>NC_041389.1:387562556-387644311 GCF_002162155.2 Triticum dicoccoides | reverse complement strand
TGTTTTCGGGGCGGGAGGGGGGGGCTGCTGTTTGGCCGGTGGTGGCTGGCGGCTCAGGGGGGTGGAGGTTGTAGAAGAACCGCAGGCCCTTGATTTCGTATCCAACGGCTGCAAAATCGACTGACCAGAGATGAAAAAGTTAGTCGACCGACCTGTAGCCTCACCTTGCTAGTGCGTTCAGTTTCGACAGCAAAGTTCAGTTTCGACAACAAAATTTAGTTTCGACAGTTAAGTTCAGTTTCAACAGTTAAGTTCAGTTTTGACAGTTAAATTCAGTTTCAACAGTTAAGTTCATAAATGAGCGGCTGATGTATTTTACATCTAGCACTTTGTGGTTATGTATTTTACGTCATACATTGGAGATGCTATTAGAATTCCACTCAGGTTAACATTATTCATTGTCTCTCTTGTCCTGCTTCAGCCTCGGCGTCGTACAACTCACCGGAGCTGCTCCAACGACAAAACCCTCCATCACAGCAGAGCAGTACCTCGGGCTCCATCTCCAGACGCCTAAGATCTTCTTCCCCTCCTCTGACAGCAAAGTCAGCCGGAACATCCTCACCGGCCAACCCAATCACGCTGAGATCGACATGGCTTCTCCAAAGAGGTTGTACACTTGTTGCATCTATTTTTTACTCTACATGTTATATATATTGTCCACTGAGCACACGAATTTGTTCCTTTAGTGTCTCCTTGAAAGAAAAAACTTAGGAATTTTAATTTTCACTTGTCCTCCTTTTCAAATTCCTATTCATGAAGCACAAGACTAAGAGATAGTAGCATAATATCATTATAACCGTACATTTTCTTATGGTTTGACTTAATCTCACCATGCTTCTTTGCATCCTGTGATCTTCCAATTGTTGTGAATCGAACACCCAGATTGGCAGAAATCCTATGTTTTTAAATTCTCTATTTTGCACGTGCATTCCTATCCTATTCCTGTCTATTTCCTATCCCTGCATTGTTGGAATCCTCCAATTCAAACGAGCCCTTACAGAATTACTTCTCTTACAGATAGTTGTCAAAGAAAACCTTGCGTGGTTTGTCCCGCTCCTGCTGCACCGTCGTGCACCCTAGCTCAGCTGCTCCAACGACAGAAGGGTCCAACATAGCAGGTATCTGGCCTCCAGACTGTCTTTCGCCGCCTCAGATCTTCTTCCCCGCCACCGGCAGCCATGAAAACTGCATTACCATCATCAACCGAGAAGATGACCTCGAGGACTACACGGGTCCGCAAGAGAGGTCGCACTCTTTCGTGTCTGCTTACATTATGCATCGCTTAATATTACATGCTACTTTATCATCCTGTTCACCGATTAGACTCTGAGTTAGCTCCAAACTAATATTCAAACTTGAGTTTTTAAATGGTTGTGGGGTACATATCGGGGCCAAAATCAATAGTATCTATCTAGTATCTTGTTAATCTCCGGTGTCTACTATGAGTTTCATGTTGGGTGGGAAACAAATAGTAAAGAAGCCATTATCTATATTTTTTAACTGAAGCCATTATCTGCCTGCTATTATTGGTTTTGGGTCTATCCACAGGTTGCTACCATCACTCTGGATTTCTGCATGCACTCCTTACATAATCTCACGATGTTTTATTCCTATGCATGATAGTTATTGTAAACAATGGAACTGAACATGTAGAGCAAAAGAGACGAGCCTTGCGTGGCAATACAATTTCATGCAGACGTCGCTCCATGGTAGGTTGAAAGGCAGCCCCCCTCCATGCGTTTCGGATTGTAATCGAGAGGAAGATATCTGTTCTGAGTAGGATTCAGAAGGAGAAGACAACTCCTATTTACCCCCTGAGGTCTTCGCTCTAACTTGGCATGCTGATGTTGGATATATCATGCATATGGTGTCTTGCATTGCTTACTTTATACATCAAATATGTCATCTGCTTAGTTTAGACATCCTTTGTGCGAATGCCATCTGTTTAGTTTATTCATTGTTTATGTGAATTATGCAACGCCATCTTGTTTAGCCAGGCATCATATATGTGAATTTTGCAATGCCATCCTGCTTAGCCAGTCATCTTATATGTAAATTATACCAGAACATCCTTTTTTCTCCGTTACATATTACATTTGTCAACAATGTTAGTACATTCAACTGCTCTTCGTGTGCATCAGCCATTTGACACGGTGATGGCAAATTCTGGAGTGAAAACAAGGTCTTCAGAGCAGACTATGCTATCTGACGAAGCGCATATCTCGCTGGTTACGGATAGCTCCTCAGAGGAGGATTCAGAGACAGATGACCAGTCCTATTCCCCCCAGAGGTGTATGCTCTATCTTGGCAGGGTTATGTTGCTCATATCATGCGTATGGTGTCTCACATTGCTATGTCATTTGATTAGTTTAGACATGCTTTGTGTGAATGCCACCTGTTTAGTGTCTAATTGCCATATATGTGAATTATGCATTGCCATCTTGTTGCAAGCCATTATATATGTGAATTATACAACGTTATCTTTTTGCAAAGGCATTATATATGTGAATTATGCAATGCCATGTTATTTAGCCAATCATCATGTATGTGAATTATATCATGCTATCATTTTTTTGTATTACGTGTTCCATTTGTCGACAATGTTTGTATATTCAACTACTCTTCCTGTGCATCAGCCATTTGAAGTGGTGATGGAAGTATCTGGAGTGAAAACGAGGTATTCAGAGCAGGCAATGCTACCTGCTGAAGCAGACATCTTGCTGGTTACAGAGAGCTCCTCAGAGGAGGATTCATAGACTGATGACCAGTCCTATTTCCCCCCCGAGGTCTATGCTCAAACTTGGCAGGGTTATATTACCCATGTCATGCATGTTGTCCTACATTGCTTAGTTTTTACATCATATATGGATTGCCATCTGCTTACTTGCTTACTATATAAATCATATATTTGAATTATATCATGCCATCATGTTTACATAGTACATACACATCATCTATCTGAATTATGGCATGGCAACCCATTTAATAAAGACATCATATAGTTATATCATCTCATCCTATTTAGTGTTTACAGTCATCATATTTTGAATTATGGCATTCTATCCGTGAATGTATGTGAATTATGGCATGCCAACCTATTTAATAAACACATTATATAGTTATGTCATGTCATGCTATTTACATAGTCTCATATTTTGAACTATGTCTTTCCATCTTTTTAGTTAGCCATCATAATGTGAAATTGTGTCATGCTATCCTATTTAGTTAGCCATCATATATGTGAAATTGTGTCATGCTATCCTGTTTGGTTAGACAACATAAATATGAATTATTTCATGCCCTCTTTTATTCCCCACTATCCATTGCACCTGTCTATCATACAATGTCTATACTTTCAATTACTTTTCTTGTTTATCAGCCATTTGAATTGGAGAGCATGATGGCAGTATCTAAGGGAGTAACAACACGGTCTTCGGAAAAGATAGTGCTACCAGTTGATGTAGATAGAACCCCGGTTGTACTTGCCAAGGACCAGATCCACCACATATAACCCACACTCTCGTAGATTGTACCCCTACCCAGTTGGATAGAGAACCAGCTACACCCCTTCTAACCCCAACCCCGGCAGATAGTAACCTAGTTCCAGTTGACACAACACCGTCTCCACCACAGAGCACCCAAACACGGGCAGTTAGTAAGGGAACTGCAGTGCCCAAAGCACGAGGACCACCACTCCGAATCCCAACTCAACGCTTAAAGGAGAAGAAGATTGGTTCTCAGGTCAGGTCCTGTAGCTATGGTTCATACTCCTTTGCTCTTGCATTACTGTATTTACTCATACCAACTATTTTCAAATTTGAAGGATGGAATTGAAACTCCAATGGCGCAACAGGTATGTTTTAAACCTGTTTCTTTAACTGGTTTGCTGTTGTAACCTGCTCTATGTTGATTTCAGTTTCAATTGAATAAACAATTATGTTCTCATGTCATGCACATTACAAGTGTTGTTATTGCTCTGTAGTTTCCCACACTTATATTCTGTCTATTTTGCTTTGTCTTGAACAAATATTATTTGAACTGTGTCTCTATCTTGATTTGGCAACAAAAACTAGAATGATATAGACCATAAAGTGACCATGGTACATAGATATATGTTTGTTTCATGCTGTTATCCTGTCCACTTTACTACTGAACTCATTTACTAAAATGAGTTTCATATACAACATGGTAAACATGTGACGTGTCTGCTTGTTTCTCTTTTAGAATGCGGACAAAATATTGGAGAACAGTACCGTGTTATCCAATGGTAAAGGAAGTCATACAGATAAGGTTCAAGATGGTGAGACATCCATGTTGGTCTCCAAGAAAGCTGATAAAAACTATCTTGACGACAGTGAGAGAACCCAGAAGTCCTATCTTGATGTAGTGTTTGAGTTACTGGTCACTACTGCTGGCACAAGCTCTTCGAACTCGTTGCCTGAATCAGTTCATCTTCTTGAGTCTCAACTTCAAGTTGAAAGACATTGATCAGATGTGCTGCGACAGGAAGCTGAAGGACTGAGGAAGTCCCTGCAGAATTAAGATGCATATTTCCTAGTGTAACAGCAAGCGCTGGAGGATTTAAGCGCCAAACAAGAGAAAGTTAATAAGCTTGCTAAGCATCTTGCCAGCATTATGGTACCCAGGATATTGTTTCTTGAGATCTTCTGAAGTGGTTTCAGTTCTGGATTTGTTTTGCTGCGGCGTTTATTTACGCTGGTCGCCAACTTTGACAACCAGTGTATATGATATTCTGCTTTGTTCCCTATATTTGCACTGGTGGCAAACTTTGATGCCTAGTGGATGTAATATGTGTAATAGCCGTGATAGCCTAGCGTTAGTTGCTTGCTTATTTATTTCCTTGTTGTCTTGTTTATTTGTTTGCTTGTAGTCATTGTAGTTCTTTTTCTGCGGTTTGCTAGTGGCTGCAATAACATATTTGTTAAAACTAGGCCACAATTAACCATGGGCTAATATTTACCGTAATGACACTCGGCCTCCTATGGGCCGTAGAAACAGTGGGCCTTCTACGGGCCGTAGAAACAATGGGCCTTCTACGGGCTGTAGAAACAATGGGCCTTCGGCGGGCTGTATCATCAATGGGCCTTATACGGGCCGTATGATCGATTGGCCAAACATGGGCCAAACAGGCCACATTATGGCCGTAAACGGGCTAGAGTTGGAATCGTACGTTCATGGGCTGACCATAACGGGCCATTGTCAATAGGCCATATTTGATGACGCTATGAAAATGGCCCAACGTATTAACGGACCACAAATTGGCCGACTGTAACCATGGGGTGAATTTGGCCCACAAGCAGAAAATGACAGTAACGGGCCGTAAGTAAACGAATGATGGAAATGAGCCCAAGAATAAATGGGCTCTGAGAAGGCCGAAAGATAACATGGGCTAGAAACGGCCCAACGGAATGACGGGCTGTTAATGGGTATAAGGTGATACACTGTTCATTACGGGCTAGTTTCACCACATGCCGTTAATGGGTGTAAAGTGATACACTATTCATTACCGGCCAGTTTCACCATGGACCATTAATAGGCCAAGAGTTACAAAGGGACTCATATGGGCCGAAAGACGTCATGTGCCATACATGGGCCAGAAGTGAAAACGGGTTGGAATCATATTGGATGGCCCAGATGACGCTACTGGGTCTAATTTGGATAGGGCATAACTGGCCTTTGGTTAGTAGGCTGTAAATGGGCTATATGCGAACATGCCGTTAACAGGCTTTCCATGGGCCGGCCCGCCACCTTTTGACCAAGTCAAACAGGCTGGCCTTTTCATAGGAATGGGCCTCTGTTGGGACGTGCCACATGTCGACGTATCATAGGCGCCTTCTGTCCAATGAGTGGATGACATCTGTCCCAACGATGAGCCGACACGTGTTTCCTCCAGCCAATGATGATTTTACATGTGGAAAATCCCCATTGGATGGGGCTGTTAATGGGTTATCAGATCCAAAACCCGACCCGATACTTAACGGCGTTCCGTTACGGTGGATACCACGTGTCGGTCACCCTTGACGAAAGCACTTCTGTGACGTGCGATTTATCGTCATGGAAGTGGACACTTCCGTGATGATAATTTTGGTAATGTCATGGAACACTTCTACAACTGCACAGGTATGACTATCTTGATTCTGTCATAAAATCGTCATGGATGTACATGCATGACAAAAAAAGCGACCTACTGTGACAAACACGTATCATCACGGAAGTGTATTTTTTTTGTAGTGCTTGATAAAAATTTTCAATGAGTACATACCTTGACAAGATTTTGAAGTAGTTCAAAATGGAATAGTCAAAGAAGGAGTTCTTGCCTGTGTTGCAATGTGTGATGTTGAGTAAAGACTCCAAACCCGACCACGACAGAAAATAGAAAGATAATGAAAGTCATTCCCTATGCCTCAGTCATAGGTTCTATGAATTATGCTATGCTGTGTACCAGACCTATTGTGTACCTTGCCATGAGTTTGGAAAGGGGGTATGATAGTAATCCAGGAGTGGATCACTAGACATCGGTCAAAGTTATCTTTAGTTAGCTAAGAGGACTAAGGAAATATTTCTCGGTTATGGAGGTGATAATAAGTTCGTCGTAAAGAGTTACGTCGATGCAAGCTTTTACATATTGAAAGTGGGAGCAGTTAGCTAGAGTAGCTCCATGTAGAGCATTGTAGACATAGAAAATTTGGAAAATACATACGGCTCTAAATGTGGCAGACCCGTTGACTAAAACTTCTCTCACAAGCAAAACATGGTCACACCTTAGTACTCTTTGGGTGTTAATCACATGGCGATGTGAACTAGATTATTGACTCTAGTAAACCCTTTGGGTGTTTGTCCCATGGCGATGTGAACTATGGGTGTAAATCACATGACGATGTGAACTAGATTATTGACTCTAGTGCAAGTGGGAGACTGAAGGAAATATGCCCTAGAGGCAATAATAAAGTTGTTATTTATATTTCTCTATATCATGATAAATGTTTATTATTCATACTAGAATTGTATTAACCGGAAACTTGATACATGTGTGAATACATAGACAAAACAAAGTGTCCCTAGTATGCCTCTACACTACAAAAAAAAGACACATCCGTGACATTTTGGGACGAACGGAATTTTTTTCTCTCATACTTATGACACTTCTATGATGGTAAATGTGACAAAACCCGGTATCATCATAGATGTGATGGGGTCCTACTTCTATGACAAAAAATCATGACAAAAAATGGGCTTTTCATCCTGGGCAGGCCGGAGACGCAGCTGCATGACATTCTTTGGGCCGTCCATGACAGAAAAAACTATGGTAGAAGCGAGGGCGTGGACAATATCGCGGAGTTACCGGTTACGTTGGGTGGTCGGGGGCCGAGCGTTGCGCGTTTCTCTCATAAACGTATACGCGTGGGTGCGAGTTGTTGGGCTCTAACTGATCCCGAGCGAGGCATTGTGATCTAACTGAACCCGAGCGATTGCACTGCAGGCTACGCGTTACACTGAACCCGAGCGATCGATCGATCCCTTGCTTTTAACTGAAGCTGACTGATTGCTTTGCTACTACTGCTAACTGAAGCTGATCGATGCTGCTTCTGGATGAACAATGAGCGTTGTCAGGGGGTTTGGATGAACAATTCCCGGTGGGGGTTGGATGAACAAGAACCCGTGGTAGTAGAGGCCGTTGCCGCTGGATGAACAGTACCCCGATTGATCGAGCCGGTGGATGAACAAGACCCCGTGGAGAGCTAGATGAACATGACCCCGTGGAGGGCTGGATGAACAGGACCCCGTGGAGGGATGGTTGAACAGTAGCTGGTGGAGGGCTGGATAAACAGTAGCCCGTGAAGGGGTGGTTGAACAGGACCCCCGTGGAGAGGGCTGCTTGAATAGTAGCTGGTGGAGGAGCGTGCGGTGGAGGCTGGATGAACAGGAACCTATGGATGAACAGTCGCAGGTGGAGGCTGGAGGAGGTTGACGGTGGATGAATAGTAGCCCATGGAGGCTAGAGGAGGTCGACGCTGGAGATGAATAGTATCCCGTGGAGTCCCGTTTTGCGGTACGCCACACCCCTCCCGCTCAACAGGACCCCTGTTTCGACCGTAGCACTCGAACACAAGTCCGTTTCCTCCGTTTTGCAGTATGCCACACCCCTCCCGATCAACAGGACCCCGTTTCGACCGTAGGAGGTCCATTTCCTCCGTTTTGCGGTACGCCAGACCCCTCCCGATGAAGAGGATCCCGTTTCCACCATGGTCGGTTGAACACAAGGCCGTTTCCTCCGTTCTACGGTAAGCCAGGCCTCGTTTCCATCGCATGTTCCGTGCAAGCCGGTTGGCTCCCGATGAACAGCACGCGTACCGTTGCCTCCCGATGAACACGACGCATTCCATTACCTCTCCATGAACACGATGACGATGTAGTTTCTCTATTCCGACCCAGCCACATCCATGTACACGAGCCCTGGCCGTACGTATGCACGAGTAGGCGTTCGAGACCCCGCCCGCATGTACGTACGTGGCCGTATTTACTTTCTTGCACCCTGGCCGCTGTATGTACATGTACATGCTACGTGTGAACCTCTACTACGACACGTGCGCACCTCTACATCGACCAGTATGTACGTACACGATCGCGACCAGTATGTACATACACGATCCTGACTGTCAGGCACTTCCTTGCGTGCGAAGATGTAGCTAATGGGACCCAGCAATCAGGGGCGAATCATTTTTTTTGCCCGTAATATGGACGCACTTCCTTGCGTGCGAAGATGTAGCTGATGGGTCCCAGTAGTTAGGGGGAGATTTTTTTTTATATTTTAGGGTAAAAAGGATGCAGTTGCATGCATGCGTCCATGGGCGTGGTGCGTCCCCACTGTCAGCCTCTCATGTACAGTCATCTTCCGATGACTCTTGGTTGTTGACCATGTTGACCACACCGTGCCAAGCACACCAAGGTCGATGGACGACGGCGGACTAGAACGACCCGGAGATGGGGAAGACGCGGCAGTGGAGTCGGAGATGCAGAGGAGTGGGAAACTTGACTAGTTCGGGTGCGCGGCAGCACTGCCGCGGTGCCGCCCACGGGAGACATGAGCAAGAACAGAGGTTGAAGAAGGAGCACGGCTGTTGGATTAACATCCAACGGTTCAGCTGCTAGAATCATTTGTTGATTAAGTTGACAAAGCCCTGTGTACACGTCCGCTTAGTAGGCCCACAAGTCAGCCACCAAATCTGACGGGTCCCAGCTGTCAACGAGAGGAATATTTTTTTTGCATAACAAGGAGGCACTTCCTTCCGTGCGAAGATGCAGCCGGTGGGTCCCAGCTGTCAGGGGGAGGAAACATTTTTTTCAGCTTAATAAGGAGGAGCTTTCCTTGCATGCGACCATGGACCTCGTGGGTTCTAGCCGTCAGACTCTTCACATACAGTCCTCTTCCGATGACTCTCGTTCGTTGACCATGCCACACCGAGCGTAGCGAGTCGGTGGACGAAGGAGAGGCCCCGGACGGGAACGACCCGGAGATGGGAAGACGCGGCAATGGAGTCGCAGATTGAGACGAGGAGAAGGTTTATAACTGGTTCTCGTGCGGCGTGGGGCTACAGTCAGTGGATAATAACAGAGGTGTGGAGGGGTGGAGGGATAGCCTGGCTGGAGGTGGGGTAGCGCTTCGCAGCGATGCATGCTAAGCAGAGCCGCTAGCCACCGGAGGCTGGACCAGGCGGTCCCGACGACGCTGGAGGAAGAAGACGAGAGATTGAAGGTGCATGCCGGCCGTTGGATATAAATCCAATGGCTGTGGATGTCATAATCATTAGTTGACCAAGTTGACAATGCCCTGCGTAGGCTTCGACCTATTGGCCCACATGTCAGCCTGCAAAAATGTGGCATATATATAAGCCATGTTTTTTCCATTTGCTGGGCTGGGTGAACAAATAATTTTGCGTCAATGCGGCCCATTTATATTTTCTAAGAAATCCTAGCCGATTTGCACTTTCTTGAAATACACGAATTAGCTAGGCTCGTGCTATATATAATGTTAGGTTAGAAGGAGCAATTAATATGAAAAAAATAAACCGGAGCGACACATTTTTCATATATAAAGTTAACAAATTAGCGAGTTATTGCTCAAAATAAAAATGAGCGCATTATTATTACATTGGTCCTTAAAATCTTCGCAAGCTTTTGTACGCAATCACAAGGATTTTCCTTGCCCGTGAGTCAAAAACAACCAGGATTTTCCTTCCCAACTTCTGTTAAACATTTACTTTTATAAGTTAATTACATGTGGGATGTTTTTTAATGTATATATAAGTCTATAAAATACGATAATAGTAATAATATAAATATATATAATGTGGTTAGAAGGGAAAACATAAATGGGAGACAACATTATTATTCTTATATATAGATAAATAGAACAAAGATCTGCGTTTTATTAAGAAAAATACATTGGACTGCCGATCTTTAAGAAAAAGCCCATAGGCCGGTATGGACCTAAAAAAAGTTGAAACCACTATCTCCGTATGTCGTGGGCTACGCATGTTAAAAAACAAAACCTAGGCCTAGTTGATACTGGTTCACCCTCTGAAAAAAATGAAACCAGCTAGATCCCCGAGCGAGCTGGATTAAAGAGGGGGCCGGTGGCGCGACTGAAGAAGCACATCATGAGCGATTTGTTTTCTTCAGTGGATGGCTCTCGATGGCGTTTTTTACTTGCCTCCACACCATACAACTTGTATTTTTAGCCTCCCAGTCCGTGGTGGACCAGAAGCCCATTTGCTGGGCGGGACAACCTACAGAAACCAGCACTCGATTTTTCATCAAGCCCCCAAAACAACGCAATACTATGTTTGTTTTGAGGCCGAAAACATTATGATAGGGGTTGAGCGGGGGACTGGGGAAGACAGAGCAAAAAGATTAAAAAGATTTGATGCGCCGTTGCTACCCAAACAAAGCAGGTGCAATTCTTCTCGGGAAGAAGGAGTGCCGTTGACACCCACGTGTCACAAATCCCACAGTAGGCATACTAACAAGTTCACACACAAGTACAACAGAAAAGGTAAACATTCGTATGAAACTTAGGTTCAAAGGACACATTCATATTCATAGCCAACATTCACAATCAACAACTCAAAAGATTCATATATACACAAGTTCAGTATGTCTATGCATCCAAATGATTGATAGATCACACGACAATATTCATAGATAATTCACAAAAAAGATTCAGATATACACATGTTCAGTATGTTTATGCATCCAAATGATTGAGATCACAACCAATATCATCCATGGATGAACTTTAATTACCTAGGGTACAAACTGGTAAATGGTGTTCAGTTGGAGGTACTTCTTGCTAAAATTAATGCTTGTGCGAGTAAACTTTCGAGTACATAAGAGGCAGCACAGACAGTCTAAGCTTTGCTTGTAGGTTTATCCTCAAATAGTGGCCTCGTGCCGAGGGTGGTTTGAGAAACTTGGCCATACTTTCATCCAACTAGTTTACTGGCTCATCTTGGTCCTGTAGCTCGCCAAAATTCTAAATTGCAAACAAGAAAGGAGGCGGTTGAGAAAATGAACCACCCAAATTTTTTATGCAGTTCAACTGAAATGGAGCATCCCTGGCGTGCATATTGATTAAGTGCCAGATGAATATACGCTTCAACCAACTTGTCTGGAATCTTTAGACTCCATGCCATACAGTTCGCTACCATATGTGTCGATAACCAAAAGGCACAAGTTGGGACCAAAGACTGGACTGTGTTTTTCTGGGCTATGCGCCAAGCAATATTTTGGGCATTCACTCTCCTAATACTTGGAGTATGACAACTGGTTGACATCGATTGATACTCGAATGAATATAGGCACTTCTTCTTGTCAACATTGATGCTTGTCTGAGTGAACTTTGGAGTACATAGCAGCAACATAAGTACCTGTCCATCTGATCTTTTTGTGCAGTTCTACTGAAATCACACAATGTAATCATTTGCCTGTGAGTTCACGCTCCAAGTTACTCCTTTATGAAATCGACAAACAGTAGCACAATATCAAATTACGAATACATATGACAAGTACAATAATCAGGAAAAAGACCAGTACCAACCTGTGTGAGGTAGCATATCAATTACTATTTCCTTTGACTGGAAGCCAAGATTAGCGAAGCGACTGATAGCAAAGGAAGAATGCAAGCCCAGATTAGCGACTGATAGGAAAGGAAGAAAGCTGTCGAGGCAATGAACCACCCAAAGTTTTGTGCAGCTCCACAAAAATCAAGCATCCCAGTTGGCACATATATTGAGAGAGTGAGATTTCTGTAATAGTGGGACTAGTTGATGAAACATACACTAAAAAATTGAAGCACCCTCATTATCTTAATGGGTAAAGTTAGGAAAATAGTAGTCTTGCTTAAAGAGAGGTATTTTTTATTTAATCGGTACCAATTAGCTCAACACTCAAAGCATTGCCATGTATCATAGGTTGCAAAACTTTAACGTGCAATGATAACGGAGTTTCTCATGACAGTAGCATGATACAAATAGAGATGACAACAAACTAATATGGATGAAGGCTTTAGGCCGGTACAAACCTGAGGAAAAAAGCTTATACATGTTGTCCCATAAGATATGATAAAGCACTCACTGCAATTGAGGGAGTCCTGGATTAGGGGGTGTCCGGATGGCCGGACTCCCGGACTATGAAGATATAAGATTGAAGACTTCGTCCCGTGTCCGGGTAGGACTTTCCTTAGCGTGGAAGGCAAGCTTGGCGATTCGATATGAAGATCTCCTCCCATTGTAACCAACTATGTGTAACCCTAGCCCTCTCCGGTGTCTATATAAACCGGAGAGTTTTAGTCCGTAGGACGAAAAACAATCATACCATAGGATAGCTTCTAGGGTTTAGCCTCTCTGATCTCGTGGTAGATCAACTCTTGTACTACCCCTATCATCAATATGAATCAAGAAGGAGTAGGGTTTTGCCTCCATCGAGAGGGCCCGAACCTGGGTAAAAACATCGTGTCCCTTGTCTCCTGTTACCATCCGCCGAGACGCACAGTTCGGGACCCCCTACCCGAGATCCGCTGGTTTTGACACCGACATTGGTGCTTTCATTGAGAGTTCCTCTGTGTCGTCACCTTTAGGCCCGATGGCTCCTTCAATCATCAACCATGACGCGGTCTAGGGTGAGACTTTCCTCCCCGGACAGATCTTCGTATTCGGTGGCTTCGCACTGCGGGCCAATTCGCTTGGCCATCTGGAGCAGATCGAAAGCTACGCCCCTGGCCATCAGGTCAGATTCGGAAGCTTAAATACACGGCTGACATCCGCGGGGACTTGATCTTCGACGGATTCGAGCCATGGCCGAGCGCGCCGCACTGTCACAAGGGGCATGATCTAGCTCTGCCACCGGACAGCGCCCAGAGCGCCGCTCAGGCGTCCGCTCTGACCATTAGCTCAGAGCCGACTGCGCTAGTCGGGGGCGGACGGTTGGACACCGCCCCAGGAGCCGCAATCTCTACGGCGATAGAGCCGAATACCAGCCTAGTCCTTTGTAAGGCCAGTGACTCCAAGGTGCTGGACTCCTTCCCGTACTCCGGATTTTCCCCACCCCTTCTGATAGGACCCAATTGGGCTCCGATCATGGAGTTCACCGCCGCGGACGTCTTTCAGCACTCGCCCTTTGGCGACATCCTAAATTCACTAAAGTCTCTCTCCTTGTCAGGAGAGCCCTGGCCGGACTATGGTCAGCAAGATTGGGATCCGGACGACGAAGAAATTCGAAACCCACCCACCACCCACTTCGTAGGCACTATCGACGATCTAACCTACATGCTCGACTTCGACTCTGAAGACATCGACGGTATGGACGCCGATGAAGGAGACAATCAAGAACCAGCGCCTATAGAGCACCGGACAATCACCTCATCACACGATGTATGCATGGTGGACACACCTAAAAGAAGCAATGACGAGGATCAAACGGGCACAACCAGGGATCGTTCCCTCGAAAAGCAATCAAAGCGGCGGCGTAAGCGCCGCGCCAAGCCCCACCTCGACAGAGACCCAGCCATAGAGCAGGGCGAATCAACGGAAGACGAACATGCCATCGAGCAACAGTCCAAACAGGGCGGATAAACCGAACAATCCGTCCCCGACAAAGACAATAGTCCGGACGACCTCACGCTGGACAAGTCGCTAGAACAGAAGAACCTCCGCCAAAGGCTCGTCGCCACTGCGCGTAGCCTAAAAAAACATAAGCGGAAGCTCAAAACAGCGGAAGATGCACTCATAATCAGATGGGGCAAAGTACTCAATACCGCACACAAGTACGACAACAGTCATCACACAAAGAGCTATCCGAAGCGGAAATTACTACCGGAATTTGATGAAGAGGCCTTAGAGCCCCCACAGTCAAAAAACAAGGAAGCCACCAGGTCGGATAGACGACCCCACGATCGACATCAAGCGACAAATGGCGCCGCACTCAATCCGGTACGCGATCCGCCCAAGGATTTGCATCAAAAAACGGTCCAACCAGATCCATCTACGGGCCAAGAAAGCAAGCTCCAGTAAGCAATACAATGCAAAAAATATCCGAACATCACAGTACACCTACATATAGGGGCGCCGCACATCCCCTATGTTTCACCGATGAGGTACTGGACCATGAATTTCCAGCGGGATTGAAGCCTGTAAACATAGAAGCATACGACGGAACAAGAGACCCTGGAGTCTGGATTGAGGATTATATCCTCCACATACACATGGCTAGAGGAGATGACCTTCATGCCATAAAATACTTACCCCTTAAGCTCAAAGGGCCAGCCCGACATTGGCTGAAAAGCCTTCCCGAAAACACCATAGGAAGTTGGGAAGAGCTCGAGGATGCTTTTCGGGCAAATTTTCAAGGGACCTATGTCCGACCTCCGGATGCAGACGATCTGAGTCATATAACTCAATAACCCGGAGAGTCAGCCCGGAAACTCTGGAACATATTCCTTACCAAAAAGAATCAGATAGTCGACTGTCCAGACGCCGAAGCCCTAACAGCTTTCAAACATAGCATCCGAGACGAATGGCTCGCCAGACACCTCGGCCAAGAAAAGCCAAGAACAATGGCCGCATTGACAAGCCTCATGACCCGCTTTTGCACATGAGAGGATAGCTGGCTAGCAAGAAGCAGCACCAACGACCCGAGTACATCCGAACTCAGAGATGGAAACGGGAAACCGCGTCGTAACAAAGAACAACGCCGGATTAAGGATAACAGCCCGATGAGCACGACAGTCAACGCCGGATTCAAAAGCTCTCGGCAAAATCAGAAAAAGCCGCCCCCAAAGATGACAGGGACAAGCCATCTAACCTCAACAAAATCTTGGACAAAATATGTCAAATCCACAGTACTCCCGGGAGACCTGCAAACCACACCCACAGAGATTGTTGGGTCTTCAAGCAATCCGGCAAACTCAACGCCGAACACAAGGGGCTCAACACACCAAGCGAAGATGACGACGCACCCCACAAGCAGAGCACCGGAGAACAAAAGAAGTTCCCACAAGAAGTCAAAACAGTAAATTCACTTCAGGTGACAAAAGGGAAAAACAGAGTGGCGCCTACGAAGATACGCGCCATACGGCCTTCCCCAGAGGAGCCCCGCCACTAGTTGTTACAGCCAATCACCTTCGATCATCAGGATTACTCTAGAGGTATCCGGAACGCAGGCTGGACTGCCTTGGTCTTAGATCTGGTTATTGACGGACTCCAATTTACACAAGTCTTAATGGACGGCAGCAGTGACCTAAACCTGCTATATGAGGACACAATACGCAAACTGGGGGTAAATCCAGCAATAATTCTCCATGGCAACACTTCCTTTCAAGGAGTCACGCCAGGCCTAGATACCCAGAGTATGGGTTCCCTTTCGTTAGAAGTCATGTTCAGCTCCCCTGACAACTTCCGAAGCGAAAAGCTAACCTTCCACATCGCCCCATTCATATGTCACTATCAAGCGCTACTGGGACGCGAAGCTTTCGCCCGCTTTAAGGCAATACCGCATTACGCATCCCTCACACTCAAAATGCCCGATCCACGAGGCATCATCTCATTAAAGGGAAATATCAAGTGTTCCCCGAAGTGCGGATAATGGTGCGGCTGCCTTAACAACCACACACTAATCCAGCTTTACTACCTCGGACATGGCTCGACGAGTCCGGCGTAAACATACAAAGGCTTAATAGCCGCATAAGCCTGTACAAGGGGCTCCGCGTGTTTACACCAGGAGACAATACAGCTCAATTCTACTCATGTTTCTGTATTATATTTTGTTTATTTTAACATAGATTTCTCGCACGATTATTTTCCACTAAGTTTCTCTCTTTCGCAGACAAACACCATGCTACACCCATCCAGGATACGGCACAACGGAGACACTGGTGCAGACGTGCAGTAGGGACCCGTTTCAAGGATTCTTTTCAGATTAAGACCCTGCGTAAACCTTTTTTACTGTCTCTTATTGATAACATCCCCCGATTTTTTCTATAACCGAGGAGGAGGCTGGCGTCTTGGCATGTGGCCACGCCAGAATTTTGCGCGTTCCTGGGCACCAGGGGCTTTTACCAAGGGCTTTTGTTCGGCCCATTTTCATAAAGACTGAATACCTTAGGGAGTGTTCGGCGTCGCGAGTTTGGCCTTATATGCATCAGCTCCGAATCATGTCTTTGGTCAAATGTTGGGTTTGCCCGGCTCCTGTGTTTTGCTGCCTTATGTTCCGCTCTATCGGCTAAGGCGGCACCAGGAGAACTACTGTGATTGTGCCCCGGTTCGGCCAGGCGAGCACCTCAGTAGAGAAAGACGAAAACTGACTGTCATGATATAGCGAGAGACTGATCAACCATTCGATGACTTCTGGAATTTTAGGATTCCTCCGCATTAACGAAGGGCCGCTTCCCGGTCAGGCACACACGCGCCCCGAATTCAGGCGAGCGCGGTGCCCCTAGGGGCTATTCAGTAGCCCCACTGTCCAACTCCTATGGCTAAGTGAAAGTGATAAAGCATTATAGTCTGGTTGCCTAGTTCGCTGCGCTATCACCTCCTTTATAGGACCAAGACGTTGGATTAAGTGTGAAAAGGCGCCTTCTGCGAACACCCCCGTATTATATGCGTGGGGGCTGAAGCCAACGACTGCCATCTTTCTGGTTATATACATATATACATTAACGGCCGCACATGAGGCATTCTAATTCTTGAAAGCACAAGTATAAAAGGCTTTTATATTTCATCAAAATATTGTTTTACAATAGCACATGCTATTCGAACACAACATCCTTCGAGAACTGCGTCTCTATTACACAAGCACCCTGCAGGACTTCCTCAAAATAGTGCTTGGCAGGTACTCGGCTTCCGTCCGAATCTCGGGATGCAACAACACTAGCTTCCATATCCGCCCAGTATGTTGACACGGGCAAGGGCTGTCTGTGCGCCCTCTATGCACGCTGACCTCTTCATCGCATCAACATGCGGCACCGAACCAAGGAACTGCTGCACCAAGCTAAAATAACTCTTCGGCTCTGGCTCTTCCGGCCACAGACGACTCGCGACGTACCTCATGGCGAGTCCGGATAACCTGTTCAGCTCCGCCTAAACGGCCAAACGGTCGGATACCGAAAGTGGGCGCTCTGGATTGTGGAACTGTGACCAAAATAGTTCTTCCAATTCATGGTCACCTCGACCCCGGAAGTGTTCGGTCGCGTCTGCGGCACTCACCGCCAAATCCAGATAAGTGTTCGCCGCACTCCATTTCCGGTCTAACGGAGCATACTTAGGATCCCTGAACTTCATCCGTAGCATATAGGGCTTTCCAGCCATGATATCTCCGGCCTGACGTAGCTCCTCCTTCATAGCTCTCATTGCAGAGCGAGTGTCCTTGGCCTCGGCAGCGACCTTTTTAAGGTCCTTCTGAGCCACCCTGTCTTCTTGTTCAAGAAGTTTACAGCGGTCGGCAGCATCCTTCAATTTTATAGCCATCTCGGCTATTACTTTCTTGCTATGGCAGTGAGCAGCCTGTTCGGCTTTTAGCTCTTCAGCCGCTTTAACGGCAGCCACATCACTTTTCCTCGCTTGCTCCTTGGCTCGGGCAAGTTCCACCCGAAGGTTCTCAACGGCAGCAGCACCATCTACATTAAGCACATATATTATAAGGCACGAGCATCGAGCTCCTCTTATCAGATGTCTTTGGAGACATTACATACCTTGTGCCTCGTCTAGCTGCTTATTTACAAGCGCGATGTCGGCATCGGCTACGTCAAGTTGCTGCTTTAGCTCGGCATATTTATCAGTCCGGCTAGCCACCGAACGCCTCGCCACCTACATAGAAAAGGTGACATATTATATCTGGGATTACGATCCTCTGTGCGCCGTCATTGTTGACAACACACAGAGTCTCAGGGGCTACTATCTATACAGGGCGCATTTTATATATGCGGCTCTACAAAAAGGTACACCTTTTCACGTACCTCAAAGCCTGTCAGTAAACTCCTGGCGGCCTCGTACAATCCGCTTTCCGCGGATGAAATCCTTAGAATCACCGTATCCATCAACACAGCGTGTTCTTTTGAGATAGATGCTCGCCCGAGCAGATCCTTCAGCCCCTCCGACCGCGCACCAGAGGGTGCCGGACTAGTCTGACGACCTTTTTCAGGGTCCGGACTTGGAGAAACCCTTCGAGACGACACCTCAGGGTCGCCTGCCTCGTGAGACGGTACAGCTGGGGGAGGCGTTTCGCTCTCCATCATCTCCGGATGAAGATCCCCTGAAGATGAGCTCTACTGAGAAGGGTTGAGATCCGAACTGCAAGGTAATATTTCGGTTATCTTCCTCAGAAATAAAACAGGGATGTCACTCATTTTGGAACCCCTCTCTTTACTTACGGCTCGGTGGAGAGCTGATCCCCTTGGGGGCGCAATACGGCCGGGGCATTCACCGGCGCCGGACCCTCTGACGAAGATTTTTTCCCCCGCCTTGAGGCCATCGCCTCCGGGTCGTCAGAGGCGGTCCTTTTCTTTCCCTGGTTGGGGGAATTCTCGATTCCTCCCTTCCTGACAGCCTCCTTCGCGGAGGCGGTAGCTCCTGGGTTCCCCTCTTCGCCTTCTTCTGAAGGCGCAATCTTCAGCATCCTGGTCAACACGAGATCCGGCGTGGTCTCAGGCAGAGGGGCCGGACACCTGATAAGCTTTGCTTTCGCTATCCACTCCTGTTCGAAGGATAGCTCTTTTAAGGGCAGTTTTATGATAAAATACGGATGGCATGTCCAAATACGAGGCTACTTACTTGAGCATCCGAGCGATTGCAACTCAGACCTACGTCCTTGGACAAGTCCGGACACCTTGCTTGCGATCCGAAGAACAATTTGTACACCTCCATGGGCGTCGTGCCCATAAAATGTTGGAGGACTCGCGGTCCCTCCGAATTAAATTTCCACAGGCGGAGAGGGCGACGTTTGCAGGGCAGCATGTGGCGAATCAGCATAAATTGCGCCACTACGGTCAAGTTGATATCTCTTTCTAGGAAATCTCGAATGCAGCCCTGCAGCAAGGGCACGTCTTTGGACGGTCCCCAGATAAGCCCTTCATTGACCCATGATGCTAGCCGTGGTGGGGGACCCGAGCGAAAAGCAGGTGGCGCCACCCATGTGGTGCCCTTGGGGGCTGTGGTGTAAAACCAGTCCCGTTGCCATAAGCTGAACTCCTCTTGAAAAGAGCCCTCGGGCCATGGAGTGTCGGCCATCTTGCTTATGGTAGCCCCTCCGCACTTAGCGTGCTACCCCTCGATCATCTTTGGTTCTACCTTGAAGGTTCTAAGCCACAATCCGAAGTGAGGAGTAATATGGAGGAAGGCATCCACCGGCCTTGGAGGTCGGAGCCAGACATCATCAAAGGACCGAAGCGCCTGAATCTGGAGCTTTGGGTGTTGTAACTCGAGGCGAGGTGCAGATTTGATTGAATTGAAAAGAAAGGAGTCGAGCCTTGGTCTCTGAATACCAAGAGCCCTCCCCGTAACCGTTTGGGACTCACTTTCAATTAGGAAGTCATACCAAAGGCACGGTTGGGTTACCCACGCTCGTATTGATGAGAATCCCGGAATAAGGGGACACAATCTCTGCTTTGACAAGATGTGCCGAGGAAACCGCCTCGCTAAATGCGCTGAGGTGGAACAATAAAACGATTCGAATAAAGGCTTGGCCGTGGCGTGATGTCACACTGCAGAATACGTCAGTAGATTAGATTTGTGCAGATATTATTCTCTCTACGGTGGTATGTGGAACTTATTTTGCAGAGCTGGACACTATCCTTGTGTTCAACATCTTCTATGAAGTATTCGGAGGAGGAACCCGCCTTGCAATGCCGAAGAAAATTTGCGCGCCGGACTCGTTGTCATTGAAGCCTGGTTCAGGGGCTACTGAGGGAGTCCTGGATTAGGGGGTGTCCGGATGGCTGGACTATGACCTTTGGCCGGACTCCCGGACTATGAAGATATAAGATTGAAGACTTTGTCCCGTGTCCGGATAGGACTTTCCTTGGCGTGGAAGGCAAGCTTGGCGATTCGATATGAAGATCTTCTCCCATTGTAACCAACTCTATGTAACCCTAGCCCTCTCCAGTGTCTATATAAACCGGAGAGTTTTAGTCCGTAGGATGAAAAACAATCATACCATAGGCTAGCTTCTCGGGTTTAGCCTCTCTGATCTCGTGGTAGATCAACTCTTGTACTACCCATATCATCAATATTAATCAAGTAGGAGTAGGGTTTTGCCTCCATCGAGAGGGCCGAACCTGGGTAAAAACATCGTGTCCCTTGTCTCCTGTTACCATCCGCCTAGACGCACAGTTCGGGACCGCCGACCCGAGATCCGCCGGTTTTGACACCGAGAGCAATCACTCAATAGTGTATATTTATGTGCACTTCAAATGTATGGTTCAAATTATATTGAAAGATTATCAAGAACTTCCAGCAGAGTGAAAGCACTAGCTGGGATATAGTTCCTTGTATTGTCTTGTGTAGTTCCACTAAAATGTATGATTGGCAAAACATGATCCCTGTTTGCACAAGTAGGAACAAGGTGAAACCTTCATTAGCTTGGTGAGAAAGGATAGAAAGACATTAGCATATTAGTCTAATAGTAGCATCAAATTCATGATGGACAATACGCAAAACATTGCCTCATTAAACCAATGGCCATAAATTGACATGCAAAACAATAGCACTATTATGTCATGACACTAATAGTATTCCCTCCCTACTCCACCACATGATTCACCTCCATATACAAACGTACACACGTACATGATTCAGCATAAGGTGCTACTAAATATTTGTTTAACTCCGACAGGAAAATTAGGCAGAAATAAATTAGTGGTACTTAAGTACTCCTAATTAATTAAGTGACCTTGTAGGAGAGACAACACAAGTGGAAGGGCTCCCTAGAGGATTGTCTCACATGTAAGGTAGACGTTGCCGGAGCCCTTGAATGGCCTCGACTGAGGCCTATGGCTTCAGCAAGATCACCTTGGCACTGTTTATTCTTCTTCTTGTTCCTCTTCATGCTCTGTTTCTCTTTCTCCTCACCAGTTGGTGAAACCAAGTACATGATTGGCCTTCTATTTCTCAATTGGTTTTGTTAGTGAGGGAGTACAAGTGTACTAGTAAACAATAGCATTATTTTCTCATGGGAGTCGAAAAATAGAGATGAACACATGCATTAAATATCATTCTTACCTAAAGGAAGGTTATGGCGCCAATATGGATGATGATGATTGGAACACATATCTCCCTTTGTGCAGTTCAACCGAAATGAATCAAGTGTTCCTTTCTGACATTCCAGTTAAACAGCACAAAAGTCACTTCTTTTAACAAGTGTTTTATGCGGTGCACCAAAAGGTCACAACAGCAACCTGGTGAAATGGATATCCTTGTTTGCACAAAAAGCAACAATGGAAACAGTCAGAGTCTCAAAAAATTATAGGCAAAAACATTTGGCTAAACTTGTCATGGCTTATAACAGTGGCATGGCTTCATTTTACCAGGGGCATTAGATTAAGAACAACTAAATATTTGGTATAAGGGCATGGGACAGTGGGTGCACCAGTAGTCCAACACCATGTACCTAAACAAGGGCATAAAGTGGTGATTCAGAGTTTTTTGCCTTGAGAAACAAACATCCAAGAAACATATCTGGGTTGGTCCCATTTTTGTTCACTCTAGCCACCTACTCCTATGTGTGGATAGCAAATCTAGTCCTGGTCATACCACTGTGTATAGCGTTACCCCGATATTTCCCTTTTCGACCAAGAGACCGGTTGGATGACCAATTTGTACTACTTTCACCCCTTTCCTTCCTGTTTGTACCAAGTCCGATGTACATACTAAATTTCCCCACCCCCACTTTACTTCTTGTTTGAACCAAGTACAAGATTCGACTCCATGAAGTAGCTTTACCTCTAACAATAGAAGAAAAAAAATAGGTGATGTTGGTCCATCCGATCGAGAGGGGTTGAGAGGCAGAAAATGATGCGCATGCAGCGACGTCGCGAGCTGGGGAAGTAGAGCTAAGGCGGTTTTGAAGGAAGATATACCTGAAGGTTATGTGGATAGGTGGGCGGCGGCAGGCCAGATCCGCCCACACTAGGGCAACGACGAAGGGATCGGAGGACCTCCCGCGTTGGCGCTCGGCCAGAGATAACGGTGGGACCGACAGAGGGTCTCCTCCCTCGCTGTCGACGACGGCCTAAATGCTGCCCCTCCTCCCCTTCACCGGCGGAGGGGGATACGTCCGGATCTGTAACCAGTGGTGAGGATAGAAAGATAGTGTTTTTCGAAGGGAGAAAGGCAGTGTTACCATATCTTGTTTAGATCTGGAGAGGATGGGAGTGTGTGAATAGAGCAACCCTAGCAAGCAAGCGCGGAGGCTCCGGCCTATATATACATAGTGGGGTAGTTTTCCTTTTTCACTCCATCAAAACAATCATTTAAAATTGTGTACATGCCAGGTCACCGTTTTTTAGTTGTTGATTGTTTTTTGAGATAGCTACCCGCTTATTCCAAGTGGTGTTACGGTGTGCCAGGTTGCACTTTCTATCATTCAAGTCTGGTACAAGACCCTCCATTAAGTGAACAACCACCCCCTCATAAAAATTGTGAACTAGCCCACGACTAAAGTTATCAGAAACGTGGGCTGCCCCAACATGCATTATTATTTATATTTTATACTCCCTCCGTTCCTAAATATAAGTCTTTTTAGACATTTCAAATGGACTACAACATGCGGATGTATGTAGACATATTTTAAAGTATGGATTCGTTCATTTTGCTCCGTATGTAGTCACTTGTTAGAATCTCTAAAAAGACTTATATTTGGGAACGGATGGAGTATGTGGGAGTATCCTTAAAAAAATGTGAGAGTGTAATATTTATTGGGCCCCTTTGTAATTGGTGCTAAAATTTGACCAAAGATTTAACTGACAGAATGTTAGTGCATGCTAACAAAAATTATATTGTTTGATTCGTATTTGAACATAGTTTTCAATGATGTTGGGGCTGTTCGGTTTCCAGCCACATATTGCCACACTTTTCCACACCTCACCTTAGGCAAATTTGACAAAGTTAGGTGGGAGTATGGTTCTATCCACACCTAAGACAAGAATTTTTTTATTAGCAGTGAACCCCACATGTCATAGACACAAAAAGTGTGGCAAGATTCCCTTAGGCAAGCCAAAGTGGGTCTAACAATTTGAGAAACTCAAGTTAGGCAAGTGTGGCAAAAATAATGTGGCAACATAAGACAAACATAGTCACAATGTAATTTTTTGTGACATGCATGAACATTTGGTTAGTTAAATTTGTAGTCAAAATTTGGCAAGGTGCATCAAATCAACACATGCAAGTATCAAAAGGAAAGTCACGGCATGCATGCATGCATGCATTGTACTCCCTCCGTTTCCAAATATAAGTCTTTTTAGAGATTGCAACAAGTGACTACATACGAAGCAAAATGAGTGAATCTACACTCTAAAATTCTACATACATCCGTATGTTGTAGTCCATTTGAAATGTCTAAAAAGACTTATATTTAGGAACGGAGGGAGTAACTAATGCATCCATAAACGCAAATTATTGAAATATATCGAGTGCAGTGCTTTGATGTGTTGTGCCAACTCATACAAGACCGAGAAGTTTGATTACTACAACGCCCTCTCGCCTTAACCGCACCTGCCTTTGGCTGCATGACAGGTGGGCCACCCACCTGTTGGGCCCACCTGTCATAGACGCAAAGGCAGGAGCAGTAAGTCAATGAAGCTGCGTCCCCCCTCGCCCATGAGCGTGGTGGCTGGCAGGACTAGGAGAAGCTTTCGTTCGCTACACGCTCTCCCTCCCGCACGCGATGGACATGCAGCAGTTCAATTGGTGTCAGATGTCCAGTAGCATACTATAGTACTCCTCCACTGCAGTAGTACTCCATCATTGTTCGACTTCCCTAAGAGGCGAAGAACCAAGCGCAGCCCGAATGCTCGTGTGGCAGTTTCATGTGTAGAGTAGTCTAGGATAGTGTGTACTGTGCCTGTAAGCTTAAAATCATTGGGGTCGGCTCTATGCTTTTTTTATTAAAATAATCTTCTGTCCCTACCTATCATCCTGGTGATTCTAGTTTGCACGCTCATCTGGTCAAGACAGGAATATATATTTTAGTTTGTGGTGGGGTAAATGTTAGAGGTTGCAGCAAATGGAGTATTGTACACTGCGGGTCTTTCAGCCAAGTTTAGAGGCAACCATCTGGGGCCAGTGCTATGATGTGTCACGTCAACTCATACAATGAGGATAAGCTTGATTTTACTACACGCCTTCTCCCTCGCCCATCCACGTGGTGGCTAACCCTCCCGCACGCGGTGGACAGACATGCAGTAGTGGATTCGATACTATAGAAGTAGTAGTAACATCATTGTTCGTCTTCTCGAAGAGGCGAAGAGCCAAGCGCAACCCAAACGTGGCAGTTGCAACGCTCGCGTGGCAGTCTTTGTGTAGGGGTGGGGCGTGGTGCGGAGCCTTGGAGCATGCATATAGCCAGGCTCTTGCATGAGACAAAATTGCTATTTGAGCCCACTATTGTAGTACTAGTACTTGCTAGTATAGCCTGCAAACCGGAAAGGAGTATTTGCCTTTCTAGAGATTTCAACAAGTGACTAGACTACACCGCATGCAGTACTGGCTCAAATCTCAAATCTCATCAACCAAGGCATTTTGTGATTGGAGGAATGTATCTCGTACTTTACAAAACTTCCCTAATTAAACTCATGCATTAATTATGTAGTTCTCTCGTTTTCCTCTCCGCCTTGGTCGCGGTTCACAATATTGAGCACTCCTATATGACTAGCCACTCTATCAACATGCGGGACATCAAAGCATCTAGGCCCGCATGCCATCCACCAAATCACAGCGAGGTGCTACAGTCGAGACTCACCGGTCACCTCGGTGTGGCCGTCATGACCCGTCATATCACAACACCCACCTTTACCAACAGTGGTAAACTGGCCTCGAAGTGGCCTCGAAGTTGGACTAGACGAAGCAACCATCATTTCACTGGAACGCTTGTTGAAGCCCTTTCTCCCCTTTCTTGAAGAAAACCTCACTCCAGGCTACTCACTTCTGCCATTTTTCTTCTGTACCGACGAAGGGAAGGTGGGAGAATCAGTGATGCTGATATATTGTCATTCCAAGAATCTTCTTTTGGCGAAGCACCGACCGATTCTCAGAGCCTATTCTTTTCCCGTTTTCATTGCGATTGTGGTTTCCTTTGAATTTCTTTTTGTTTGTCAGTTCATTGATGGATCCTGGAGCACTAGCCAAAGAGTTTCCGGCGAACAACCCACTGGAGACAGCAATCTCTAGGAATCGAGCACCGACCAACGAGTTGACCATGTTGGTGGGCCAACCCATGGAGACGAAGAACTCTAAGAAACAAGCACTGGCCAAGAGTTGACGATGTTGGCGGACGAACTCCTCAAACAAAGTTGGAAGAACAGCAAGGGCCCCACCGTGCCTACCCCAGAAACTCTAATGGCCACCTATGCGAGGCTCAAGGCCGAGTTTGAGGAGATAGTCGCCGTTGAGAAGCAGTATTCCCCTGTCAAGGTGATGGCCCCCATCGAGGACGAGGAGATGGCCCCCGGAGGGGTGGGATCCCCCGGTGAGCTGCACAAGGTAAAAAAATGGCTTACCATAGTTGTGGTTTTTGATTATTTGCTATGTGCTTGCTAATATGTTAGGGTTGTGCAGGTGACGGTGGACGTCCTTGATGATTCCGATGTCGTGGCCCGTCCTGTGGACAACACCCCAGAGATCATTTTTTATGTCGCGGTCCGTCCTATTGACATATCCCCGGAGATCGGTTACGATGCCGCTGTCCATCCTGTGGACATAGCCCCAAAGATCGATTCTGATCTCGCGGTCAGTCTTGTGGACATCGCCCCAGAGATCGATTCCCATGCCACTGTCCGTGTTGTGGTCATTGCCCAAGAGATCGATGACAAGAAATAGTTGGTCGCGCTAATGCTTCAGGGTAGTTTGCATTGCCCTGTGTTTAATTACCAGAATGATGCGTGTTATCAAACCATCTTAGGGCTAGTGTACTATCTTGTGTGGGCGGTACTTGCTACTTTTGTTTGATAGTGAATCATGCGAACCCTCTCCGAGTTATGGAAACAGATGTATCCTCACCAACTTTTGATGTAATATATCTCATGCTTAGATGTAAGTTCGAACTGTTTATCATATCAGCAGGGCTTGTTTGATGATTCTTGGTGTTAGTAGGCCAGCTACTGTGCCAGCTATAGTACTTGCAAAACACTCACCGAAGAGAACCATTGGAGCTGATGAGCTCGTGGTATGCTTATACTTATACGTCGTCGATCGGCCAATAGCCCAAGCTCCTAAAATTGTAGGCTTAGTGATCAATCAGACAATAGTCGACACGGATACATCCGTGATCACGAACATTCAGGCCTCATTTGGTTCATAGGGCAGGAAAATTGTAGCAAAAGTATAGAGATGTACAACACAAAATCATAGCAGTACAGAGACGTACTCCCTCCGTTCCAAAATAGATGACTCAAGTTTGTACTACTAACTTTGAAACAGAGGGAGTACAAATCCTAGGCGGGCTAGTTTGGCCTAGTGGGTTTCACTGATATGACGTGGTATAGTGCCGTCCAGTCTTCGTGTGTGGTAGCAGTATTGCGGGTACAGTAAGTTTTCTTAAAGAAGCAAAATTCAACAAAGTCATGATGGTTCCTTCGTCCGACCAACTTATAGCGGGAAAGGTTGGGCCTGTGCTACAAGCCGGGTGGACCAGGATAATTTTGTGCATGGCAGGTGGACCAGGATGGCCGACGTCCCACATCTCGGCGAATGGAAAGTATTCTTTTCCGATATAGAGGACGAGCAACGAGTATTCATTGTTTATTTTTGATAAAAGCTATTGTCTCCACTGTTACGATGGAGGAGTGTGAAACATGGCAGCCCAGTGAACTTGGCATGTGCACCACTCCCTCCTTCCTCATGTAATACTACCATAGTGTTGACTATAAGTTTGGCTATAAAGGTTACAACTTTTTCTCACTTTCTATCTATCTATTTCCTCTCAAATGTTTTTTACCTTTCTTTTTTTAGACACAATTTTTTATGCCTCTTTTTTTAGAATTAGTTTTTTTATACCTAGGAGCAAGTGTAGAGATGGGCTCTTGCAGAGCCCACTTCTTGACTTTGTGAATGCCTCTCTCTCCTCCACATAAGCGGGCTTATATGCCAATATTTTACTAGTACTACTTGCTATGAATGCGGGCAGCTGGCGTCTGAGGGGGGAGGGCTTAGAAGCGGTTCGGACTCCCGCATGGCCCACCTCACATTATCACCATATATTTCTTAGAGTCCGTGCGCGGCGGGCGAGCGATCTCTTCTCCCTCCCTCGTCTCTCTCTTCTCAGCCGACGCCCGCCGATTCCCTTCCGGTGAGCGGCGTGCGAGCCGGACTATCAGGGGTGCAACGCGTACGAGTGGTAAGTGTGCCGCCTTTTCTTTTGAACTTGCAAAGCGAAATATTTTTGTGTGATCGATCGATAGAAGGCCAGAACAAAATGACGAGGGCGATGCTTTCCCGCGCGTTAAGTGGGCTAGTTTGAGTGATATGATGTGCTACAGTGCCATCCACTTGCTCCATTTTTATGTAAGCAATAGTTTAAACTCTTACGTGGGAGGAGTGCGAAACACAACATATCTGATTTTGATCGAGGGATGATTGTTCCCTGCCAAATAATGGAGCACTGTTTATCTCCAGCGTTGGCCCACAAATTTACACCGGCATCTGTTCGAGGACACTGATGGATGCCATCCAATGCTGCCCGCATACCTTTTGACAACTATATGAACTAACCGGACGAAATTCATGCAAACGAAGAAAATTTCAAATTAACCGGATGAAATTCATTACATTTCGAAAAATTTAATACAAACTGGACGATATTCATTACATATTTCACACAAACCGTACTAAAATCTACTTTAAACCTAATCTGAACGATCGCCTGCGCCCGACTGCTATGTCTTGAGCTTGCGTTGGTTTTCCTTGAAGAGGAAAGGGTGATGCAGCAAAGTAGTGTAAGTATTTCCCTCATTTTTTGAGAACCAAGATATCAATCAAGTAGGAGGCTCCTCAAAAGTCCCACGCACCTACACAAACAAACAAGAAGCTCGCAACCAACGCAATAAAGGGGTTGTCAATCCCTTCACGGCCACTTGTGAAAGTGAGATCTGATAGAGATAATATGATAAGATAAATATTTTTGGTATTTTTATGATATAGATTGGAAAATAAAAGATGCAAAAAAAAGTAGATGGTAAACTTATATAATAAAAGATAGACCCGGGGGCCATAGGTTTCACTAGTGGCTTCTCTCAAGATAGCATAAGTATTACGGTGGGTGAACAAATTACTGTCGAGCAATTGATAAAAAAGCGAATAGTTCTGAGATTATCTAGGCATGATCATATACATAGGCATCACGTCCGTGACAAGTAGACCGACTCCTGCCTTCATCTACTACTATTACTCCACACATCGACCGACTCCTGCCTGCTTCTAGAGTATTAAGTTTATAATGAACAGAGTAACGCATTAAGAAAGATGACATGATGTAGAGGGATAAACTCATGCAATATGATATAAACCCCATCTTTTTATCCTCGATGGCAACAATATAATAGGTGCCTTGCTGCCCCTGCTATCATTGGGAAAGGACACCGCAAGATTGAACCCAAAGCTAAGCACTTCTCCCATTGCAAGAAAGATCAATCTAGTAGGCCAAACCAAACTGATAATTCAAAGAGACTTGCAGAGATAACTTAATCACACATAAAAGAATTCAGAGGAGATTCAAATATTTCTCATAGATAAACTTGATCATAAACCCACAATTCATCGGATCTCGACAAACACACCGCAAAAAGAGTTACATCAAATAGATCTCCAAGAAGATCGAGGAGAACTTTGTATTGAGATTCAAAGAGAGAGAATAAGACATCTAGCTAATAACTATGGACCCGAAGGTCTGTGGTAAACTACTCACAACTCATCGGAAGGGCCTTGGAGATGATGTAGAGGCCCTCCATGGTCGATTCCCCCTCCGGCGGAGCGCCGGCGAAGGCTCCAAGATGGGATCTCGTGGATACAGAAGGTTGCGGCAGTGGAAATAGTTTGTCGTGGTGCTCCTAGATGTTTTAGGGGTACGTGGATATATATAGGAGGAAGAAGTAGGTCGGTGGATGCTCGAGGGGCCCTCGAGGGTGGGGGCGCGCCCACCCCGAGGGGTCACGCCGGGCACCCTTGTGGCCGCCTCCTCTGTTGCTTGACATCCACTCCAAGTCCCATGGATTGCGTTTGTTCCAAAAAGATCTCTCCCGAAGGTTTCATTCCGTTTGGACTCCGTTTGATATTCCTTTTCTTTGAAACACTGAAATAGGCAAAAAAAACAGCAATTCGGGCTGGGCCTCCGGGTAGTAGGTTAGTCCCAAAAATTATATAAAAGCATAATGTAAAGCCCATAAACATCCAAAACGGGTAATATAATAGCATGGAACAATCAAAAATTATATATACGTTGGAGACGTATCAAGCATCCGCAAGCTTAATTCCTGCTCATCCTCGAGTAGGTAAATGATAAAAACAGAATTTTTGATGTGGAATGCTACCTAGCATAATTCTCAATGTAATTTTCTTTATTGTGGCATGACTGTTCAGATCCAAATGATTCAAAATAAATGTTCATATTGACATAAGAAATAGCAATACTTCAAGCATACTAACTAAGCAATCATGTCTTCTCAAAATAACATGGCTAAAGAAAGTTCATCCCTACAAAATCATATAGTTTGGTTATGCTCCATTTTCGTCACACAAGAATGCTCTCATCTTTCACACCCCCGATGACAAGCCAAGCAATTGTTTCATAATTTAGTAATCTCAAACTTTTTTCAACTTTCACACAATACGTGAGCATTAGCCATGGATATAGCACTATGGGTGGAATAGAATATGATGATGGAGGTTGTATGGAGAAGACAAAAAAGGAAGAAAGTCTCATGTTAACGAGGCTAATCAATGGGTTATGGAGATGCCCATCAATTTATGTCAACATGAGGAGTAGGGATTGCCATGCAACGGATGCACTAGAGCTATAAATGTATGAAAGCTCAACAAAAGAAACTAGTGGGTGTGCATCCAACTTGCTTGCTCACGAAGACCTAGGGCATTTTGAGGAATCCCATCGTAGGAATATACAAGCCAAGTTCTATAATGAAAAATTCCCACTAGTATATGAAAGTGACAACATAAGAGACTTTCTATATGAAGAACATGGTGCTACTTTGAAGCACAAGTGTGGAAAAGGATAGTAACATTGCCCCCTTTTTTATTTTCTTTATCTTTTTTCTTTTTTTGGGCCTTTCTTTTTTTTTTCTTTGGCCCTTCCTTTTTTTCTTTGGCCTTTCTTTTTTTTCTTTTTGGCCTTTTTTTTATTTGGGGACAATGCTCTAATAATGATGATCATCACACTTATATTTATTTACAACTCATGAATTACAACTCAAAACTAGAACAAGATATGACTTTATATGAATGCCTCCGGCAGTGTACCGGGATGGGCAATGAATCAAGAGTGACATGTATGAAAGATTATGCATGGTGGCTTTGCCACAAATACGATGTCAACTACATGATCATGCAAGGCAATATGACAATGATGATGTGTGTCATGATGAACGGAACGGTGGAAAGTTGCATGGCAATATATCTCGGAATGGTTATGGAAATGCCATAATAGGTAGGTATGGTGGCTGTTTTGAGGAATATATAAGGAGGTTTATGTGTGATAGAGCATATCGTATCACGGGGTTTGGATGCACCAGCGAAGTTTGCACCAACTCTCAAGGTGAGAAAGGGTAATGCACGGTACCAAAGATGCAATGATGGAAGGGTAAGAGTGTGTATAATCCATGGAATCAACATTAGTCGTAAAGAACTCATATACTTATTGCAAAAATCTACAAGTCATCAAAAACCAAGCACTATGTGCATGCTCCTAGGGGGATAGATTGGTAGGAAAAGACCATCGCTCGTCCCCGACCGCCACTCATAAGGATGACAATCTAAGAACACCTCATATTTCAAATTTGTTACACAACGGTTACCATACGTGCATGCTACGAGACTCGCCAACTTCAACACTAGCATTCTTTAAATTCAAAATTACCCAACTAGCATGACTCTAATATCACCACCTCCATATCTCAAAACAATTATCAAGTATCAAATTGATCATAGCATCCAATTCACTTTCTATGATAGTTTTTATTATACCCAACTTGGGTGCCCATCATTCTAGGACCAATTTTATAACCATAGAAAATACCATGCTGTTCTAAAAGACTCTCAAAATAATATAAGTGAAGCATGAGAGATTAACAATTTCTACAAAATTAAGCCACCTCCGTGCTCTAAAAGATATAAGTGAAGCACTAGAGCAAAACTATCTAGCTCAAAAGATATAAGTGAAGCACATAGAGTATTCTAATAAATTCTAATCAAGTGGGCTTATACCAAGAGGTGTGTACATCAAGGATTATTGTGGTAAACTAAAAAGCAAAGACTAATATCATACAAGACGCTCCAAGCAAAACAAATATCATGTGGCGAATAAAAATACAGCTCCAAGTAAAGTTACCGATAGACGAAGATGAAAGAGGGGATGCCTTCCGGGGCATCCCCAAACTTAGGCTTTTGGTTATCCTTGAATATATTGGGGTTCCATGGGCATCCCCAAGCTTAGGATCTTGCCACTTATCGGTGTCAAAACCAGCGGATCTCGGGTAGGGGGTCCCGAACTGTGCGTCTAGGCAGATGGTAACAGGAGACAAGGGACACGATGTTTTTACCCAGGTTTGGGCCCTCTCGATGGAGGTAAAACCCTACTCCTGCTTGATTAATATTGATGATATGGGTAGTACAAGAGAGATCTACCACGAGATCGGAGTGGCTAAACCCTAGAAGCTAGCCTATGGTATGATGGTTGTTCGTCCTACGGACTAAAACTCTCCGGTTTATATAGACACCGGAGAGGGCTAGGGTTACACAGAGTCGGTTACAATGGGAGGAGATCTTCATATCGTATCGCCAAGCTTGCCTTCCACACCAAGGAAAGTCCCATCCGGACACGGGACGGAGTCTTCAATCTTGTATCTTCATAGTCCAGGAGTCCGGCCAAAGGTCATAGTCCGGCCATCCGGACACCCCCTAATCCAGGACTCCCTCAGTAGCCCCTGAACCAGGCTTCAATGACAATGAGTCCGGCACGCAAATTGTCTTCGGCATTGCAAGGCGGGTTCCTCCTTCGAATATTTCATAGAAGATGTTGAACACCAGGGTAGTGTCCGGCTCTGCAAAATAAGTTCCACATTCCACCGTAGAGAGAATAATATTTGCGTTAATCGGATCTGCTGACGTATTCCTCGGTGTGACATCGTGCCACGGCCAGGATTTTATTCACTTTATTGTTCGACCTCAGCACATTTAGCGAGGCGGTTTTCTTGGCACGTCTTGTCAAAGCAGAGATCGTGTCCCCTTATTCCAGGATTCTCATCAATACGGGCGTGGGTAACCCAACCGTGACTTAGGTATGACTCCTTAATTGAAAGCGAGTATCAAACGGTTACGGGGAGGGCTTTTGGTATTCACCTCCTTTATAAAGGAACCAAGGCCCGGCTCCCTTGTTCTCAAACCAATCAAATCCGCCCCTCGCTTCGAGTTCCAACACCCAAAGCTCTAGTTTTAGGCGCTTCGGACCTTCGAAGATGTCCGGCTCCGACCCTCAAGGCCGGTGGATGCCTTCCTCCATTACGGAAGAAGATGTGCGAAAGCTAAGAGATGCCAGGTATCTAACCGGCGAAATCTCGCATAGACTGCCTACTCAAGGGCAAGCTGTTCCCGCTCCCCAGCCCGTTGAGAGCGTGGTGTTCACATCTCACTTCCTTCGGGGGCTAGGCTTCCCGATCGATCCCTTTGTAAGGGGGCTTATGTTTTACTACGGGCTAGAGTTCCATGACCCGGCTCCGGAGTCCATCCTCCAGATCTCATCATTCATTGTCGTGTGCGAGGTCTTCCTCCGTATCACCCCCACTTCGGATTGTGGCTGAACACTTTCAAAGTGGAACCGAAAATGATCGAGGGACGGCACGCTGAGTGCGGAGGGGCTATAATAAGCAAGATGGATGACGCTCCATGGCCCGAAGGCTCTTTTCAAGAGGAGCTCAGCTTATGGCAACGGGACTGGTTTTACATCACAGCCCCTAGGGGCACCACATGGGTGGCACCACCTACTTTTCGCTCCGGTCCCCCACCACGGCTGGCGTCATGGGTTGATGAAGGACTTATCTGGGGGCCGCCCAAAGACGTGCCCTTGCTGCAGGGCCGTACTCGAGATCTTCTAGAAGGAGATATCGATTTGACCGTAGTGGCGCAACTCATGGTGATTCGCCGCACACAGCCCTGCAAACGTCGACCTCTCCGCCTGTGGGAGTTCAATCCGGAGCGACCACGAGTCCTACAACATTTCATGGGAATGACACCCATGGAGATGTACAAATTGTTCTTCGGATCACAAGCAAGGTGTCCGGATTTGTCCGAGGACGCAGGTCTGAGCTGCAACCGCCCGGATGCTAAAGTAAGTAGCCCAAATTTGAATACACCATCCATAATTTTATCAAATCTACCCTTTAGCAGAGTTGTCCTCTGAATAGGAGTGGATGGCGAAGGCAAAGCTTATCAGGTGTCCAGCCCCCCTTCCCGAGACCGTGCCGAATCCCATGTTAACCATGATGCTGGAGGCCATGCCGTTGGCGGAAGGCGAAGGGGGGAACCAAGGAGCTACCGCCTCCACGAAGGAGGCCGTTAGGAAGGGAAGAATCGGAAATTCTCCCGACCAGGGAAAGAAAAGGACTGCCTCTGAAGACCCGGAGGTGATAACCTCAAAACGGGGAAAGAAATCTTCGTCATAGGGTCCGGCACCGGAGAACGCCCCAGCCGAATCGCCCCCTAAAGGGGACCCGCTCTCCCCCGAGGCGTAAGTGAAGGGATGGGTTCCATAATGAATCACATTCATGTTTTATTCCTGAGGAAAATAACCGAAACATTATCTTGCAGTTCGGATCTCAACCCTTCTCAGCAGAGCTCATCTTCAGGGGATCTTCGTCCAGAGATGATAGAGAGCGAAATGCCTCCCCTTGTTCCACCGTCTCATGAGGCTGGCGACCCCGAGGTATCGTCCTGGAGGGTTTTTTCAAGTCCGGACCCTGGAAAAGGTCGTCAGACTAGTCCGACACCCTCTTGCGCGCCGACGGAGGGGCTGAAGGATCTGCTTGGTAGGGCGTCCATCTCAGAAGAACACCGTATGTTGATGGATACGGTGATTGGAAGGATTTCATCAGCGGAAAGCGGATTGTATGAGGCTGCCAGGAGTTTACTAACAGGCTTTGAGGTATGTAGAAAGGTGTATTTTGGTAGAGCCGCATATTAAATGTGCCCTGTATGAATAGTAGCCCCTGAGACTCTGTGTTTCGTCACGAGTGATGGCGCATAGAGGATCATAACCCCAGGTATAATATGTCGCCTATTCCATGAAGGTGGCGAGGCGTTTGGTGGCTAGCCGGACTGATGAATCGGCCGAACTAAGGCGGCAACTTGACGTAGCATATGCCGACATCGCGCTTGTAAATAAGTGGCTAGACGAGGCTCAATGTATGTTCAAAAGACACCCGGTAAGAGGAGCTTCATGCTCGGGCCTTATATGTATATACTTTATGTAGATGGTGCTGCTGCCGTGGAGAACCTTCGGGCGGAACTTGCCCGAGCCAAGGAGCAAGCAAGGAAAAGTGATGTGGCTGCCGTTAAAGCGGCTGAAGAGCTAAAAGCCAAACAGACTGCTCACTGCCAGAGCAAGAAGGAAATAGCCGAGATGGCATAAAATTGAAGGATGCTACCGACCGCTGTAAATTTCTTGAACAAGAAGATAGGGCGGCTCAGAAGGACCTTGAAAAGATCACTGCCGAAGCCAAGGATACTCGCTCTGCCATGAGAGCGATGAAGGAGGAGCTGTGTCAGGTCGGAGATATCACGGCTGGAAAGCCTTATATGCTGCGGATGAAGTTCGGAGACCCCAAGTATGTTCCATTAGACCAGCAGTGGAGTGCGGAAAACGCTTATCTGGATTTGGCCGCAAGTGCGGCGGACGCGACCGAACACTTCCGCAGCCGAGGTGACCATGAATTGGAAGAGCTGTTTTGGTCGCAGTACCACAATCCAGAACACCCACTGTCAGTATCCGACCGTTTAGCCGCCTGGGCGGAGCTGAACAGATTATCCGTACTCGCCATGAAGTATGTTGCGAGTTGTCTGTGGCCGGAGAAACTGGAGCCGAAGAGTTATTTTGGCTTGGTGCAGCAGTTCCTTGGTTCGGTGCCGCATGCTGATGCAATGAAGAGGTCGGCGTGCATAGAGGGCGCACAGATGGCTCTTGCCCGTGTCAAAACATACTAGGCAGATATGAAGGCCAGTATTGTTGCGTCCCAGGATTCGGACGAAAGCCGAGTACCTGCCAAGCACTATTTTGAGGAAGTTCTTCTTGGCGCTCGTATAATAGAGTCACAGTGCTCGAAGGATGTTGTGTTCGAATAGCCTATACTATTTGTAAAACGGATTTTATTTTTATGAAAAAAGCTTTTTTTTATACTTGTGCTTGCAAGAATCATGATGCCTCCTGTGCGGCCGTTTAATGTATATATTTGTATATAACCTGAAAGATGGCAGTCGTTGGCTTCAGCCCCCACGCATAGAATGCGGGGGTGTTCGCAAAAAGGCGCCTTTTCACACTTAATCCAACGTCTTGGTCCTACAAAGGAGGTGGTGGCGCGGCGAACTAGGCAACCGAACTATAATGCTTTATCACTTTCACTTAGCCATAGGAGTTTGACAGTGGGGCTACTGAATAGCCCCTAGGGGCAGCGCGCTTGCCCGAATTCAGGGCGTGAGTGTGCCTGACTGGGAAGCGGCCCTTCGTTAATCCGAGGGAATCCTAAAGATTCCGAAAGTCATCGAGTGGTTGACCAGTCTCTCGCTATATCATGACAGTCAGTTTTCGGCTTTGTCTACTGAGGTGCTCACCCGGCCGAACCGGGGCAAAATCGCAGTAGTTCTCCTGGTGCCGCGTTAGCCGATATAACGGAATGTAAGGCAGCAAAACACAGGAGCCGGGCAAACCCAACATTTGACCAAAGACATGATTCGGAGCTGATGCATATAGGGCCAAACTCGCGACGCCGAACACTCCCTAAGGTATTCGGTATTTATGAAGACAGGCCGGAATAGAGCCCTTGGTAAAAAAGCCCCTAGTGTCCAGGTATGTGCAAAAATTCTGGCGTGGCCACATGCCAAGACGCCAGCCTCCTCCTGGGCTATAGAGAAAACTGGGGGATGTTATCAATAAGAGATAGTAAAAAAGGTTTGTGCAGGGTCTTAATCTGAAAAGAATCCTTGAAGCGGGTCCCTGCTGCACGTCTACGCCTGTGTCTCCGTTGTGCCATATCCTGGACGGGCGTAGCACGATGTTCGTCTGCGAAAGAGAGGAACTTAGTAAAAAATAAGCGTGCGGGAAATCTATATTGAAATAAATAAAATATAGTTGGAGTAGGAGGTGGGTCGTATTGTCTCCGGGCGTGAGCACACGGAGCCCCTTGCACGGGGGTATGCGGCTATTAAGCATGTTGATGCCGGAGTTGTCTAGCCGTGTCCGGGATAGTAGGGCTGGATTTGTGGGCGACTGTCTAGGCAGCCGCACCCTTGCCCGTACTTTGGGGGTCAATTTATGTTCCCCTGTAATGAAATGATGCTCTTTGGGACGGGCATTTTGAGTGTAAGGGATGCGTAATGCGGTATTGCGTTAAAGCGTGCGAAAGCTTCATGTCCCAGTAGCGGTTGATAGCGACTTACGAATGGGGCGATGTGGAATGTTAGCTTTTCGCTTCGGAAGTTGTCGGGTGATCCAAACGTGACTTCTAACATAAGGGAACCCATACTTGGGGTATCCGGGCCTGGCGTTACTCCTTGAAAGGAAGTGTTGCCGAGGTGGATTATAATTGGGTTTACCCCGAGTTTGCGGACTCTCTCCTGATATAACAGGTTCAAGTCGCTGCCGCCGTCCATAAGGGCGTTTGTAAATTGGAGTCCGTTAATAATTAGATTTACGACCAAGGCAGTCCAGCCTGCGTTCTGGTCTCCTCTGGAGTAATCCTGATGATCGAAGGTGATTGGTTGTAACAACCAGTGTGGTTGCTCCTTCGGGGCTGGCTGTACGGCGCGTGTCTTCGTAGGTGCCGTTCTGCTCTTCCCTTTTGTCACCTGAAGTAGATTTACTGTCTTGACTTCTTGTGGGAACTTCTTTTGTTCTCCATTGTTCTGCGTGTGGGGTGCATCGTCATCTTCACTTGGTGTGTTGAGCCCCTTGTGTTCGGCGTTGAGCTTTCCGGACTGCTTAAAGACCCAACAATCTCTGTGGGTATGGTTTGCAGGTCTCCTCAGAGTGCTGTGGATTTGACATATTTTGTCCAAAATTTTGTTGAGGTTGGATAGCTCGTCCTTATCGTCTTTGGGGGCGGCTTTTTCTGATTTTGCCGAGAGCTTTTGAATCCGGCGTTTACTGCCGTGCTCATCGGGCTGTTGTCCTTTATCCGGCGCGGTTCTTTGTTACGGCGCGGCTTCCCATTCCCATCTCTGGGTTCGGACGTATTCGGGTCGCTGGTGCTGCTTCTCGCCAACCAGCTATCCTCTCCTGCACAAAAGCGGGTCATGAGGCTTGTTAATGCGGCCATTGTTCGCGGCTTTTCTTGGCCGAGGTGTCTGGCGAGCCATTCATCTCGGACGCTATGCTTGAAAGCTGCTAGGGCCTCTGCGCCTGGACAGTCGACTATCTGATTCTTTTTAATAAGGAATCTGTTCCAGAGTTTCCGGGCTGACTCTCCGGGCTGCTGAGTTATATGACTCAGATCATCTGCATCCGGGGGTCGGACATAGGTCCCTTGAAAATTTTCCCGGAAAGCATCCTCAAGCACTTCCCAACTTCCCATGGTGTTTTCGGGAAGGCTTTTAAGCCAATGCCGGGCTGGCCCTTTGAGCTTAAGGGGTAAGTATTTTATGGTGTGGAGGTCGTCTCCTCTGGCCCTGTGTATGTGGAGGATGTAATCCTCGATCCAGACTCCAGGGTCTGTTGTTCTGTTGTATGCTTCTATGTTCACTGGCTTGAATCCGGCTGGGAATTCATGGTCCAGCACCTCATCGGTAAAACATAGGGGGTGTGCGGCTCCCCTGTATTTAGGCGTGCCGCCGTGTTCGGGTATTTTTTGCATTGCATCACTCACTGGAGCTTGCTTTCTTGGCCTATACATGGATCTAGTTGGGCCAGTTTTCTGATGTGAATTCTTGAACGGATCATGCACCGTATTGAGTGCGGCGTCCTTTGATGCGTGAGATTGATCGTAGGGTCGTCTATCCGACCTTGTGGCTTCCTTATTTTTTGACTGTGGGGGCTTTATGGCCTCTTCATCAAATTCTGGTAGTAGTTTCTGCTTCGGATAGCTCTTTGTGTGGCGACTACTGCCGTACTTGTGTGCGTTATTGAGTACTTTGCCCCATCTGATCCTGAGTGCATCTTCCGCTGTCTTGAGCCTCCGCTTCTGCTTTCTCAGGCTACGTGTAGTGGCAATGAGCCTTTGGTGGAGGTTCTGATGTTCCAGCAATTTGTCTGGCGTGAGGTCGTCCGGCCTATTATCTTTCCCGAGGATTGGTTGTTCGGATTGTCCGCCCTGTTTGGACGGATGCTCAACGGCATGTTCGTCGTCCGTTGATTCACCCTGCTCTATGGCTGGGCATTTGTCGAGGTGGGGCTTGGCCTTGCGCTTACGCCGCCGCTTTGATTGTTTTTCGGGGGAGCGATCCCTGGCCGCATCCTTTTGGTCCTCATTGTCGTTGTTGTTGTATGTGTCCACCGTGCATACATCGTATGATGAGGTGGCTTTCCGGCGCCCTATAGGTGCTGGTTCCTGATCGTCTCCTTTATCGGCGTCCATACCGTCGATATCTTCGGAGTCGAAATCGAGCATGTCTGTTAGATCAGGGGCGTAGCTTTCGATCTGCTCCAGATGGCCAAACGAGTTGGCCCGCAGTGCGAAGCCGCCGAATACGAAGATCTATCCGGGGAGAAAAGTCTTGTCCCGGACCGCATCGCGATTAACGAGCGAAGAAGCCATCGGGCCTAAATGTGACGACACAAAGGAACTCTCAATGAAAGCACCAATGTCGGTGTCAAAACCGGCGGATCTCGGGTAGGGGGTCCCGAACTGTGCGTCTAGGCGGATGATAACAGGAGACAAGGGACATGATGTTTTTACCCAGGTTTAGGCCTTCTTGATGGAGGTAAAACCCTACTCCTTCTTGATTAATATTGATGATATGGGTAGTACAAGAGTAGATCTACCACGAGATCAGAGTGGCTAAACCCTAGAAGCTAGCCTATGGTATGATTGTTGTTCGTCCTACGGACTAAAACTCTCCGGTTTATATAGACACTGGAGAGGGCTAGGGTTACACAGAGTCGGTTACAATGGGAGGGTATCTTCATACCGTATCGCCAAGCTTGCCTTCCACGCCAAGGAAAGTCCCATCTGGACATGGGACGGAGTCTTCAATCTTGTATCTTCATAGTCCGGGAGTCCGGCCAAAGGTCATAGTCCGGCCATCCGGACACCCCCTAATCCAGGACTCCCTCACCACTCCTTATTCCATAGTCCATCAAATCTTTACCCAAAACTTGAAAACTTCACAACACAAAACTCAACAGGAAATCTCATTAGCTCCGTTAGTGCAAGAAAGGAAAACCACCACATAAGGTACTGTAATGAACTCATTATTTATTTATATTGGTGTTAAACCTACTGTATTCCAACTTCTATATGGTTCATATCCCCGATACTAGCCATAGATGCATCAAAATAAGCAAACAACACACGAAAAACAGAATCTGTCAAAAAAAGATCAGTCTGTAGAAATCTGTAACTTTCGAATAGTTCTGGAACTTTAAAAATCCTACCAAAATAGTAAGTCCTGGGAAATTTATTTGTTGATCTACAGAAAAAAGAATCAACGCAAAAGCACGTTTCTGTGAATTACTAAAATTATTTTCGTGCGTGCAAAGTTTCTGTTTTTCAGCAGAATCAAATTAACTATCACCGTAGGTTATCCTATAGGTTCTACTTCACACAAACACTAATTAAAACATGAAAACACATCTAAACAGAAGCTAGATGAAATATTTATTACTAAACAAAATCAAAAACAAAAAATAAAATAAAATCGGGTTGCCTCCCAACAAGCGCTATTGTTTAACGCCCCAAGCTAGGCATAAAAGCGAGGATAGGTCTAAGTAGTGCCATCTTTGGCACTCAATTCATAAGTAGCTCGCATGATAGATTCATAAGGTACTTTAACTTTCTTTCTTGGAAAGTGTTCCATGACTTTCCTTAATGGAAATTGGAATCTAATATTCCCTTCCTTCATATCAATAATTGCACCAATCGCTCTAAGGAAAGGTCTACCACGAATGATAGGACATAAAAGATTGCAATCTATATCAACGATAAAATCTACGGGCACATAGTTCCTATTTGCAACAATAAGAACATCATTGATCCTTCCCATAGGTTTCTTAATGGTGGAATCCGCAAGGTGCAAATTTAAAGAGCAATCATCAAAATCATGGAAACCTAGAATATCACATAGAGTTTTCGGAATCGTTTAAACACTAGCACCCAAATCACACAAAGCATAGCACTCACGATCTTTAATTTTAATCTTTATAATAGGTTCCCACTCATCATAAAGTTTTCTAGGTATAGAAACTTCCAAATTAAGTTTTTCATCATAAGATTGCATCAAGGCATAAACGATATGTTTGGTAAAAGCTTTATTTTGACTATAAGCACGAGGAGAATTCAACACGGATTGCAACAAGGAAATACAATCTACTAAAGAACAATTATCATAATTAAATTCCTTGATATCCAAGATAGTGGGTTCAATGCTATTTAAAGTCTTGACCTCTCCAATCCCACTTTTACCAAATTTAACATCAAGATCTAAAAAATCCGAATCATTGGGACGCCTTTTAACTAAAGTTGACTCATCTCCAGTCCCATCATTATTAAGATTCATATTGCAAAACAAGGATTTAATAGGGGACACATAAATAACTTTTAGATCTTCATCATTATTTTCATGGAAACTAGAAGAACACGCTTTTATAAAGCAATCTTTCTTGACATGCAATCTAGCGATTCTTTCTTTGCACTCATCAATGGAAATTCTCATGGCTTTGAGAGACTCATTGATATCATGCTTGGGAGGAGTAGATCTAAGTTTCAAAGAATCAACATCAAGCGAAAGCCTATCAACGTTCCTAGCCAAATCATCAACTTTAAGCAATTTTTCTTCAAGCAAAGCATTAAAATTCTTTTGAGAGATCATAAATTCTTTAATACTATTCTCAAAATCAGAGGGCATCTTATTAAAATCACCATAAGAATTATTGTAGGAATTTCCATAATTATTAGAGGAATTACTAGGGAACAGTCTAGGATTAAAGTTTCCTCTCTAAGCATTATTACCAAAATTATTCCTACCAACAAAATTCACATCCATAGATTCATTATTATTCTCAATCAAAGTAGACAAAGGCGCATCATTGGGATCAATAGGAGCACTCTTAGTAGCAAACAATTTTATAAGTTCATCCATCTTTCCACTCAAAACATTAATTTCTTCTATAGCATGCACTTTCTTACTAGTAGATCTTTCGGTGTGCCATTGAGAACAATTAGCTATAATGTTATCAAGGAGTTTAGTAGCTTCTCCTAAGGTGATTTCCATAAAAGTGCCTCCCGCGGCCGAATCTAAAATTCAATCCGGCGTAAAATTTTTGTATGATCATCCAATAAATTCAAAGCATGAGTAGGGCAATTGCGAATCATTAATTTCATTCTTTCCCAAGATTGGGCAACATGCTCATGATCAAGTTGTTTAAAATTCATAATATGGTTCCTAAGAGAGATGATCTTAGAGGGAGGAAAATACTTTGAGATAAAAGCATCTTTGCACTTATTCCATGAATCAATACTATTTTTAGGCAAAGATGAAAACCAAACTTTAGCACGATCTCTAAGTGAAAACGGAAATAATTTCAATTTAACAATATCATTATCTGTATCTTTCTTCTTTTGCATCTCACACAAATCAACAAAGTTGTTTAGATGGGTAGCGGCATCTTCACTAGGAAGGCCAGAGAATTGATCTTTCATAACAAGATTCAGCAAAGAAACATTGATTTCACAAGACTCAACATCGTTAAGAGGAGCAATCGGAGTGCTAAGGAAATCATTATTATCGGTATTGGAAAAGTCACACAATTTGGTATTATCTCGCGCCATCGCGACAAGCAATCCAACACATAAGCAAACAAAAAGGCAAGCGAAAGAGGGGGCGAATAAAACGACAAGGGTGAAGTGGGGGAGAGGAAAACGAGAGGGAAATGGCAAATAATGTAATGCGAGGGAGATGAGTTTGTGATGGGTACTTGGTAAGTCTTGTATTGAGCGAAGACCTCCCCGGCAATGACGCCAGAAATCCTTCTTGCTACATCTTGAGCTTGCGTTGGTTTTCCTTGAAGAGGAAAGAGTGATGCAGCAAAGTAGCGTAAGTATTTCCCTTAGTTTTTGAGAACTAAGGTATCAATCCAGTAGGAGGCTCCTCAAAAGTCCCACACACCTACACAAACAAACAATAACCTCGCAACCAACACAATAAAGGGGTTGTCAATCCCTTCACGGCCACTTGCGAAAGTGAGATCTGATAGAGATAATATGATAAGATAAATATTTTTGGTATTTTTATGATATAGGTTGGAAAATAAAAGATGCAAATAAAAGTAGATGGTAAACTTATATAATAAAAGATAGACCCGGGGGCCATAGGTTTCACTAGTGGATTCTCTCAAGATAGCATAAGTATTACAGTGGGTGAACAAATTATTGTCGAGCAATTGATAGAAAAGCGAATAGTTCTGAGATTATCTAGGCATGATCATATATATAGGCATCATGTCCGTGACAAGTAGAACGACTCCTGCCTGCATCTACTACTATTACTCCAGACATCGACCGACTCCTGCCTGCTTCTAGAGTATTAAGTTCATAAAGAACAAAGTAACGCATTAAGAAAGATGACATGCTGTAGAGGGATAAACTCATGCAATATGATATAAACCCCATCTTTTTATCCTCGATGGCAACAATACAATACGTGCCTTGCTGCCCCTGCTGTCAGTGGGAAAGGACACCGCGAGATTGAACCCAAAGCTAAGCACTTCTCCCATTGCAAGAAAGATCAATCTAGTAGGCCAAACCAAACTGATAATTCAAAGAGACTTGCAAAGATAACTTAATCACACATAAAAGAATTCAGAGGAGATTCAAATATTTCTCATAGATAAACTTGATCATAAACCCACAATTCATCGGATCTCGACAAACACACCGCAAAAAGAGTTACATCAAATAGATCTCCAAGAAGATCGAGGAGAACTTTGTATTGAGATTCAAAGAGAGAGAAGAAGCCATCTAGCTAATAACTATGGACCCGAAGGTCTGTGGTAAACTACTCACAACTCATCGTAAGGGCCTTGGAGATGATGTGGAGGCCCTCTGTGGTCAATTCACCCTCCGGCGAAGTGTCGGCGAAGGCTCCAAGATGGGATCTCATGGATACAGAAGGTTGCGGCAGTGGAAATAGTTTTTCGTGGTGCTCCTGGATGTTTTCGGGGTACATGGATATATATAGGATGAAGAAGTAGGTTGGTGGACGCTCGAGGGGCCCTCGAGGGTGGGGGGCGCGCCCACCCCCAGGGGTCGTGATACGTCCATTTTGCATCATGCTTTTATATCAATATTTATTGCGTTATGGGCTATTATTACACGTTATGTCACAATACTTATGGCTATTCTCTCTTATTTTACAAGGTTTACTATGAAGAGGGGGAATGCCGGCAGCTGGAATTCTGGCTGGAAAAGGAGCAAATATTGGAAACCTATTCTGCATAGCTCCAAAAATCCTGAAACTCCACGGAAGTCATTTTTGGAATTAATAAGAATTATTGAGCGAAGAAAACACCAGAGGGGGCCCACAACCTGGCCAGGAGGGTGGGGGCGCGCCCACCCCTACTGGGTGTGCCCCTGTCTCCTGGGCCCCCTGGTGGCCCTCCGGTGCCCATCTTCTGCTATATGAAGGCTTTTACCCTGGAAAAAATCAGAGGCAAGCTTACGGGACGAAACTCCGCCACCACGAGGCGGAACCTTGGCGGAACCAATCTAGGGCTCCGGCGGAGCTGTTCTGCCGGGGAAACTTCCCTCCAGGAGGGGGAAATTGTTGGAAATATGCCCTAGAGGCAATAATAAAATGGTTATTATTATATTTCCTTGTTGTTGATAATTGTCTATTCTTCATGCTATAATTGTATTAACTGGAAACCGTAATACATGTGTGAATACATAGACCACAACATGTCCCTAGTGAGCCTCTAGTTGACTAGCTCGTTGATCAATAGATGGTTATGGTTTCCTGACCATTGACATTGGATGTCATTGATAATAGGATCACATCATTAGGAGAATGATGTGATGGACAAGACCCAATCCTAAGAATAGCACAAGATCATGTAGTTCGTTTGCTAAAAGCTCTTCTAATGTCAAGTATCATTTCCTTAGACCATGAGATTGTGCAACTCCCAGATACCGTAGGAATGCTTTGGGTGTGCCAAACGTCACAACTTAACTGGGTGGCTATAAAGGTGCACTACGGGTATCTCTGAAAGTGTCTGTTGGGTTGGCACGAATCGAGACTGGGATTTGTCACTCCCTGTGACGGAGAGGTATCTCTGGGCCCACTCGGTAATGCATCATCATAATGAGCTCAATGTGACTAAGTAGTTAGTCACGGGATCATGCATTACAGAATGAGTAAAGTGACTTGCCGGTAACGAGATTGAAGAAGGTATTGGGATACCGATGATCGAATCTCGGGCAAGTAACGTACCGACTGACAAAGGGAATTGTATAAGGGATTGCTTGAATCCTTGACATCGTGGTTCCTCCGATGAGATCATCATGGAACATGTGGGAGCCAACATGGGTATCCAGATCCCGCTGTTGGTTATTGGCCAGAGAGCTGTCTCGGTCATGTCTGCATGATTCCCGAACCCGTAGGGTCTACACACTTAAGGTTCGGTGACGCTAGAGTTGTTATGGGAATTAGTGTGCAGTTACCAAATGTTGTTTGGAGTCCAGGATAAGATCCCGGACATCATGAGGAGTTCCGGAATGGTCCGGAGGTAAAGATTTATATATGGGAAGTCCTATTTTGGCCACCGGAAAATGTTCGGATTTTTCGGTATTGTACCGGGAAGGTTCTAGAAGGTTCCGGAGTGGGGCCCACCTGCATGGGGGGACCCACATGAACGTGGGTAGTGGGGGCAAGGCCCCACACCCTGGTCAAGGCGCACCAAGATCCCCCCTTAGAAGGAATAAGATCATATCCCGAAAGGATAAGATCAAGATCCCTAAAAAGGGGGATAACAATCAGTGGGGAAGGAAATGATGGGATTTCTTTCCTCCCACCTTTGCCAATGCCACAATGGACTTGGAGGGCAAGAAACCAGCCCCCTCCACCCCTATATATAGTGGGGAGGCGCATGGGAGCTTCACACCTTGCCCCTGGCGCAGCCCTCCCCCTCTCCAACTCCACCTCCTCCTCAGTAGTGCTTGGCGAAGCCCTGCCGGAGAACTGCAAGCTCCACCACCACACCATCGTGCTACCGGAGCTCTCCCTCAACTTCTCCTCTCCCCTTGCTGGATCAAGAAGGAGGAGACGTCCCCGGGCTGTACGTGTGTTGAACGCGGAGGCACCTTCCGTTTGGCGTTAGATCAGATCTTCCGCGATTTGAATCGCCGCGAGTATGACTCCTTCATCCGCATTCTTGTAACGCTTCCGCATCATGATCTTCAAGGGAATGAAGATGCACTCATACTCTCCCTCTCTTGCTGCAAGAATCTCCATAGATTGATCTTGGTGATGCGTAGAAAATTTTGAATTATTGCTACATTCCCCAACAGTGGCATCATGAGCTAGGTCTATTGCGTAGATTCTATGCACGAGTAGAACACAAGTTGTTGTGGGCGTCGATTTTGTCAATTTACTTGCCGTTACTAGTCTTATCTTGATTCGGCGGCATCGTGGGATGAAGCGGCCCGGACCGACCTTACACGTACGCTTACGTGAGACAGGTTCCACCGACTGACATGCACTAGTTGCATAAGGTGGCTAACGGGTGTCTGTCTCTCCCACTTTAGTCAGATCGGATTCGGTGATAAGGGTCCTTATGAAGGGCAAATAGCTATTGGCATATCACATTGTGGTTTTGGTGTAGGTAAGAAACGTTATTGCTAGAAACCTATAACAGCCACGTAAAAACTTGCAACAACAATTAGAGGACGTCTAACTTGTTCTTGCAGCATATTCCGTGTGATGTGATATCGCCAAAAGGATGTGATGAATGATATATATGTGATGTATGAGATTGATCATGTTCTTGTAATAGGAATCATGACTTGCATGTCGATGAGTATGACAACCGGCAGGAGCCATAGGAGTTGTTGTAATTTATTGTATGGCCTGCGTGTCATTGAATAACGCCATATAATTACTTTACTTTATTACTAAACCGTTAGCCATAGTAGTAGAAGTAATAGTTGGCGAGACAACTTCTTGAATACACGATGATGGAGATCATGATGATGGAGATCATGGTGTCATGCCGGTGACGATGATGATCGTGGCGCCCCGAAGATGGAGATCAAAAGGAGCAAAATGATATTGGCCATATCATGTCACTATTTGATTGCATGTGATGTTTATCATGTTTTTACATCTTATTTGCTTAGAACGACGGTAGCATAAATAAGATGATCCCTCGCTAAAATTTCAAGAAAGTGTCCCCCCTAACTGTGCACCACTGTGAAGGTTCGTTGTTTAAAAGCACCACGTGATGATCGGGTGTGATAGATTCTAATGTTCGCATACAACAGATGTAAGCCAGATTTACACAAGCAAAACACTTAGGTTGACTTGACGAGCCTAGCATGTACAGATATGGCCTCGGAACACAAGAGACCAAAAGGTCGAACATGAGTCATATAGCAAATACGATCAACATGAAGATGTTCACCGATGATGACTAGTCCGTCTCACGTGATGATCGGACACGGCCTAGTTGACTCGGATCATGTATCAGTTAGATGACTAGAGGGATGTCCATCTGAGTGGGAGTTCATTAAATTAGATGAACTTAATTATCATGAACATAGTCAAAAGGTCTTTGCAAATTATGTCATAACTTGCGCTTTAGTTCTACTATTTTAGATATGTTCCTAGAGAAAATTTAGTTGAAAGTTGATAGTAGCAATTATGCGGACTAGGTCCGGAAACTAAGGATTGTCCTCATTGCTACGCAGAAGGCTTATGTCCTTAATGCACTGCTCGGTGTGCTAAACCTCGAACGTCGTCTGTGGATGTTGCGAACATCTGACATACACGTTTGATGACTACGTGATAGTTTAGTAATGTTAAACGGTTTAGAATTGAGGCGTCAAAGACAATTTTGAAACGTCGTGGAACATATGAGATGTTCAAAGGGCTGAAATTGGGATTTCAGGCTCGTGCCCATGTCAAGAGGTATGAGACCTCTGACGAGTTTCTTAAGCCTGCAAACTAAGGGAGAAAAGCTCAATCGTTGAGCATGTGCTCAGATTGTCTGAGTACTACAATCACTTGAATCGAGTGGGAGTTAATCTTCCTTAAGAGATAGTGATGGTTCTCCAAAGTCATTGCCACCAAGCTACTAGAGCTTCGTGATGAACTATAACATATCAGGGATAGATATGATGATCCTTGAGCTATTCATGATGTTTGACACCGCGAAAGTAGAAATCAAGAAGGAGCATCAATTGTTGATGGTTAGTGAAACCACTAGTTTCAAGAAGGGCAAGGGAAAGAAGGGATACTTCATGACATGGAAAATCAGTTGTTGCTCTAGTGAAGAAACCCAAAGTTTGAACCCAAACCCGAGACTAAGTGCTTCTGTAATGAGGGGAACGGTCACTGAAGCAGAACTACCCTAGATACTTGGTAGATGAGAAGGCTGGCAAGGTCGACAGAAGTATATTGGATATACATTATATTAATGTGTACTTTACTAGTACTCCTAGTAGCACCAGGGTAATAGATACCGGTTCGGTTGCTAAGTGTTAGTAACTCAAAATAAAAGGCTACAGAATAGACGGAGACTAGCTGAAGGCGAGGTGACGATATGTGTTGGAAGTATTTCCAAGGTTGATATTATCAAACATCGCACGCTCCCTCTACCATCGGGATTGGTGTTAAACCTAGATAATTGTTATTTGGTGTTTGCGTTGAGCATAGACATGATTGGATTATGTTTATCGCAATACGGTTGTTCATTTAAGGAGAATAATGGTTACTCCGTTTATTTGAATAATACCTTCAATGGTCTTGCACCTAAAATGAATGGTTTATTGAATCTTGATCGTAGTGATACACATGTTAATGCCAAAAGATATAAGATAGTAATGATAGTACCACCTACTTGTGGCACTGCCATTTGAGTCATATTGGTATAAAACGCATGAAGAAGCTCCATGTCGATGGATCTTTTGGACTCACTCATTTTTTGAAAAGTTTGAGACATGCGAACCATGTCCATTAGTATGTACGCATGAAGAAACTCCATGCAAATGGATCATTCTCACTTGATTTTGAATCACTTGAGACATGCAAATCATACCACATGGGCAAGATGACTGAAAAGCCTCGTTTTCAGTAAGATGGAACAAGAAAGCAACTTGTTGGAAGTAATACATTTTGATGTATGCAGTCCAATGAGTGTTGAGGAACGCAGTGGATATCGTTATGTTCTTACTTCACAGATGATTTGAGTAGATGCTGAGTATATTTACTTGATGGAACACAAGTCTGAATTATTGAAAGGTTCAAGTAATTTTAGAGTGAAGTTGAAGATAGTCGTGACAAGAGGATAAAATGTCTATGCTATGATCATAGAGATGAGTATGTGAGTTATGAGTTTGGTATACAATTAAGACATTGTGGAAATTGTTTCACAACTAATACCGCCTGGAACACCATAGTGTGATGGTGTGTCCGAACATCGTAGCTACACCCTATTGGATATGGTGCATACCATGATGTCTCTTATCGAATTACCACTATCGTTTATGGGTTAGGCATTAGAGACAGCTGCGTTCACTTAAAATAGGGCACCACGTAATTCCGTTGAGGTGACAGTGTATGAACTATGGTTTAGAGAAACCTAAGCTGTCATTCCTTAAAAGTTTGGGACTGCGAAGCTTATGTGGAAAAGTTTTAGCCTGATAATCTCAAACCCAAAATGGATAAATGCATCTTCATAGGACACCCAAAACTGTTGGGTATACCTCCTATTTTAGATCCGGAAGCAAAAGTGATTGTTTCTAGAAACGGGTCCTTTCTCGAGGAAAAGCTTCTCTTGAAAGAATTGAGTGGGAGGATGGTGGAGACTTGATGAGGTTATTGAACCATCACTTCAACCAATCTGTAGCAGGGCACAAGAAGTTATTCTTGTGGCGCCTACACCAGTTGAAGTGGAAGCTGATGATAGTGACCATGAAACTTCGGATCAAGTCACTACCAAACCTCGTAGGTCGACAAGGACACGTACTACTTTGGAGTGGTACGGTAATCCTGTCTTGGAGGTAACGTTGCTAGACAACAATGAACCTACGAGCTGTGGAGAAGCGATGGTGGGCCCGGATTCCGACAAATGGCTCAAGGGCATAAACTCTGAGAGAAGATCCATGTATAAAACAAAGTGTAGACTTTGGAAAAACTACTTGATGGTCATAAGGCTAGTGGGTACAGATGGATTTTAAAAGGGAAGATGGACAATGATGGTAAGTGTCACCATTAAGAAAGCTCGACTTATCGCTAAGATGTTTTCCAACAAGTTCAAGGAGTTGACTACGATGAGACTTTCTCACTCGTGGCGATGCTAAGAGTCTGTTGAAATTATATTAGCAGTTCCTGCATTGTTTATGAAATCTTGCAGATAGGATGTCAAAACATTGTTTCCTCAATGATTTTCTCGAGGAAAGGTTGTATGTGATACAACCAGAAGGTTTTGTCAATCCTAAAAGATGCTAACAAGTATGCAAAGCTCTAGCAATCCTTCTAAGGACTGGAGTAAGTATCTCGGAGTTGGAATATACGCTTTGATGAGATGGTCAAAGATTTTGGGTTTCTACAAAGATTATGAGAAACTTGTATTTCCAAAGAAGTGAGTGGGAGCACTATAGCATTTCTGATGAGTATATGTTGTTGACATATTGTTGATCGGAAATGATGTAGAATTTCTGGAAAGCATATAGGGTTATTTGAAAAGTGTTTTTAAATGGAAAACCTGGATTAAGCTACTTGAACGTTGAGCATCAAGATCTATAAGGATAGATCAAAATCGCTTGATAGTACTTTCAAATGAGTACGCACCATGACAAGATTTTGAAGGAGTTCAAAATAGATCGACAAAGAAGGAGTTCCTGGCTGTGTTGTAAGGTGTGAGTATTGAGTAAGACTCAAGACCTGACCATGGCAGAAGAGAGAGAAAGGACGAAGGTCGTCCCCTATGCTTTAGACGTAGGCTCCACAGTATGCTATGCTGTGTACCGCACCTAGAGTGTGCCTTGCCATGAGTCAGTCAAGGGGTACAAGTGTGATCCAGGAATGGATAACATGACAATGGTCAAGGTTATCGTTAGTAACTAGTGGACTAAGGAATTTTCTCGATTATGAAGGTGGTAAAAGAGTTCATCGTAAAGCGTTACGCCGATGCAAACTTTGACACTAATCTGGATGACTCTTAGTAGTAGACCGGATTCGAATAGTAGAGCAGTTATCTGGAATAGTTCCAAATAGCGTGTGGTAGTTGCATCTAGGAGATGACATAAAGATTTCTAAAGCACACACAGATCTGAAAGATTCAGACCCGTTGACTAATAACCTCTCTCACAAGTGAGATATAATCAAACCCAATGGGTGTTGGATTCATTACAATCACATAGTGATGTGAACTATATTATTGACTCTAGTGCAAGTGGGAGACTGTTGGAAATATGCCCTAGAGGCAATAATAAAATGGTTATTATTATATTTCCTTGTTCACGATAATTGTCTATTGTTCATGCTATAATTGTATTAACTGGAAACCGTGATACATGTGTGAATACATAGACCACAACATGTCCCTAGTGAGCCTCTAGTTAACTAGCTCATTGATCAATAGATGGTTATGGTTTCCTGACCATGGACATTGGATGTCATTGATAACAGGATCACATCATTAGGAGAATGATGTGATGGACAAGACCCAATCCTAAGCATAACACACGATCGTGTAGTTCGTTTGCTAAAAGCTCTTCTAATGTCAAGTATCATTTCCTTACACCATGAGATTGTGCAACTCCTGGATACCGTAGGAATGCTTTGGGTGTGCCAAACGTCACAACGTAACTGGGTGGCTATAAAGGTGCACTACGGGTATCTCTGAAAGTGTCTGTTGGGTTGGCACGAATCGAGACTGGGATTTGACACTCCGTGTGACGGAGAGGTATCTCTGGGCCCACTCGGTAATGCATCATCATAATGAGCTCAATGTGACTAAGTAGTTCGTCACGGGATCATGCATTACAGAACGAGTAAAGTGACTTGCCGGTAACAAGATTGAACGTGGTATTGGGATACCGACGATCGAATCTCGGGCAAGTAACATACCGATTGACAAAGGGAATTGTATACGGGATTGCTTGAATCCTTGACATCGTGGTTCATCCAATGAGATCATCGTGGAACATGTGGGAGCCAACATGGGTATCCAGATCCCGCTATTGGTTATTGGCCAGAGAGCCGTCTCGGTCATGTCTGCATGATTCCCGAACCCATAGGGTCTACACACTTAAGGTTCGGTGACGCTAGAGTTGTTATGGCTGTTAGGAATGCGATTGATACTAGCGGTTGTTCTGTGATATGTATCCAGGAAACTAAACGTGAATCCTTCGATCCTGCTTTTATTAAGACTTTCTGCCCTAAGCGCTTCGATAAATTTGTTTTTGCACCGTCAGTGGGGGCTTCTGGGGGCCTCATCGTTATCTGGAATAGTGCTGTTTTTACTGGTACATCTTGGTCTGTGGATTCTTTTGCCATTGGGATCTCTTTCGTGGCCACGCAGTCACATGATTCGTGGAATCTAATCAATGTTTATGGCCCCTGTTCTGGTCAGCGCAGACTAGACTTTACAAACTGGCTTTTTGAGCTTAATATCCCTGATGATGACAATTGGTTAATTCTGGGTGACTTTAACTTTATTCGCTCCACGAATAACAGAAACAAGTCAGGTGGCAACGCTGCGGACATGCTACTATTCAATGAGATCATCCGCGCACAATCACTAATGGAACTACCAGTTAAAGGCCGTGCATACACATGGAGTAACATGCAAGATGATCCTATGCTTGAACAATTAGATTGGTTTTTCACGTCGTCTGATTGGACCACCAAATACCCTAACACAATGGTGTTACCCCTGGGGAAGCCAGTGTTTGACCACATTCCTTGTGTGGTCACGATTGAATCAAGCATCCCACGGTCCAGGCTTTTTCGGTTTGAAATTTTTTGGACAGATCATGAGGGGTTCATGGAGGTTGTTGCTGGTTCATGGTCTAAACCATGTCACGCACCCAATGCGGCGGCGCGAATTTGCAAAAAGCTCAAGATTCTGAGATATGATCTCAAGCGTTGGAGTAAGGGTGTCTCCAAACTTAAAATTCTGATTCAAATCAGTAATGAGACTCTAACAAACATGGATGCACTTGAGGATAAACGACCCCTATATGTTCAGGAATCAAACTTCAGGAAGATACTAAAAAACCATCTACAGGCCTTGCTCAAATACCAAAATGAGTACTGGCGAAAGAGGTGTACGATCAGGTACTCTCGTTTTGCCGATGAAAACACAAAACTCTTTCAGTGTTTGGCCACAGAGAGGTACAGACACAATACTATTGCCATGCTCAGAGTTGGGGAAGTCGATATACATGACCATGTTGGCAAGGAGGGGGTACTGTTCAATACATACAGAGACCGTTTGGGTTTTTCTAAACCTACCAACATGAAATTTGATCTTTCTAGGATCATTCGCAGGATTGATGGACTGGACCAGCTGAGCGCGCCATTCTCTAATGATGAAATAGATGCTGTGGTTAAGGAAATGCCAAATGACAGAGCACCTGGCCCGGATGGGTTTAATGGCTGTTTCCTTAAGAAATGCTGGCAAATTATCAAGACAGATTTCTATGATCTCTGTCACGCATTTCATGCAGGTGGTCTGGATATCACTAGCATAAGTGAGGGTTACATCACCTTGATTCCCAAAAATTCCTCTCCGGAGACGGCTAATGACTTCAGACCAATCACCTTACTCAACTGTTGTCTAAAAGTCATTACAAAGATCCTGGCGAACCGACTGCAGAAAGTGATCCTAAAAATTATTCACAGGAATCAGTATGGATTTATCAAAGGTAGGACCATCCAGGATTGCCTGGCGTGGTCGTATGAATACATTCATCAGTGCCACTCGTCTGGAAGAGAGATCATATTGCTCAAACTAGACTTTGCTAAGGCCTTTGACACGATCGAGCATGCCCCCATGCTGGAAATCATGAAGCACATGGGCTTTGATGATAGGTGGCTGGGCTGGATGAAACTGATTTTTGGCTCGGGAGTTTCATCCGTCCTCTTGAATGGCGTTCCTGGCCGGAAATTCAAATGCAAATGTGGAGTACGACAGGGTGACCCTCTCTCGCCACTAATCTTTGTTCTTGCTGCTGATCTGCTACAAGCTGCGATCAATGATGCTTATGCTCAGGGATTGCTAGAGCTACCCATTCCACGTGAAAATGCAGGTGACTTCCCGGTGGTGCAGTATGCTGACGACACGATCTTGGTTATGCAAGCTTGTCCTACACAGGCAATCCGTATGAAACTTATCTTGGAGGATTATGCTGCTTCGGTAGGGCTCAAAATTAACTTCCATAAATCGACCCTCATACCCATCAATGTTGATCATCAGCGTGCCGGGGGGTTGGCGGAAGTGTTTGGTTGCTCGGTTGGTTCCCTGCCGTTTACATATCTTGGTCTTCCCATGGGGACAACGAGCCCGACGGTTCTTGATCTCATGCCATTAGTCCATTCGGTTGAGAGGAAAACCTCCACTGCCCTAACACTGATGTCGTCAGGGGCCAAACTAACGTTGGTCAATTCGGTGGTCACCTCCATGTTGATATATGCAATGTGTACGATCAAGCTACACCCAAAAATAGTTGAACATCTGGACAAACTCCGCTGCTATTGTCTATGGGCAAAAAATTCTGATGATGGGATCAAATCCAACTCCCTTGCTGCATGGGAGCTTGTCTGTCGACCGAAACGGTGTGGTGGCCTTGGTGTTATTAATGTCAGAATACAAAATACCGCGCTTCTCCTTAAATACCTGTTCAAATTCTACAATCGTGAAGATGTACCCTGGGTTCAGCTGATCTGGGAAACGCACTACCCAAACAAGGTGCCGCACACCGCCGAGCCAGTGGGTTCCTTCTGGTGGAAAGATGTAATGCAGCTCAGTGGAATCTTCCGTGGGATCACCAGGGTAGTCCCCGGAGATGGTCGTACCTCACTTTTCTGGAAGGATGTCTGGTTGGGAGACCCAGCCTCCACATTAATGGATACGCATCCGCGGGCATTCTCATATGCCCTAAATGAGGATGATTCTGTTGCCAAGATCCTCAAATCCACTGATCCTGCCTCGATCTTCAGTCTGCCTCTTTCGATCCAGGCCAGGGAAGAGATCAGAGAGATACAGCAAAGGTCCGCACACGTCGGTCTGGACAGTGGATCGGTTGATACTTGGGTCTGTGACCTGGGACGATACTCGTCTAAGAAAAACTATATCCACTGCTTCAGACAGGTTATGGCTGATGAGGCCTTTGGATGGCTATGGAAAGCCAAATGCCCGATCAAGTTCAAGATGTTTGGGTGGCTGCTTATGGTAGATCGGTTGAACACCAGGAATATGCTGAAGCGACGGCACTATAATGTGGATGGGGGCGACTATACTTGCATGCTCTGCCAAAACCCACCCGAGGAAACCGTGGAACATCTCTTCTTCACGTGCCCTTTTGCCCAACAATGCTGGAGTAGGATTGGTCTGATGTGGCCAGGGGGGACCAACAGGCTTGCCATTTTGCATGGTGGTAGAGAAGACTGGCGTCGGCCGCTTTTCATGGACATCTTCTTGCTTGCTGCTTGGAGCCTGTGGATGGAAAGGAACAACCAACATTTCAGGAGGATCCCGCATTCGTTTGGGGCATGGTTAGCTAGATTTAAACATTTGCTGGGTTTGGTGACCCACAACTGTCCAGAGAAGGTTCATCCTTTCCTCTCTGATTTCATTGTTAGTTTGGGCAGCTAGCTTTGTATCAATCATGGCCGGGGGGGCCTAAAACCCCTTTGTAACACAAATGTAACTATTCTGTTGTGAGTAATACAAAGTCAGTGGGAGCCTCTCCCACTATCACCAATTCCTCAAAAAAAAAACGCTAGAGTTGTTATGGGAATTACTGTGCAGTTACCGAATGTTGTTCGGAGTCCCAGATAAGATCCTGGATGTCATGAGGAGTTCCGGAATGGTCCGGAGGTAAAGATTTATATATGGGAAGTCCTATTTTGGCCACCGGAAAATGTTCAGGAGTTTTCGTTATTGTACCGGGAATGTTCTAGAAGGTTCCGGAGTGGGGCCCACCTGCATGGGGGGACCCACATGAACGTGGGTAGTGGGGGCAAGGCCCCACACCCCTGGTCAAGGCGCACCAAGATCCCCCCTTAGAAGGAATAAGATCATATCCCGAAAGGATAAGATCAAGATCCCTAAAAAGGGGGGATAACAATCGGTGGGGAAGGAAATGATGGAATTTCTTTCCTCCCACCTTTGCCAACGCCCCAATGGACTTGGAGGGCAAGAAACCAGCCTCCTCCACCCCTATATATAGTGGGGAGGCGCATGGGAGCTTCACACCTTGCCCCTGGCGCAGCCCTCCCCCTCTCCAACTCCACCTCCTCCTCAGTAGTGCTTGGCGAAGCCCTGCCGGAGAACTGCAAGCTCCACCACCACACCATCGTGCTGCCAGAGCTCTCCCTCAACTTCTCCTCTCCCCTTGCTGGATCAAGATGGAGGAGACGTCCCCGAGCTGTACGTGTGTTGAACGCGAAGGCGCCGTCCGTTTGGCGTTAGATCGGATCTTCCGCGATTTGAATCGCCACGAGTACGACTCCCTCATCCTTATTCTTGTAATGCTTCTGCATCGCGATCTTGAAGGGTATGAAGATGCACTCATCCTCTCCCTCTCTTGTTGCTAGAATCTCCATAGATTGATCTTGGTGATGCATATAAAATTTTGAATTATTGCTACGTTCCCCAACAGAAATCATCACCATCATCATCACCAACGATCCTCTCATCGGGAGGGGGTCAATCTCCATCAACATCTTCACCAGCACCATCTCCTCTCAAAACCCTAGTTCATCTCTTGTATCCAATCTTGTATCAAAAGCACAAATTGGTACCTGTGGGTTGCTAGTAGTGTTGATTACTCCTTGTAGTTGATGCTAATTGGTTTACTTGGTGGAAGATCATATGTTCAGATCCTTAATGCATATTAATACTCCTCTGATTATGAACATGAATATGCTTCGTGAGTAGTTACGTTTGTTCCAGAGGACATGGGAGAAGTCTTGCTATTAGTAGTCATGTGAATTTGGTATTCGTTCAATATTTTGATGATATGTATGTTGTCTCTCCTCTAGTGGTGTTATGTGAACGTCGACTACATGACACTTCACCATTATTTGGGCCTAGAGGAAGGCATTGGGAAGTAATAAGTAGATGATTTGTTGCTAGAGTGACAGAAGCTTAAACCCTAGTTTATGTGTTGCTTCATAAGGGGCTGATTTGGATCCATATGTCTAATGTTGTGGTTAGTGAGGGAGTCCCGGACTAGGGGGTGTCCGCATAGCCGAACTACCATCATCGGCCGGACTCCAAGACTATGAAGATACAAGATTGAAGACTTCGTCCCGTGTCCGGATGGGACTTTCCTTGGCGTGGAAGGCAAGCTTGGCGATACGGATATGTAGATCTCCTACCTTTGTAACCGACTCTGTGTAACCCTAGCCCTCTCCAGTGTCTATATAAACCGGATGGCCTTAGTCCATAGGACGAACAACAATCATACCATAGGCTAGCTTCTAGGCTTTAGCCTGCTTGATCTCGTGGTAGATCTACTCTTGTAACCCACATCATCAATATTAATCAAGCAGGACGTAGGGTTTTACCTCCATCAAGAGGGCCCGAACCTGGGTAAAAACATCATGTCCCTCGTCTCCTGTTACCATCCGCCTAGACACACAGTTCAGGACCCCCTACCCGAGATCCGCCGGTTTTGAGACCGACATTGGTGCTTTCATTGAGAGTTCCTCTGTGCCGTCGCGATCAGGAAGGATGCCTTCTCCCGTCTTTAAAGACGGCACCATCATCAAGAGAGCTTTGGACGCCGGCCAAACTATCCGGCTAGGTGGTTTTCTTATGACCGCCTGTTCGGCCACCGCTCCGACGATGACCTCTCAGGTCATCAAAAGCGATCTTCACGTCAGCCCGGAATTCACCGAGCAGTTAGATCCGATTGAGCTCTCCTCTGTAAACGAGCTCTTGGATCGCATCGCCGCCCTGGGAGTCGCCACAGACTACGATCAGATTGGGCTTAAACCCGATCTGAGAGAGATTAACTCTCCTCAGGCCACCCACCATGTTGTCGTGGTAGAGGAACAATGCGGCAACCCTTCTTCTACGTTGAAAACCAACTATGTCCGGATTCCCGATCCCTCCAAGCCGGATTCCCACGAAGGGACGGACGCTAATCAAATACTAAACTTAGAGTCAGGCATCGGACTAGATTCATTGGAAAGCATCCAGCAAGTCAAGCTTCCAAATCCGGAAACTTCTTGGCCTTTGAGCCTCAGATCGGGCGGGGTTCCGAACTTGATTCCACCCACCCACCCAAACATAAGCGATCTATCTCGAATACGGCAAGAGCCCAATGAAACAGTACATCATTACTGGGCCAGATTCCTCCTGGTTATGAACAGGATAAATGACTGCTGCGAAGAAAGCGTGATTTCAATTTTCTGCAACAATTGCACGGACAGGGGAATCATGGACTCCATAAGTCGTCGTGAAGTTACACGCTTCATCGACCTAGCGACTATCGTACAAAAATACTGTGCGGTAGAGAGTGCCAGGAACACCGAAACTAGGTTTTGGGGCAGTCCGGCCTTGACCACAACCCTAGTCCGAAGTAAAAGGGTGCGCCATACTCAAGCACCTGGGTTAAAAACCAAAAAGCAAAGACACCCTAAAGGGCATGGAACCGTACTAGAGGGCTGGCTCAACGGACCCTGCAAAATCCACAGTACGGAGGGCGCCACTCCAACACACAGCCTTCGAGCATGTTGGATACTACGGCAGGTGGCCAAAAGTGGCGAAGGCTTTTTAGCCCCGGGCAAACAGCCCAGCAGTACCGGTATGGTATTAACAGTCTTCGAGACTTTCGCATCAAATAACATGCGAAAACGAACAATCCGCGGCCTCGTCGAAGTCTACCAAGTAGCAACAGCAAATCCATGGAGTGACACGGCTATCACCTTCAACGCCAGCGACGAACCTAAATTCCGAACAGCTAGAGCACCAGCCGCATTGGTCCTCAGTCCGATAGTGGACGGCTTTCGCCTTACCAAGGTACTCATGGATGGCGGCAGCGGATTAAACCTCATCTACGAGGAAACCCTTCAAAAAATGGATATTGACTGGAGCTGCATTGAGCGAAGCAGCACAACCTTCAGAGGGATAATCCCTAGTCAAGAAGTACGCTGCACAGGAAAAATCACACTAGATGTAGTGTTCGGCTCACCGGACAATTACATGTCCGAGGAGGTCACGTTCCAAGTGGCCCCATTCGGCTGCGGATATCACGCTTTGTTAGGGCGTGAGGCATTCACAATCTTCCAAGCTATACCCCACTACGGGTACATGAAGCTCAAAATGCCCGGACCCAATGGGATAATCACTCTTGCCAGTGATCCAGATACAGCACTCCACGCTGAAAATAAGACAGCCGCACTGGCCCTAGAGGCATTGTCCGAAGCCCTAGCGGCAGAGGAACTAACTACGCTGCGCTCCATAGTGGATAGGGACGATGTGATACTCGATAAGAGGTCCAAGTCCACCTCTTTTAAACCAGCAGACGAAATAGTCAAATTTCAGGTCCATCCAACGGACCCCACAAAGACGGCCTCCATTGGGGCACAATTAAGTCCTGATGTCGAAGCCGCACTACGAGAATTCCTTCGGGAAAATTGGGACATTTTTGCCTGGCACCCTTCAGACATGCCAGGAATCCTACGCAGGCTGGCAGAGCACAGCCTAAACACCCTAAAAGGATTCAAGCCGGTCAAACAAGCTCTTCGGCGATTTTCCGAACCCAAAAGACAGGCAATGGGAGAAGAGCTAGCCAAACTCTTAGAAGCCGGATTCATCAGAGATATAAAACATCCGGACTAGCTAGCCAATCTAGTAATGGTACCAAAAAAGGACAAATCCTGGCGCCTCTGCGTCGATTTTAAAGACCTTAACAAGGCCCGTCCAAAGGACCCTTTCCCCCTCCCTCGCATCGACCAAATCATCGATGCTACCGCAGGGCACGATTCATTGTGCTTCCTCGACGCATACTCCGGATACCATCAAATCAAGATGGCGGAGAAAGACCAGGCCGCAACGGCATTCATTACTCCATATGGGCCATTCTGCTTCAACACAATGCCCTTCGGACTCAAAAACGCCGGCGCAACATATCAGCGCATGATTCAAACATGTCTGGCTACCCAGATAGGCAAAACAGTAGAGGCATACGTAGACGATGTGGTCGTCAAGACCAAACACGTCGAAACTCTAGTACAAGACTTGAGGGTGACATTCAACAACCTCCGAGCATATGGCATTAAGCTCAATCCGGAAAAATGCGTCTTCGGCGTACCAGCCGGAAAGCTCTTGGGCTTCATCGTATCTGGTAGAGGAATTGAAGCAAACCCGGCCAAAATCCGAGCTCTGTCACAATTGGATATTCCAAAAGACCTCAAGCAAATACAAAAACTAACCGGATGCGTAGCGGCCTTAAGTCGCTTCATCTCCCATTTGGGGGAAAAGGCTCTCCCCCTCTACCGCCTCCTCCGGTGCACCGAACAATTCGAATGGACGGATGCTGCCATAGCCGGACTCGAAGAAATAAAGGCCATACTGGCAACAAATCCGGTCCTGGCTGCGCCCAACCTGGGCGAACCTATGTTATTATATATCACAGCAATACATCAAGTTGTCAGCGTGGTACTCGTCATCAAGCGAGAGACAGAAGGGCACAGATTCCCTCTTCAAAAACCAGTGTACTATGTATCCACTGTTCTAACTCCATGCAAGTCCCGGTACCCACATTATCAAAAGATAGCATATGCGGTGTTCATGGCATCCCGGAAGCTGCGACACTACTTTCAAGAATGTTCCATAACGGTGGCCTCCGAAGTACCTCTCAACGATATTATAAATTATCGCGACGCAACGGGCAGGATTGCAAAATGGGCTATTGAGCTCTTACCATTTGACATAACCTATAAACCACGGCGAGCTATAAAGTCGCAGGTTCTGGCCAACTTCATCACCGAATGGACCGAAGGCGAACTCCCTAAAGAGTACGGCGCATACTCAAATTGGATCATGCATTTCGACGGATCCAAAATGTTGGCTGGCTTGGGGGCTGGCGTCGTCCTGACATCCGCAACTGGAGACACAATCCAATACGTACTTCAAATAATGTACATGGATTCCAATAATGTAGCCGAATACGAGGCCCTTCTACATGGCCTCCGGATGGCAATCTCCATGGGCATTCAACGCCTAGAGGTGCGCGGGGATTCAAACCTCGCAATATCCCAAGTAAATGGAGACTTTGATGCCAAAGATCCAAAAATGGCAGCTTACCGCAACGCCGTCCTAAAAATGTCAGCTCGGTTCGAAGGACTCGAATTCCACCATGTAGCTCGGGATAATAACCAGGCAGCAGACGTGTTAGCACGCATCGGCGCGAAACGAGACGCCGTCCCTCCAAATATCTTCCTGGAACGGCTCTTCAAGCCATCCGTGTTATGGGAAGAGGAGTCCGAAAATAACAATCCGGAGCCAGCTGCATCACCTAACTCAGACCATTCTGACACAATCGACGGCTCAGCCAACGAAATAACACCTTTAGCTCACGAAATAATGGCAGTAATTGCCCCGTGGACAGAACCATTCCTAGCCTACTTAATTCGGCAGGAACTTCCCGAAGACCAAAATGAGGCCCGCTGCATAGTTCGTCGATCTAAAGCCTACAAGGTCCATGAGGGAGAACTTTATAAGAAAAGCACAACCGGAGTCCTTCAAAGTTGTATCTCCGAAGAGGAAGGGCAGAATCTCCTGGCTGAAATTCACGCCGGACTCGGCGGGCACCACGCCGCAGCCCGGGCACTCGTAGGCAAGGCATTCCGTACAGGATTTTATTAGCCGACAGCCCGGGCAGATGCTCATGACTTAGTCTAACGATGCATCGGTTGCCAGCTCTTTGCTAATCAGAGCCACATGCCACCCACCGCCCTCAAAACTATACCCATTACCTGGCCGTTCGCGGTCTGGGGGCTTGACATGGTTGGAACCCTTAAAGGGGGAACCCACAAGCACAAATACTTATTGGTCATGGTGGACAAATTCACCAAATGGATTGAGGCCAAGCCGGTTAAAACGGCAGAATCCGGACCGATGATAGACTTCCTATCCGGGGTAGTACACTGTTTTGGCGTCCCCCACAGCATCATCACTGATAACGACACGAACTTCACTGCCGACGAGGTTAAACTCTGGTGCAAAAACATGGGCATCAAGCTCGATTACGCTTCAGTCTATCACCCCCAAACTAACGGTCAAGTCGAGCGAGCAAATGGTCTAATCATGAGCGGCATCAAACCCAGACTAGTGCGGTCCCTCAAGGAATCTAACACGCACTGGGTAGAGGAGCTCGACTCCGTACTCTGGGGGCTGCAGACCACGCCAAACCGAACTACTGGATTCACACCATTTTTCATGGTGTATGGCGCAGAGGCAGTTCTGCCTTGCGATATAATTCATGACTCACCTCGTGTGCGCATGTACGAAGAAAGAGAAGCCGAGTTGGATCGGTAGGAAAGTTTGGACGCCTTAGAGGAGGAGCGGGACGTGGCAAAGGCTCGTTCCGCATTCTATCAGCAGCAGGCTCGAAGATATCAAAGCAGAGAAGTATGGGCCAAAACTTACAATGTCGGCGAACTCATTCTACGCCTGCCGAACAAGAAAAAGGACAAACTTAAGCCCAAGTGGGAAGGTCCCTTCATCATCGACCAAGTCCTGACCGGTGGAGCATACCGTCTATGTAAAGCATCTGACAACCGACTCGAGCCGAACCCATGGAACACAGCCCATCTCCGAAGATTCTACGCCTAAACACCGGACTCAGAGTTCATCTCACTCCCCCGTCCACCTTTTTATATTTTTTACTGTCTCTTGTCCCCCTCCTTCTTCCCACTTTTTTTCAATACCTTTTATAGGCTGATTTGCGCTTTGTTCGCACACACTTGATGTGCTCCTAGCACTCATTATACCTGGGGGCTTCTTTACCAGAAGCTTATTAATACGGGCTTCACGCCCAATACATGTGTCATACTTCCGCATGTACCTTTTATTCACCATTATATGCATCGATATGACTTAAGTTTTGGCCAAGCTGGGTTGCCTGGCTCCTCTGCTTACCCCTACGTTCCCGATTGTTCGGCTAGGAGGTAAAGGGAGCACCTCTGCAATTGTTACTGCCGGGTCAGCCGGATGTGTACCTCAGACTGAGTGAAGCCGAAAGCTAGCGTTCTTAAGAGAATATTCGGTCGGTGACTTGAAAGATGATTTATTACTTACTTATTTATAAGCCCCCAGATACTTTTTCTGCTATTTTCGCAGTCCGGCATTGCACCTTAGGGCATGCCTCCCAGGGAAAGGAACCCTTAACGGAACTATTCTCCCTGGAAGATGTTTCTTACTAACCATGTAATATAACATAATTAGTTGGGCACTTGTCTGATAAAGCAATTATGACCCCGACGCCTTGTCTCCATGCATGCCCCGGTTCTTTTATAACCGTAGGGGTATTCGGACACACTCCGGACTGTTGGGTCCCGAGGTTGAAGCGAAACGGTCCGCAAAGACAAACGATCTACAATCCGGCTAGAAGGCATCTTACATGTCATTTCAAATTACATCGTCAAACCGACTGATTGTACTCCTCCTCAAGTTCTACTTGGCCATACATCAAGCTCATAGGGATCTCCTTCCCATCAGGCCCCGCAGGTCCGACCTCGGCCATGTGGTTTGGGTCAGCCTTCGGGTAGCGCGTCTTCACCATGGCCCAGGCCTCCCTGGCGCCCTGACGGCAGGCCGATATCTTCCACAAATGGAGGCATCGCCGTGCTCCCTGGAGCTTCTCAGCAAGCTCACCAAGGCCCTCGGGTAGGGAGACGGATGGCCATAAAGCCTGAACGACGCCACTCATCGCCTGTCGAACACATTCGAACAGTTGCACCAGCTCGGGAAGTTGGTCACCTGTTGACCCAGGCATTTCCTCCGTAGGGCGACCTGTGAGCACACCTAAAGACATATTTCTGTCAAACGACTTCCTCGCCGAATTCTTCTTTTCAAAGGAATTTGCTCAAGCACTTACTATAAATGTTGCGACGAAGTCACTGATTCTCCTTCAAGGAGCCAGACAGCTGGGCCCGAACACCTTTCAACTCTTCTCCTAGCTGGGTGTGGTCATCTTGGAGCTTGTTTCTCTCCTGCTACACCTTCATAAGCACCCTCTTGCCAGCCTTTAGCTGACGCAGTAGCTGTTGCTTGTCCGGATCTAGTCCGGCGCCCTCTGCAATATTATTGTCAGATTCACACTGCACTTTGTTAATTAATTATCTTTTCAAAGTACGTCTTACCAGCGGGGGTCTCTGTGGCTCCCCCTGTGGCGGCCAGTGCGGCCTCAAGTTGGGCCTTGCACTCTTGGAGCTCCTGGGACAGATGGGTATTCTTCTTCGTAAGATCCTGCATAAAAATTGATCCTTAAATCAGTTATTTTAACCATTTTAAGTCTCGGGGGCTACTGGCATATATAACTATTAAAATTACTTACACGTATGGCTTTCACATACTGCTCCGTGGATCTGATTAACCCATCTTGAGCGGCACGGAGGTGCGCGTTTACTGCATCAAAGGCATTTAACGCCTCCGGGGAGAAACACACATCACGAAGAATTGTTCGGCGGCGCCTGTGATTCATGGCGCTCTCCACCTCAGACCGGGTGGCGGACAGCCTGTCGGCATCCTCCGTCGGAGGAGCGTCTGGCTCATGCCTTGTATTCGCCTCCCCTTCCGGGCCATGCGTTGGAGCATGGCTGGCGGAGGCTTGATTGGCAACATCTCCGGACACTGTCCGGCGAGCGCTCTTTCTGGAAAAGTTATGAGCATTAATATACCTCCTGGGAATCCTTCCCTTAAAAAATAGCGGTGCTCCGTACCGTTGCGGCAACGTTTCAGTTTGCGTCACTCCCCTCTTCCGCCTCCTGGGCCGGACTGACCCTTGTTGGCCGGTCGCCGCGGGCTCGACTTCCTGCCGTAAAGGCGCTTCCTGTCGAACACCATTGGTGCACGGTGGTCAGAACTAAGCATTAAAGAAGTAACGGCGCCAGGACTTCGGTCGTACTCACCGGGGAAGCCGGACACAAACCGGGGTAGTCAGCCATAATGGCGACTAAAGCATTATCTATGCTGAGCTGGTGGTACACCCCGTTGATCAGTTCCACCGCTAAATCCGGATCCTCTTCGGAGGCCGGATCAAGGGACCTTTCTGGGTCTTCGGGTTGTGGGGCTGGGCTTTTTATGCCCTCCACATCCTGACGCAGTTCCTGTGTCAAAATCATACAATAAGACAATTGCCTTTAAAGGCACGGTTCAGATATGCATGCGACCGCTTACCCAGCTCCGAGGGTTGTTCATGGAAAATCCGTTCAGAGGATTCGTGCGGAGGAAGTCCTCCCTCTTCCCCTTGTACAAGCCGGACATGATCTTCACCTGATCGTCGACCGAGCCAGGTCCCTTGCGGCCGTGATGGGTGGCGTCATCGTCTCCGTTGAAGTCCCACATGGGGTGGCCCCTATATTTGAGCGGCTGCACCCCACGCATAATGCATGTGGCCATGACTCCGGTCATGGTTAATCCGGAATGGGCTAGCAGCCGTATCCGGCCCATCAAGTAATGGACGCTACTATCATCTTCTCGTCGAGGGCTCCGTGGGCGCCAACTTAGGCGTTTCTTCAGGGGAGTGTTGCTGAACTCCGGAAGGCCGATCCGGACTGGATCCGGCAGCGGAGCATCCTCTATATAAAACCACTCCGAAGGCCAATCTTCGGACGCCTTCTTCGGGGTCCCGGACAGGTATCCGGTCCCGGCGATGCGCCATATTTCGGCTCCACCCACTTGATATATCGACCCCTCGTGAGAGCGGGTACGAGGCAAAACAGCCTCTTCCACAGCGCAAAATGGGGCTCAATGCCCAAGAATAGCTCAGATAGAGCTACGAAGCCCGCGATGTGCAAAATGGAGGCAGGTGTAAGGTGATGAAGCTGGAGTCCGTAGAACTCTAGTTGCCCCCGGAGAAACGGATGTATAGGAAATCCGAGTCCCCTTATTAAGTAGGAGACGAAGCACACCCGCTCTCCTTTGGAGGGATTGGGGGCGCTCTCCGCCTACTTCCCACCTTTGTAGGTGGCTAGTCCGGCTCGAACCGGAACCATGAAGGCCGGGGGAAGATATCCCTCTGCTTGGAGCGTCACTAACTCGCTGTGCGGGACTGAGCATCTCCTCCAATCTCCTGGCTTAGGGCTGGGAGTGCGAGAAGAGGAGCCGCGTCGATTGTCCATGTTGGAATGGGTTTGGTGTCAGATGCGTCTCGATGAGTGCTTGCGGAAGGAGGATGATGTGATTTGGATCTGGATCCTCGACTCTCTTATAGGCAGCTTATTTGCGCAGCTAGGGGGTAAAACATAAAAATACCCTAGCTTTTCGCATTCGTGCGACGCGTGGAAGAAGACCATTGTTGGACGCGGAAGCCAAGGAGCGCAGCATTTATGAAGCAACCGGACACTATCCGGCAAACACATGGAGCATGAAGAAGAACCCGCCTTGCAAACACCGAAGACAACATACGCGCCGGATTCGTCGTTATTGAAGCCTGGTTCGGGGGCTACTAAGGGAGTCCCGGACTAGGGGGTGTCCGGATAGCCGAACTACCATCATCGGCCGGACTCCAAGACTATGAAGATACAAGATTGAAGACTTCGTCCCGTGTCCGGATGGGACTTTCCTTGGCGTGGAAGGCAAGCTTGGCGATATGGATATGTAGATCTCCTACCTTTGTAACCGACTCTGTGTAACCCTAGCCCTCTCCGGTGTCTATATAAACCGGATGGCCTTAGTCCATAGGACGAACAACAATCATACCATAGGCTAGCTTCTAGGGTTTAGCCTCCTTGATCTCGTGGTAGATCTACTCTTGTAACCCACATCATCAATATTAATCAAGCAGGACGTAGGGTTTTACCTCCATCAAGAGGGACCGAACCTGGGTAAAAACATCGTGTCCCTCGTCTCCTGTTACCATCCGCCTAGACGCACAGTTCGGGACCCCCTACCCGAGATTCGCCGGTTTTGACACCGACAGTTAGGTTTACCTTAATACTTCTTTTGTAGTTGCAGATGTTTGCAATAGGGGTTAATCATAAGTGGGATGCTTGTCCAAGTAAGGGCAGTACCCAAGCACCGGTCCACCCACATATCAAATTATCAAAGTACCGAACGCGAATCATATGAGCGTGATGAAAACTAGCTTGACGATAATTCCCATGTGTCCTCGGGAGCGCTTTTCTCATTATAAGAAATTGTCCAGGCTTTTCCTTTGCTACAAAAAGGATTGGTCCACCTTGTTGCACTTTATTTACTTTCATTGCTTGTTGCTCGTTACAAATTATCTTATCACAAAACTAATTGCTACCTATAATTTCAGTGCTTGTAGAGAAAACCTTACTGAAAACCGCTGGTCATTTCCTTTTGCTCCTCGTTGGGTTCGACACTCTTACTTATCGAAAGGAGTACGATAGATCCCCTATACTTGTGGGTCATCAAGACTCTTTTCTGGCGCCGTTGCCCGGGAGTGAAGCGCCTTTGGTGAGTGGAACTTGGTAAGGAAACATTTATATAGTGTGCTGAATTTTCTGTCACGTGTTACTATGGAAACTAATCCTTTGTGGGGCTTGTTCGGGGTATCTTCGCCCCGACTAGTAGAGAAAAGAGTTGCTCTTCAACCTACTGAACCTACTGAAAATATTTACTTTGAGATTCCTTCGGGTATGATAGAGAAACTGCTATCTAAATCCTTTGCAGGAGATGGAACATTGCATCCCGATTTACACCTTATCTTTGTGGATGAAGTTTGTGGATTATTTATGCTTGCAGGTATTCCCGATGATCTTGTCAAAAGGAAGGTCTTCCCTTTATCTTTGAAGGGAGATGCATTGACATCGTATAGGCTATGTGATGATATGAGATCTTGGAATTATAAACGATTGAAGTTGGAATTTCACCAAAAATTATAACCTATGCATCTTGTTCATTGTGATCGTAATTACATATATAATTTTTGGCCTCGCGAAGGAGAAAGCATCGCTCAAGCTTGGGGGAGGCTTAAGTCATTTCTATATTCATGCCCCAATCATGAGCTCTCAAGAGAAATGATTATTCAAAAATTTTATGCTCGGCTTTCTCCCAATGATCGCAACATGCTCGATACTTCCTGTGATGGTTCTTATATGCTGAAGACTATTGAATTCAAGTGGGATTTATTGGAAAGAATTAAACGCAACTCTGAAGATTGGGGTTCCGACGATGGTAAGGAGTCAGGTATAACACCTAAGTTTGATTGTTGTAAATCTTTTATGGATACCGACGCTTTTCGTGGATTTAGCGCTAAATATGGACTCGACTCTGAAATAGTAGCTGCTTTTTGTGAATATTTTGCTACTCATGTTGATCTCCCTAAGGAGAAGTGGTTTAAATATAATCCTCTCATTGAAGTAAAAGTAGTTGCACGTATTACAGTAGAAGAAAAGACTGTCACTTATAATGATCCTATTGTTCCTACTACTTATGTTGAGAAACCTCCTTTTCCTGTTAGGATAAATGATCATGCTAAAACTTCGACTGTTGTTCGTAAGAGTAATACTATAACTTATACACCTCCTGAGCAAATCAAATTTGAACCTAGTATTGCTATGGTTAAAGATCTCTTGGATGATAATTTAGATGGGCATGTTATTTATTCCTGTGGTGAGACTACTAATATTGCTAGACCAGATGCTAAGATACATAGACCTGTTGTAGCCATGCCTGTAATTTCTGTTAAAATAGGAGATCATTGTTATCATGGCTTATGTGATATGGGTGCTAGTGCTAGTGCAATACCCTATGACTTATATAAAGAAATTATGCATGATATTGCATGTGCCGAAATAGAAGATATTGATGTTACCATTAAGCTTGCCAATAGGGACACCATTAAACCAGTTGGATTGTTAGAGACGTCGAAGTCTTGTGTGGGAAGGTTAAATATCCTGCTGATTTTCTTGTTCTTTGTTCCCCACAAGATGACTTTTGTCCCATTATATTCGGTAGACCCTTCTTGAATACTGTTAATGCTAGGATTGAATGTTAAAAGGATATTGTTGCAATTGGCTTAGGGGATATGTCCCATGAGTTTAATTTTGCTAAATTTCATAGACAACCCCGTGATAAAGAATCACCTAGTAAGGATGAGATTATTGGTCGTGCTTCTATTGCCGTGCCTCCTACTGATCCATTAGAACAATATTTGCTAGACCATGAAAATGATATGTTTATGAATGAAAGAAGGGAAATAGATGAAGTCTTCCTTCAACAGGGTCCTATTCTGAAACACAACTTACCTGTTGAAATCCTAGGGGATCCCCCTCCACCCAAGGATGATCCCGTGTTTGAGATCAAACCATTACCTGATAATCTTAAGTATGCTTATCTTGATGAAAAGAAAATATATCCTGTTATTATTAGTGCTAACCTTTCAGAGCAAGAAGAAGAAAGATTATTGAAAACTCTGAAGAAGCACCGTGCTGCTATTGGATATACTCTGCATGATCTTAAGGGCATTAGTCCCACTTTATGCCAACACAAAATTAAAGTGGAGGAAGGTGCCAAACCAGTTAGAGATCCTTAATGATGCTTAAATCCTAAGATGAAAGAAGTGATAAGAAAGGAGATACTAAAGCTCCTTGAGGCAGGTATAATTTATCTCGTTGCTGATAGTGAATGGGTAAGTCCTGTCCATTGTGTTCCTAAAAAGGGAGCTATTACAGTCGTTCCTAATGATAAAGATGAATTGATCCCGCCAAGAATTATCACAGGTTATAGGATGGTAACTGATTTTCGTAAATTAAATAAAGCTACTAAGAAAGATCATTACCCTTTACCTTTTATTGATCAAATGCTAGAAAGACTATCCAAACACACACATTTTTGCTTTCTAGATGGTTATTCTGGTTCCTCTCAAATACCTGTGTCAGCAAAGGATCAATCAAAAACTACTTTTACTTGCCCTTTCTGTACTTTTGCTTATAGATGTATGACTTTTGGTTTATGTAATGCACCTGCTACCTTTCAAAGATGTATAATGGCTATATTCTCTGACTTTTGTGAAAATATTTGTGAGGTATTCATGGATGATTTCTCCATTTATGGATCCTCTTTTGATGATTGCTTGAGCAACCTTGATCGAGTTTTCCAGAGATGTGAAGACACTAGTCTCGTACTGAATTGGGAAAAGTGCCACTTTATCTTTAATGAAGGCATTGTCTTGGGGCATAAGATTTCCGAGAGAGGTATTGAACTTGATAAAGCTAAAGTTGATGCTATTGAAAAGATGCCATGTCCCAAGGACATAAAAGGTATAAGAAGCTTCCTTGGTCATGCCGGTTTTTATAGGAGGTTCATTAAGGACTTTTCTAAAATCTCTAGGCCTCTGACTAATTTATTACAAAAAGATATTCCTTTTGTCTTTGATGATGATTGTGCAGAAGCATTTGAAATACTTAAGAAAGCTTTGATCACTGCACCTATTGTTCAGCCACCTGATTGGAATTTACCTTTTGAAATTATGTGTGATGCTAGTGATTATGTTGTAGGTGCTATTCTAGGGCAAAGAGTTGATAAGAAATTGAATGTTATCCAGTATGCTAGTAAGACTCTTGATACTGCCCAGAGAAATTATGCTACTACTGAAAAAGAGTTCTTAACAATTGTGTTTGCATGTGATAAGTTTAGACCTTATATTGTTGATTCCAAAGTTACTATTCACACTGATCATGCTGCTATTAAATATCTTATGGAAAAGAAAGATGCTAAGCCTAGACTTATTAGATGGGTTCCCTTGCTCCAAGAATTTGATTTGCATATTATTGATAGAAAGGGAGCTGAGAACCCCGTTGCAGACAACTTTTCTAGGTTAGAGAATGTTCTTGATGACCCACTACCTATTGATGATAGCTTTCCTGATGAACAGTTAGCGGTCGTTAATGCTTCTCGTACTGCTCCTTGGTATGCTGATTATGCTAATTATATTGTTGCCAAATTTATACCACCTAGTTTCACATACCAGCAAAAGAAAAAGTTCTTTTATGATTTAAGACATTACTTCTGGCATGACCCACACCTTTATAAAGGAGTAGATGGTGTTATTACACGTTGTGTATCTGAGCATGAACAGGAACAAATCCTATGCAAGTGTCACTCTGAATCATATGGAGGACACCAGGCTGGAGATAGAACTACACATAAGGTATTGCAATCCGGTTTTTATTGGCCTACTCTCTTCAAAGATGCTCGTAAGTTTGTCTTGTCTTGCGATGAATGTCAAAGAATAGATAATATTAGTAGACGTCAAGAAATGCCTATGAATTATTCTCTTGTTATTGAACCATTTGATGTTTGGGGCTTTGATTATATGGGACCTTTTCCTGCCTCTAATGGTTGCTGTTGATTACATTACTAAGTGGGTAGAAGATATTCCAACTAGTAGTGCTGATCATAACACCTCTATTAAGATGCTTAAAGAAGTTATTTTTCTGAGGTTTGGAGTCCCTAGATATCTTATGACTGATGGTGGTTCACATTTTATTCATGGTGCTTTCTGTAAGATGCTTGCTAAGTATGATGTTAATCATAGAATCGCATCTCCTTATCACCCGCAGTCTAGTGGTCAAGTAGAGTTGAGCAATAGAGAGCTCAAATTAATTTTGAAAAAGGCTGTGAATAGATCTAGAAAGAATTGGTCCAAGAAACTTGATGATGCATTATGGGCCTATAGAACTGCATATAAAAATACTATGGGTATGTCTCCGTATAAGATGGTTTATGGAAAAACATGTCACTTACCTCTTGAACTTGAACATAAAGCGTATTGGGATATTAAAGAGCTCAACTATGACTTCAAACTTGCTGGTGAGAAGAGGTTGTTTGACATTAGCTCACTTGATGAATGGAGAACTCAATCCTATGAGAATGCCAAGCTGTTCAAAGAAAAAGTTAAACGGTGGCATGACAAAAGGATACAAAAGCAAGAATTTAATGTAGGAGATTATGTGTTATTATTCAACTCTCGTTTAATATTTTTTGCAGGAAAACTTCTCTCTAAATGGGAAGGTCCTTACGTTATCGAGGAGGTCTATCGTTCTGGTGCCATAAAAATCAACAACTTCGAAGGCACAAGTCCGAGGGTGATGAACGGTCAAAGAATCAAACTTTATATCTCAGGTAACCCTATCAATGTTGAAACTAATATTATTGAGACCGTAACCCCGGAGGAATACATAAGGGACACTTTCCAGAATGTTTCAGACTCCGAAAAGGAAGAGGTATGTGGTACGGTAAGTAAACCGACTCCAAAACAGTTCTAATAGCAATTTTCCTCCGTTTTGGAATATTTAAGAATTTTGGAAAGGAAGAAGTAATCCGGGAAGGACACGAGGCCTCCACGAGGGTGGAGGGCGCACCCCCTGTCTTGTGTCCACCTCGTGTGCCTCCCGGACTCCGTTTTCTTGCACGTTACGTATTTTGGTCGGTAAAAATTCATTATATAATCTCCCGAAGGTTTTGACCACCGTATCATGCAAAACTCCTCTGTTTTTGTTTCGAGCTATTTCTGTTACAGATTTAGAGTAATATGTCGTCCCAGGATTCAGAGGGATAAAGCTATGTGGCTGATTTTCTTGCAGACCCTAAGGTCTACGGGGACTTGGAACATGGTGGCTGGACCACTGAGGAAGAGGAAGACTATGAGCCTAAGGGAAAGGAGGAAACGAGTTCAGACGAAGACGGAGCCCCATTACCTCAACCTGGGGACATGCATGTGGAGTTTAAAAAGTCATGCCTCCCTGATAGAGCAAAGAAGCCAAAGATCGAGTTTATCCCTTTTCTCTCTTGCAGGAAAATAAACAGGAACTATGCAAAAGAATATTAAGTCTTGAGTAGGAGATCGATGATCTAAAGGAGCAAAATAGTACCCTCAAGCGTAAATTAAGGAAGAAGCCTACATCATCATCACCACCTTCATCACCTCCGAGGACATAATTACATGGGTATGGGCACTCCCCTTGGCAACTGCCAAGCTTGGGGGAGGTGCCCCGGTATCGTATCACCATCACACTTCTATCTTTACCGTTTTACTTAGTTCGACCTTTTAGTAATATCTTGATCTAGTAGATTGAAGTTTTGGTATCAAGTAGTTTTGAGTTTTGCTTTGTGATCTCTTTATGTAATCGAGTCCATGAGATACCTATAATAAAGATTAGTGTTGAGTCAAGGGCTTTGCTATTTTTCTATGATCTAGAGAAAGTAGAAAGAATAAAAAGAATAAAAGAGTTCATATTGATCTTATGGGTAGTAATGATTTCACACATAAAAAGTATGAGGCATAAAAGTTGTTGAGAGTTGACAAACATAGTTTTGGTCATCGTTGCAATTAATAGGAAGTAATAAGGAAAGAGAGGTTTTCACATACAAATATACTATCTTGGACATCTTTTATGATTGTGAGCACTCATTAACTATGACATTCTAAAAGAGTTGATGTTGGACAAGGAAGACAATGTAATGGTTTATGTTTTCTCACATCTCAGTTAAAGTATATTGTCATTGATCTTCCCAACATGTTGAGCCTGCCTTTCCCCCTCATGCTAGCCAAAATTCCTTGCACCAAGTAGAGATACTACTTGTGCTTCCAACTATCCTTAAACCCAATTTTGCCATGAGAGTCCATCATACCTACCTATGGATTGAGTAAGATCCTTCATGTAAGTTGTCATGCTGCAAGCAATAAAAATTGCTTGTTAAATATGTATGACTTATTAGTGCAGAGAAAATAAGCTTTATACGATCTTGTTATGGAAGCAATAAAAGCGACGGAATGCATAATAAAGGTCCATACACAAGTGGCAATATAAAGTGACGTTCTTTTGCATTAAGATTTTGTGCATCCAACCCTAAAAGCACATGACAACCTCTGCTTCCCTCTGCGAAGGGCCTATCTTTTACTTTATATTTTTACCTTATGCTTGAGTTAAGGTGATCTTCACCTTTCCCTTTTTCATTTTATCCTTTGGCAAGATCCTCGTGTTTGAAAGATCCTGATATATATATATATATATCCAATTGGATGTAAGTTAGCATGAATTATTATTGTTTACATCACCCAAAGGTGAATACATTGGGAGGCAACACAACAAGGCCCTATCTTTCTCAATGTCCGGTTGAAACCCCAAAACCACAAGTATTGCGTGAGTGTTAGCAATTGTAGAATACTACATGATAGTTGAGTATGTGGACTTGCTGAAAAGCTCTATTCTTGACTCTTTCTGATGTTATGATAAATTGCAATTGCTTCAATGACTAAGATTATAGTTTGTTAGTTCCCAATGAAGTTTCTGAACCATACTTGACATTGTGAATTGATTGTTACTTGAACATAAGAAATCATATGACAAAATCTATATATGTTGCTGTTATAAGAATGATCATGATGCCCTCATGTCCATATTTTATTTTTATCGACACCTCTATCTCTAAAAATGTGGACATATTTTTCGATTTCGGCTTCCGCTTGAGGACAAGCGAGGTCTAAGCTTGGGGGAGTTGATACGTCCATTTTGCATCATGCTTTTATATAAATATTTATTGCATTATGGGCTGTTATTACACGTTATGTCACAATACTTATGGCTATTCTCTCTTATTTTACAAGGTTTACCATGAAGAGGGGGAATGCGGGCAGCTGGAATTCTGGCTGGAAAAGGAGCAAATATTGGAAACCTATTCTGCACAACTCCAAAAATCCTGAAACTCCACGGAAGTCATTTTTGGAATTAATATGAAATATTGAGCGAAGAAAACACCAGAGGGGGCCCACACCCTGGCCAGGAGGGTGGGGGCGCGCCCACCCCTACTAGGCGCACCCCTGTCTCCTGGGCCCCCCGGTGGCCCTCCGGTGCCCATCTTCTGCTATATGAAGGCTTTTACCCTGGAAAAAAAATCAGAGGCAAGCTTACGGAATGAAACTCCACCGCCACGAGGCGGAACCTTGGCGGAACCAATCTAGGGCTCCGGCGGAGCTGTTCTGCCGGGGAAACTTCCCTCCGGGGGAAGGCGAAATCATCACCATCGTCATCACCAATGATCCTCTCATCGGGAGGGGGTCAATCTCCATCAACATCTTCACCAGCACCATCTCCTCTCAAAACCCTAGTTCATCTATTGTATCCAATCTTGTATCAAAACCACAAATTGGTACTTGTGGGTTGCTAGTAGTGTTGATTACTCCTTGTAGTTGATGCTAATTGGTTTACTTGGTGGAAGATCATATGTTCGGATCCTTAATGCATATTAATACTCCTCTGATTATGAACATGAATATGCTTCGTGAGTAGTTATGTTTGTTCCAGAGGACATGGGAGAAGTATTGCTATTAGTAGTCATGTGAATTTGGTATTCGTTCGATATTTTGATGAGATGTATGTTGTCTCTCCTCTAGTGGTGTTATGTGAACGTCGACTACATGACACTTCACCATTATTTGGGCCTAGAGGAAGGCATTGGGAAGTAATAAGTAGATGATGGGTTGCTAGAGTGACAGAAGCTTAAACCCTAGTTTATGTGTTGCTTCGTAAGGGGCTGATTTGGATCCATATGTCTAATGCTGTGGTGAGGTTTACCTTAATACTTCTTTTGTAGTTGCGGATGCTTGCAATAGGGGTTAATCATAAGTGGGATGCTTGTCCAAGTAAGGGCAGTACCCAAGCACCGGTCCACCCACAAATCAAATTATCAAAGTACTGAATGCGAATCATATGAGCGTGATGAAAACTAGCTTGACGATAATTCCCATGTGTCCTCGGGAGCGCTTTTCTCATTATAAGAAATTGTCCAGGCTTGTCCTTTGCTACAAAAAGGATTGGGCCACCTTGCTGCACTTTATTTACTTTCATTGATTGTTATGCGTTACAAATTATCTTATCACAAAACTATCTATTACCTACAATTTCAGTGCTTGCAGAGAAAACCTTACTGAAAACCGCTTGTCATTACCTTCTGCTCCTCATTGGGTTCGACACTCTTACTTATCCAAAGGACTATGTTAGATCCCATATACTTGTGGGTCATCAGGGCACGCCGGGCACCCTCGTGGCCGCCTCCTCTCTTGCTTGACGTCCACTCCAAGTCCCGTGGATTGCATTTGTTCCAAAACGATCGCTCCCGAAGGTTTCATTCTGTTTGGACTCCGTTTGATATTCCTTTTCTTCAAAACACTAAAATAGGAAAAAAAACAATTCGGGTTGGGCCTCCGGTTAGTAGGTTAGTCCCAAAAATGATATAATAGCATAAAGTAAAGCCCATAAACATTCAAAACGGGTAATATAATAGCATGGAACAATAAAAAATTATAGATACGTTGGAGACGTATCACCGACCACCATGTCCGTCCATGAACCCGAGAAAGTCGGCCATTGCCTTTGCCTCCTCCTCCTCCGCCTCGATAACCTCCTCCTCCAGAGCACAAGGTTCTGAAGATTTTCGCCTCCACGTTGCCGTCAAGCGGCTAATCGGCCGTCAATGTTTATCCCACCAAGCTTGGCGTCGACTGAGTGGAGGAGCAGTGGTCTTCCTGGGGCCAGAGCAGCGGCGACCTACCGTGTACTACTCTTCCTTGCTGCTGGCTCTGCCTGCGCACGCGCGCCGGCTTCGTGGTAGTGGCGGTGGAGGGCGGACGGGTGGGAGCCGGTGATCTCCTTCGTCTGCTCCTGCGACAGTACATCCAAGAGAGCTTTGGAGCGCGCCCGGAGCGAAGCCGCTTATGTCCTTCGTCTGCTCCTGTGACAGTACGTCCAAGAGAGCTTTGGAGCACCAGGAGGCCATGGTTGGAGTGGTGCCGACAGAAGGAAGGGACCAGAGGAGAATGAGTGTGGGTCTTTGCCTATGGCTGGGAGCTGGGGCTCAAGTTAATATAGTGGGCAAATGGCAATGAGCTGCGACAGACGGATGGATGGCTGGCACCTGAGTAGGTTTGTCGGGCGTGAATGCGGACGCTGCTTCAGTGACTTAACTGCAGGTGCATTGGGTCACTGACATGTGGGCCCAATGGGCATTTGGCCCGCATGTTAGTGACACATGATCTGCAGCCACAGTTAAGTCCGGTGAATGCGGCATTGACGTTCGAGAGAGATGGTGACCGCTTCAGGCGGGAAGCGTACGCTAGCGATGGAAGGGGTTTTGGTAGGCCAGGGCGGTCAGATGCTGGCGTGGTGGTAAAATGTGAACTCATGGATGACGAGCCTTTGAAGTGTATGCGCTACGTATTGACAACCAAGCGTCCATGCAACCGGTCTTGTCGCTAGCTAGCCTTCAACAACCAACATTTGACACCACACAACCATGCATAACTTACGAATAATGGACGAATCGATCAGACACACACTCGTGTGCATTTGCACTATGATCGGTCGCTCACGATAGTACATACCCCGTACCATAGTAATGTCAGGCACCACCGGGGCGCGCAGGTGACGGGCTCGCCGTTGCGCCATGAGCAGGACTTTGATTGAGAGGGCGACATGCATTCATTAGCATGGTTTGAAAGCGTGAGCATGAGTTTCTGCACACGTACATGCTACTTGCCTCTATGGACGGTGTGCGCTAATGTGTGCATCACGTATAATATAATGATCAGAGTGAGCTATCAACACAAGTTCGATGACCGCCAATGCATTTTACTCTGTAATAAATGACCAGGATTGAAGGGGAATCCAAATTTCCTTCGTCTTCTGTCCTTGAGCTCTTGACAAGCCAATGCACTATACGGTTGTCCGGCCAATCCACCGCAGAGCTCTCACCAAGCGCCGTTCATGCCACCGCGCCGCACACTAACCGGAAAGGAAGCGATGGCATCCCGCCGCACCGAGTTCCTCGCCACCCACGACCGCACACAAAATGGTAGGGAAGCGATGGCATCCCGCCATGCCGAGTTCATCGCTGCTCGCGACCTCACACCTACGTGGGAGGAATTTGAAGCTACCAAGGACGAATGGGCGGTAGAGCAAGAGGTGGCCAAAGCCGCACAAAGGGAGCGAAGAAGTCAGAAAGCACTCAAGAAAAGAGAGGCCCGCCGCTGCAAGATATAAGAGGACGCACGCGCTGCTGTGGAGAGGTCGGCGGAGATCCAAGCATGGTGGGGTGTCACCGACAAAGCTGGGAAGTAGAACGACGATGCCTGGCCAGCATGTGAGAAGTAGTAGTACTAGTAGTTAGTGTGTCTGCCTGTGTCTGAGTACGAGTATGTACCAGTATTGTAGTTTCTACAGCAAATTACCAGTACATTAGCCTAGACTCTATGGAAAAATTCCTATCCTATGCATCAAATGGCATCTCTTTCTCTATAGGAATTGAGATGCATGTCATCTCACTTCCTATGATTTTCATATTCCTATAAAATTCCTATCCTATGAACGAAAGGAGGCTTCTGCTGGATTAACTACTGTAGCTAGCAGTACTACTGGTACAGTAGTTTTCTTCAGGAAGCGAAATTCAATGAAGTCATCATGGTTCCTTTGTCCGAGCAACTTCGCAGTGGGAAAGGTTGGGCCTGTGATTTGACGGCTCATTAGTCATTATTACTGTGGCGCGTCGACTGGGGTGGCTCTCCCTTGGAGTTCTGCATGCATGGCAAGTGGACCAGGATGGTCGACGTCCCACATGTTAGCGAACGGAAGTGCTATTCTTTCTGATATCGAGGAGCAAGGAAACCGCATGGTATAGTATCACTGCTGATTTATATTTTTTTCTGATGAATGCTAGCGTTTCAACTCTTACGACAAAGGAGTGCCAAACACAGCACATGCTGGATGTCCCACACGTCAGCGAAAGGAGTGGGACATGAATAGTGTGGTAGAGCGTCTCCACTTCTTTCACTTCTGGGTCGGAGACCACATGTAGTAGTACTAGTTGTATGAACGATACAAAGTGCGACCCGGAGAGAAAGACACGCCTAGTTGGAAGGTCTCGGGGCATACACGTAAACAAACATAAAACCTAATATGTGCCTCCAATTAATATAGTAGTAGTAGAGTACTTAGGCACGTACTCCATAACAACACCGTGCGTTGCATGTACAACATTTAGTGGTACGTAGTAAGAGAAAAATGCCTATATGCCATGCATGCTCATACTATTTGTGCCTTTCTACTTCACTTACTGCGCTACATTACTCAGGTTCATACGTCCACTCCTGGGTACATGTCCGTCTCGTAGTTCCAGTCCCACGTGTTCTTCATAGATGGAACGATCCATATCATTGCAGTTAGTGTGGCTCCCAATGATGGAGACATCCAAACTATGGCCAGCCTTGACGTGGAGCAGTCGCGTGCACCGGGAAGCGGCGCTCTCTCGGCCGTCGCGCTGCTTCAAAGCCGGTGCCAGTGAGAGGTCGCCTCCGCTCTGGCCGGGCATTAATGCGGCACTGACGCTCCAGGGCGACGCTGACCATTTCAAGCGGGAAGCGCATGCTGGCAAGGGAGTATTGGTTTTGAACCGTTTCAGCTGTAGTACTGGTAGTTTGCAAAACTACTCAATTATTGCACTCAGTTTCCTAAGAAATTGTGGTAAAAAATGTTACTTCACAGCCCGCTTCCCTTCTCCTTCCTCTTCCATCACCCGCGCATGTCCGCGGGAAGCGACCGGTCAACCCTTATATAGGAGTGCTAGCACGAAAAGATGCATGCATGACTACTAAAATTTCCAGATTAAAGCGCTGCTCCGGCGGGAGTACGGCGTATGTCGTTACGTTCGACCGGGCCATGGCTACCGAGCAATGGCGACCAGAGAAGAGGCGGCGGGAGGGGAATGAATGCAGCTACTGTTTGGGTTCACCGTCCAGCTTAAATAAATGTGCACCATCATGTGTACCCGCGGGTGCACAAATTGTAACATACGTGTCTGCTTAAGTGGGCGTCATGTAACTGGTGTGTGTGTGAGATTCTAAGAGACAGAGTGCGTGTGTGTGACTCTACTCTTCGGACATGTACTCAACCTTTTGTATCGGGAGATAAGTATAATGGTATTACACTTTAGCTAGTGATTTACGTGGCCATGTTAACGTGGTTGTGTAAAAATGTCATTTCCTACTCGTGATTTGCGTTATATAATTACAAGCAAGATGATCATGCATTGCATGGAACATCAATATGCATTTTTTCCAAAACACCTGTTGTGATTGACCCATGCAGGAGTAATCCCATGTGTAAGAACTAATGATATCTTGAGAATTTTATCGGAAAACTGGTATCTCGAGAATTTCATCGAAAAATTGAAAGATGAGAGATAAGGTGAGGGGGAGTGGAGCATGGTGGTGACTGGTGGTTGGATGGGCGGAGGCATGGTGATGGACGGCGCCGGCAGGCGGCAGCGGCCACCATGCTAGATTGTTCTAGAGACTTCCATTTTTAATTGCTCAGCAACGAGGTTGTGGGAGATAAGGATGTGGCGAGAGGTGTGGGTATCTTTTGTAAAATTATCATAGTTTGCTTTCTATCTGTCAGATATATATCGGACAGTCTATATTACAAGATGGCAGGCACACCATCATCACCAACTCGGTTTTTTATAAGAGTAGAGATGATAAGTTTGCTAACTACTAAAGTAAAGTGGAATTTGTCCATGTTATACATGTAAATTAAGGTGATTGTTTATCATACGGGTAAGGTTGGACGAAGGGTGGTAGGAAAAAATGCTCTTCCTAGAGCATGTGTGTGTGAGATGGAGTCTTAGTGTGTGCGTGTGTGTCTGGGGGGGGAGTTGAGTGGGTGGGTGCGTGCGTGTGTGTGTGTGGG
>NC_041389.1:387522256-387562453 GCF_002162155.2 Triticum dicoccoides | reverse complement strand
GGGGGGTAGATGTGCGTGTGTGTGTGTGACGCGGGGTCCTCGGTGGCGGATGTAATTTTAGTGTGCGTGGCTTCATCATAGAGAGGTGATGTGTATGGCAGAGGTCACCAATGATGGGGTGAGAGAGAGAAAAGGCCCGTAGAGAGGGAAGAGAAGGTGTGTGCGTGTGAGAGGAGTCGACATCGAGAGAACATGTTTGTTCGAGAGACACCGAGGAAGACTACTATATATCGATGGTGCATGTAGGCGGGAATTAAACGAAGGGATGGTCTTATTAGTTTCAGGGATATAGGGAAAGAGTGAGAGGGGGGTAGCTAGAAGAAGATTGTTAAGTGTGAGTGTGTGTCTTACCCATCCAGACGGAAGTTATGTGCACACAAGAAGAGAACGATTTGATGTGGCGTTAGGGTTGAGGGTAATTAACTACGTATGGAGACATAGAGACCTTGAACGTGCATGTGCGAAAGGTATACATGTATACGTGGATGTGTGTGTGTGCGCACGTGCATGATCGAGATAAAAGAAAGAAGACATAAGTCATAAGATCAACGACATGGGAGAGACGGATTGTTATGACAATATGCATGCATGTGAGAGTGCAGGGAAGAAGGCCCGACAATTGAGCATGTGTTTTTGTCTTTAAGAGATAGTGGCGTGGGCTGGAGCATGCATCTATGGCGAGTAGAGGGAGTGAGACACAACGATTGTGCAAAAGAGATCAACCTATAAATGCATGTATGGAGAGACATATATAGTGTGGGTGATAGGAAGCAAGACTGTGTGCGGGAAAGAAATGTTGACGGAGAAACTACAGATAGATACAGAGATGGAAATGCTAGCTAGAGGGACATCGGCTAGTTTAAGTGTTGGAGATGACCGTCGGGTGGTCCAGAGGGTGAAGTTATGTGTGTGTGAGAGAAAGATAAAAATAGGGCACTCGACTACATGTCGAGAGAAACATACATAATGTGCGTGATAGGAAGCAAGAGTGAGGGCGAGAAAGAAGGTTCATGGAGAAACAGATAAATAGAAAGATAAAGATGCTAGCTAGTGTGCTCTAGAGATAGGAGTCGAGTGGATCAGAAGGCTGAGTTATGTGTGTGGGTGTGAGAGAGATGGAGAAAGGGTGCATGTGACTCACATACAAACAAATATCGGAGAGAAATGAGATCCCGAGAGACGGAGTTTTGTGTCTGCGAGAGAGAAAGATATTTCACAACGAGAGTGATAGCTAGAGAGACATATGAGGGAACGCAAGATATCTCTAGGAAGAGTGAGTGTGTGTGAGTGACATACAAGAGAATGGTGGATAGATATGAGACCCTGGGAGACAGAGTTTGTGTTTGTGTGTGAGAAAGAGATATTTAAGAGGAAGAGTCATATATTCTCATACCTAAGGAGCGAAAGACATCTCTGTGTGAGAGGGTGTGTGCGAGTGGCACACAGGGGAATAGTAGAGAGAAATGAGACCCCGGTAGACGAAGTTTGTGTTTGTGTGAGAGAAAGAGATTTCACATGGAGAATCATAGTTAGAGACACATAGAAAGGAGCGAGATATACTTAGAGAGAGATAGAGTGCTGTAGGTCGAGGGAGAGAGTATCGTCAGTGTGTTACAAAGATAAAAGATCATTGTCGACATACTAGTAGCACGAGAGATACCCGGGAGATGATGAACATGTATAGGTCTAGAGAGATACTCCTATATAAGCATGAATGATAGCTATATGAGACGAATATCTAGGTTAAAGGGTATTCAAATATTTAAACTGGAGATCACGGCATCGATAATATCATAACACAAATTGGTGTATCAAACATGCATATTCATTTGAATTTGGGGACACGTACAATGTTATATAGTTTATCAATATTAGTGATCCATATATTCTTTAATTAAAGACAATGCATGGTTTATACGCAATTAATGTCTAAACGGGATTACACTATATGTGGCATGTGTGAAACACATTGTACATGTTTGAGAAGTAAAAAAATAAAAACCCGCATGAAAGACACATTAATTGGAGACAGTTAGTGAGGAATGCATACATTGGATTTCAACATAAAGTGGTTTAAAATATTTGAAAATCCAAATTAAGATGGATACAACCTTATGAATCTGAGATGATGCCATTGGTAAACCATATTTATGTATAAAGGGTGTTGTGCTTTTGAAAGTATATATATAAAAATGATGTATATAGAATTTTATTCCAATTGAAAATGGATCCTGCCCGAACAAAAATAGAATACAAAATGGATTCGAATTGAGTTGGCACGGTAAACGTGCACTCTTGCTCTGCAAAAATTTGAACGAAGCGGGGAAAGTCGCAGTAACCGCCCGAAACCAAAATCTGCGAGATGGAAATTACTGCCTATCCCTACCACGCAAAGCCTATCGGCTCGATTTCTATAGGTTTTGATAGGGGTAGGTTTGTAATTTCACTCAAACGTGACATAACCGCCTCTCACCCGGATTCATACACGGTGGGCGCCAAAACACAGTGTCTCCTCGGCCAAAATCGACTCCCTCCCTGATTCATACACGGTAGGCACCAAAAACAAACTCTCCTCGGCAAATATCCGGTGTATGCTAGATTACCGTCCTATCCCCAACCACTAATATTGTTGTGAGGTAGGAATATTGCTGTGATGTAGGAGATTACCGTCCTCTCTCCCTCCATTTCCCCATTCGTACTCTGTGGGCGCCAAAACACCCTCTCCACCCCAGCCTCCTCCGTCTGCCACCCCATCCACCGCCGTCCTCCTCCACCATGTCGGAGCTGATACCCCGACGCTGTCGGCCATTACAAGAGATCGACCTCTCTCATCCACGGCTTCGGACCAGGATCCTTGCATCCCGTCCTCTCGCTTCATCCCCGCCGTCGCCCACCTTGCCGGCGTCGCTCCCACGACCATCTCGTCCATCGTGCCCTGCCGCCACCGTCTACCCTCCTAGATCTGCTTCCACGCCACCGACAGCCATCGCTACCGCAACACTGTCAAATTCTCAGCAGATGCATACACGGCGCCGCACCAGAGGTGGTACTCTTTCGTATCTGCTCAACTTATTTATTGCAGCAAGAAAATAGATCGCCACTGCTTTACTCTGATTTCTTGTCCATCACTGACTTGTTAGTTGAAAGCAAACATTGGTTGCGAAGTTGCCTTTGTCCGGTTTGCACCTTCAGATCCACCATGGCACGCTCAACACTATACTCGCAATGCTTATGGTTTTCCCCTTTTATATTCCACACTAGTTAAATGACAGTAGAATAAATTTCAAAATTGGGTCCGTCGATTTCTAAGAGCTCGCCGGTGCGGAGGAAGGGGCTCAGGTTGGGACGGTGGTTGTGGGGGGCGGCGGTGGGGCCCGCCGAACGAAGAAAACTCGACGCGGGTGGGGCGGTGGTGGGGCCTCACCGAATGAAGAAAACTCGACGCGGGTGGGGGTGGGGGTGGGGGTGGGGGTGGTGGAGGAACACAGGCGATGGGGGCCGGTGGTTTGGTTGGCGGCCCGTGCCGTGTTCTATATGGGAAGCACAGTATGTTCCTTGTCAGGAAGGGGAGCAGGGACATCTGCAGTCGACACCTCTATTGGGCTGATTCTGCTAAATGATTTCACACTTCGAGTTGGTCTGCCATAATACCCCAGAAATGGTGGGAGCTGCGCAGTCTTTGATAGACTAAACTAATAGTAACAGCTGTGCGCCTTCAGATGAATATAGTTGGCCTGTAGGTGATCAATAGGCTGCATTTTAGTAGCGGCAAAACCCTATGTTTTCCAGCCAGTTCCGCTTTCCCGATTTATTTATGGTGGTTATGGTGTACCCCTATTATCTACACTATGATCTGCCTACTGGTTGTGCGCTCTCGTTATCATGGTTTGGCAATAAACTTTCTATACGGTATATCATGAACCTATCATCTGCCAACTATCCTTACATCTAGGGCCCCCAACAGGGAGCCTATTTTTTGTGTAGTTGTGCCTGATTATATTAGTCTACTCACCATATTATAGCACACATGGGCTCTCTCGTCATAATCCAGTGATAGCACACAAGAGTTTACAGAGAGCCTGTATTATATTACAATATCCTCTGCATTACAAAGATAATCTCACTACTATTTGTGTTTTCATGCTTTACAGATATTGTACGTAATCACAATGAATATAAGAATGCGCACATCAGACGAATATTGCGTAACAGTTCAATGGGTAACAAACTTGGCATCAAGGAATTGAGGTCCTTGTGGATGCAATGAAACCCACATGCTCCCGACCTATAGATTCGTATTCAGAATATGATCCTAATGACTATTCTGAGCTCAAGGAGTCAAAAGCAGATGGCCTATCCTGTTCACCCAATAAGGTGCCTGTTCTAATTTGGCAAGGTTTTATTGCTTGCACATATCTTGCATAAGGTGGCTTGCATTTCTTTTGCTTTGTTGCACCATCATCTGCTTAGTTTATTCATGATATATGTGAAGATGCCATGCCCATCCATTATCAACACCTATTCCATTTGTCGTCATACCATGTTTTCCATTCAAATGCTATTCTTGTGTTTCAGACATCCAAAAGGAAGAGGGCGATTGCAGAACCTGAAGGAGTACAAGCAAAGTCCTTAAAAAAGGTGGTGCTACCAGAGAAATCACATAGAACCCGACGTATATTGGCGATAGAACCAGCGCCGCAAAACCTAGGATATCGCAACTGTGTTGGTCGCTGCTTTGCTCTTGTGAGTACCTATTGTCCTATCGTTGTCCTTACATTCATACCTGGTGGATTGTTCGACATCATTGTGCATTATAGCTTGCTTATCCACTGTTTGCTCCAAATTGTCAGATCTATATTAATGCTTAAATTAATGTAGAATAAACCTAATGCCTATGAGGAAATTTAGTTCTTTATTGTTCTTGTAAGTATCTGTTGTCCTTATATTTGTCAGCTAGTTCTTCATGTACACTTTGCAGCTTATTTTCCCTTGTCCTCCATTTTTCTACACATCAGATCTACATTTACTCTTGCCAAAATATTGAATAAAACCAATGTTACTGAAGAAGTTTAGCTCCACATTGCTCTTGTTAGTGCCTTCTGCCTGTATGATGTATTTACATTTGTACTCTACGTCTTAAGTTAAATAATCGGGATTTGTTCCTATATTTTCACATCTATATTTACTCTTAACAAAATTTAGAATAAAGGCAATACTCTTGAAGAAGAGTGTGAGGTAAACTTCTTGAATTGCTCCCCCCATCAATATGGACAAGGCCTTTATAGAGCCAGTCTTCACTACTACTGTAAGTTTGTTCTCCTCGAGCCTTCAGACTTTGTTGTTTATATTTGGATAGTTATGGGTGCAAATGTTGTTTATTTTTGTCGTCTGCATTAGATTGCTTGTTCAAAGTTTATAAAGTAGAAGTGCATAAACATAAGTTTGTCGTTCTCAATTTCGGTCTTTAGTTGTACAATCTAGTTCCTTATTCGTACCATGTAAATTAAACTAAACATAGCAAGTTATCTTCTTTAGCACTATGTGTATGCTTGTGTTCTTGATCTGTAATCCAATGGTGTGGTGAGACTACCAACATGTCATATCCTGCTATGTCTCAACTATGAACAATGCCATATTATATTAATGTTATTGAAATCATGTCTCTTTATTTACGAATCTAAAATGGTATAAATTGACAGTACACTCAACATTCATGCTTATACGTTGTTTAGAACTACATCTATGCTTGTGTTCTTGATCTGTAATCCAGTGGTCTGGTGAAGCTAGCCGCTCCTGCACAATGCCATTTCCTGCCGTCTTAACTATGAACAATGCCTATTATGTTAATGCTATTTTAAACTGTGTCTCTTTATTTCTGACAAAGAAATGAGATGAATTGACAGGTTCATGCTTATACGTGCAAAACCTGCTATCTACCTACTTGTTTCTCTTTCAGGGTGACAACACTGCTACTAGGAAGAACTGCCACAATGTTAGTGAGACGAACCCATTGTTTGTCCCTCTTACACATATTCCAGAGGAGAAGGCAAAACATATCGAGGGTAGGGATACAACCAAGAAGTCACATCTTGATGTAGTGTCAAACCTACTCAGTGACACAAGCTCGATGAAGTCGCCGCCTGAATCTGTTCGACTTCTTCAGTCTGAAATTCAAGCAGAAATACATGCTTCCACTCAAATACGACTAGAGCACCAATCGCTATGCAAGATTAACTGTAAGTACATGACGTTTATTGATGCTATGCAGCTTAAGTTGGTGGATATGAGCGCCAAAGAAGCGCAGTCTCGTCAGGTTGCTAAGCTGCTTGCGCTGCAGCTGCTGGGCCGGGCTAACCTTTCTTGAACTGTGTTGAAGTGCTATCGATTATGTCTATTATTTTGTCCGCCTGTTAACTTCCACTGGGGGCGACCTACCCAGTTTATGTAATCTGCTGTTTGGTTTCCCTTTATTATCACTGGCGACGAACTTTGATGCCGAGGGGATGTAATATGCTGTAATTTCTTTGTTGTATAGTCTAGGTTTATTCTTGGTCGTATGCTGTAATTTAAGCCGGAAGGTTCAGTGGATCTCAGTGTTGTCGGTCTTCAGGGCAGCCCGTTACTCATATGGGCCAAAACGTCGGCCAATAATCATCTTGGGCCATCAGCGGGTCTAAACCTTGTGGTTGTTTCCCGCCTTTAACAGGCCGAGTAAAGTTCTAGCCAGCTGGGCCAGAGAATACAATGGGCTTTTAACAAGCTAAAACCTAGATTGGGAAAGCGTTGAGCCGAAATATTCACGAGCCAATACAGGCCAAAACTGCCTAAGGCCCATGTTTGGCCCAAATAGGACGAGCAGTTAACATGCCAAAATATATCTTGGGCCCGTTTGGCCCAATAAAATTATGGGCTTTAAGCAGTCCGATATCTACACGGGCCATAGGCCTAAAAGTGTCACGGGCCATTATCAGATGGGCTTTAAGCAGGCCATATTCAACGTGGGCTGTAATTAGGCCCAACTGTTACACGGGCCATTAACAGGCCGGTAGGCCAGTTGGGCTGAAATTTATCCATGAAGACTACGGGCCGTTAAGAGGCCTAAAGTTACTTCGGACAAGAAATATCCTAGTGTCTACATGGGCTGTTAAATGGCCTAAAGTTAACCCAGGCCGACAACGTCCCAGATGCACCACAGGTCGCTAACATGCCAAAACTATTATCGGGCTGAACTGGTAAACGGGCATTTAACAGGCTGGAATGCAAACCTATCTTAGAATGGGCCCAAAAGAAAAGTGGCATGTTAACGGGCCTGATCCGATATGGGCCGTAATTTGGCCCAAAACACGGCAGGCTATGAACGGGCCTGATCTGGTATGGGCCTCAATTTGGCCCAAAACATGGCAGGCTGTTAATGGGCCAGGCCACTAGTGCCTGAAAAAACATGGTGGGCCTTTAGCTGGGCCAACCTTTTCACCGGAATGGGCTTCTGTTGGGCCGTGCCATGTGTCAATGTATCATAGGTGCCTCCTTTCCAATGAGTGGATGACATCTGTCGCAACGGTGAGCAAACACGTGTTTCCTCCGGCCAATGAGTATTTTACACATGGAAAATCCCCATTGGTTCGGGCTGTTAATGGGTTATCAGATCCAAAACCGGACGTGATAGCTTAACGGCGTTTCGTTTGAAGGAAATATGCCCTAGAGGCAATAATAAAGTTATTATTTATTTCCTTATAATCATGATAAATGTTTATTATTCATGCTAGAATTGTATTTTCCGGAAACATAATACATGTGTGAATACATAGACAAACAGAGTGTCACTAGTATGCCTCTACTTGACTAGCTCGTTAATCAAAGATGGTTATGTTTCCTAACCATGAACAATGAGTTGTTATTTGATTAACGAGGTCACATCATTAGTAGAATGATCTGATTGACATGACCCATTCCATTAGCTTAGCACCTGATCGTTTAGTATGTTGCTATTGCTTTCTTCATGACTTATACATGTTCCTACGACTATGAGATTATGCAACTCCCGTTTACCGGAGGAACACTTTGGGTACTACCAAACGTCACAACGTAAATGGGTGATTATAAAGGAGTACTACAGGTGTCTCCAATGGTCGATGTTGGGTTGGCGTATTTCGAGATTAGGATTTGTCACTCCGATTGTCGGAGAGGTATCTCTGGGCCCCCTCGGTAATACACATCACATAAGCCTTGCAAGCATTACAACTAATATGTTAGTTGTGAGATGATGTATTACGGAACGAGTAAAGAGACTTGCCGGTAACGAGATTGAACTAGGTATTGGATACCGACGATCGAATCTCGGGCAAGTAACATACCGATGACAAAGGGAACAACGTATGTTGTTATGCGGTCTGACCGATAAAGATCTTCGTAGAATATGTAGGAGCCAATATGGGCATCCAGGTCCCGCTATTGGTTATTGACCGGAGACGTGTCTCGGTCATGTCTACATTGTTCTCGAACCCGTAGGGTCCGCACGCTTAAGGTTACGATGACAGTTATATTATGAGTTTACATGTTTTGATGTACTGAAGGAGTTCGGAGTCCCGGATGAGATCGGGGACATGACGAGGAGTCTCGAAATGGTCGAGACGTAAAGATTCATATATTGGATGATATGGTTAGGCCAAGGGGTCAAGCCCATGAGGCTTTAGGTCGGTGCAAAAGGAGTTTTGCGGAGGCCAGCGGGCCAAACGCCGGAGACCCTGGCGTCTGGCCCTGGGCCAGACGCCGAGGCCCATGGCGTCTGGGCCAGACGCCAAGGATTGTGGCGTTTGGTCCTGGAGTCCGAGTGGGACTCTTGCCTTTCGGGAAAAACCGACTTTGAGGAGGCTTTTGCTCCAAGTTTCGACCCCGGGGCTCAACATATAAATAGAGGGGCAGGGCTAGCACCAAAGACACAACAATTGATCCCTTGGATCTCTTAGCCGTGTGCGGTGCCCCCCTCCACCATAGTCCACCTCGATAATATCGTAGCGGTGCTTAGGCGAAGCCCTGCGACGGTAGAACATCAAGATCGTCACCACGCCGTCGTGCTGACGGAACTCTCCCTCGACACTCGGCTGGATCGGAGTTCGAGGGACGTCATCGAGCTGAACGTGTGCTAGAACTCGGAGGTGCCGTAGTTTCGGTGCTTGATCGGTCGGGCCGTGAAGACGTACGACTACATCAACCGCGTTGTGCTAACGCTTCCGCTTACGGTCTACAAGGGTATGTAGACAACACTCTCCCCTCTCGTTGCTATACATCACCATGATCTTGCGTGTGCGTAGGAATTTTTTTGAAATTACTACGAAAACCAACAGTGGTATCAGAGCCAGGTTACTTATGTTGATGTTATATGCACGAGTAGAACACAAGTGAGTTGTGGACGATACAAGTCATACTGCCTACCAGCATGTCATACTTTGGTTCGGCGGTATTGTTGGACGAGACGACCCGGACCAACCTTACGCGTACGCTTACGCGAGACCGGTTCCCTCGACGTGCTTTGCACATAGATGGCTTGCGGGCGACTGCCTCTCCAACTTTAGTTGAACCGAGTATGGCTACGCCCGGTCCTTGAGAAGGTTAAAACGGAGTCTATTTGACAAACTATCGTTGTGGTTTTGATGCGTAGGTGAGATTGGTTCTTACTTAAGCCCGTAGCAGCCACGTAAAACATGCAACAACAAAGTAGAGGACGTCTAACTTGTTTTTGCAGGGCATGTTGTGATGTGATATGGTCAAGGCATGATGCTGAATTTTATTGTATGAGATGATCATGTTTTGTAACCGAGTTATCGTCAACTGGCAGGAGCCATATGGTTGTCGCTTTATTGTATGCAATGCAATCGCGATGTAATGCTTTACTTTATTACTAAACGGTAGTGATAGTCGTGGAAGCATAAGATTGGCGAGACGACAACGATGCTACGATGGAGATCAAGGTGTCGCGCCGGTGACGATGGTGATCATGACGGTGCTTCGGAGATGGAGATCATAAGCACAAGATGATGATGACCATATCATATCACTTATATTGATTGCATGTGATGTTTATCTTTTTATGCATCTTATCTTGCTTTGATTGACGGTAGCATTATAAGATGATCTCTCACTAAATTATCAAGAAGTGTTCTCCCTGAGTATGCACCATTGCCAAAGTTCGTCGTGCCCAGACACCACGTGATGATCGGGTGTGATAAGCTCTACGTCCATCTACAACGGGTGCAAGCCAGTTTTGCACACGCAGAATACTCAGGTTAAACTTGACGAGCCTAGCATATGCAGATATGGCCTCGGAACACGGAGACCGAAAGGTCGAGCGTGAATCATATAGTAGATATGATCAACATAACGATGTTCACCATTGAAAACTACTCCATCTCACGTGATGATCGGTTATGGTTTAGTTGATTTGGATCACGTGATCACTTAGAGGATTAGAGGGATGTCTATCTAAGTGGGAGTTCTTTAGTAATATGATTAATTGAACTTAAAATTTATCATGAACTTAGTCCCTGATAGTATCTTGCTTGTTTATGTTGATTGTAGATAGATGGCTCGTGCTGTTGTTCCGTTAAATTTTAATGCGTTCCTTGAGAAAGCAAAGTTGAAAGATGATGGTAGCAATTACACGGACTGGGTCCGTAACTTGAGGATTATCCTCATTGCTGCACAGAAGAATTACGTCCTGGAAGCACCGCTGGGTGCCAGGCCTGCTGCTGAAGCAACACCAGATGTTATGAACGTCTGGCAGAGCAAAGCTGATGACTACTCGATAGTTCAGTGTGCCATGCTTTACGGCTTAGAATCGGGACTTCAACGATGTTTTGAATGTCATGGAGCATATGAGATGTTCCAGGAGTTGAAGTTGATATTTCAAGCAAATGCCCGGATTGAGAGATATGAAGTCTCCAATAAGTTCTATAGCTGCAAGATGGAGGAGAACAGTTCTGTCAGTGAGCATATACTCAAAATGTCTGGGTATAATAATCACTTGATTCAATTGGGAGTTAATCTTCTAGATGATTGCGTCATTGACAGAATTCTCCAATCACTACCACCAAGCTACAAGAGCTTCGTGATGAACTATAATATGCAAGGGATGAACAAGACTATTCCCGAGCTCTTCGCAATGCTGAAAGCTGCGGAGGTAGAAATCAAGAAGGAGCATCAAGTGTTGATGGTTAACAAGACCACTAGTTTCAAGAAAAAGGGCAAAGGGAAGAAAAAGGGGAACTTCAAAAAGAACGGCAAGCAAGTTGCTGCTCAAGAGAAGAAACCCAAGTCTAGACCTAAGCCTGAAACTGAGTGCTTCTACTGCAAGCAGACTGGTCACTGGAAGCGGAACTGCCCCAAGTATTTGGCGGATAAGAAGGATGGCAAGGTGAACAAAGGTATATGTGATATACATGTTATTGATGTGTACCTTACTAGAGCTCGCAGTAGCACCTGGGTATTTGATACTGGTTCTGTTGCTAATATTTGCAACTCGAAACAGGGACTACAGAATAAGCGGGCACTGGCAAAGGACGAGGTGACGATGCACGTGGGAAACGGTTCCAAAGTCGATGTGATCGCGGTCGGCACGCTACCTCGACATCTACCTTCGGGATTAATATTAGACCTAAATAATTGTTATTTGGTGCCAGCGTTGAGCATGAACATTATATCTGGATCTTGTTTAATGCGAGACGGTTATTCATTTAAATCAGAGAATAATGGTTGTTCTATTTATATGAGTAATATCTTTTATGGTCATGCACCCTTGAAGAGTGGTCTATTCTTACTAAATCTCGATAGTAGTAATACACATATTCATAATGTTGAAACCAAAAGATACAGAGTTGATAATGAAAGTGCAACTTATTTGTGGCACTGTCGTTTAGGTCATATCGGTGTAAAACGCATGAAGAAACTCCATACTAATGGACTTTTGGAACCACTTGATTATGAATCACTTGGTACTTGCGAACCGTGCCTCATGGGCAAGATGACTAAAACACCGTTCTCCGGTACTATGGAGAGAGCAATAGATTTGTTGGAAATCATACATACCGATGTATGTGGTCCGATGAATATTGAGGCTCGTGGCGGATATCGTTATTTTCTCACCTTCACAGATGATTTGAGCAGATATGGATATATCTACTTAATGAAGCATAAGTCTGAAACATTTGAAAAGTTCAAAGAATTTCAGAGTGAAGTTGAAAATCATCGTAACAAGAAAATAAAGTTTCTACGATCTGATCGTGGAGGAGAATATTTGAGTTACGAGTTTGGTGTACATTTGAAAAACTGTGGAATAGTTTCGCAACTCACGCCCCCCGGAACACCACAGCGTAATGGTGTGTCCGAACGTCGTAATCGTACTTTACTAGATATGGTGCGATCTATGATGTCTCTTACAGATTTACCGCTATCATTTTGGGGATATGCTTTAGAGACGGCCGCATTCACGCTAAATAGGGCACCATCAAAATCCGTTGAGATGACGCCTTATGAACTATGGTTTGGCAAGAAACCGAAGTTGTCGTTTCTTAAAGTTTGGGGCTGCGATGCTTATGTGAAAAAGCTTCAACCTGATAAGCTCGAACCCAAATCGGAGAAATGTGTATTCATAGGATACCCAAAGGAAACTGTTGGGTACACCTTCTATCACAGATCCGAAGGCAAAACATTCGTTGCTAAGAATGGATCATTTCTAGAGAAGGAGTTTCTCTCGAAAGAAGTGAGTGGGAGGAAAGTAGAACTTGACGAGGTAACTGTACCTGCTCCCTTACTGGAAAGTAGTTCATCACAGAAAACTGTTTCAGTGACACCTACACCAGTTAGTGAGGAAGCCAATGATAATGATCATGAAACTTCAGATCAAGATACTACTGAACTTCGTAGATCAACCAGAGTAAGATCTGCACCAGAGTGGTACGGTAATCCTGTTCTGGAGGTCATGCTACTAGATCATGATGAACCTACGAACTATGAAGAAGCGATGGTGAGCCCAGATTCCGCAAAGTGGCTAGAAGCCATGAAATCTGAGATGGGATCCATGTATGAGAACAAAGTATGGACTTTGGTTGACTTGCCCGATGATCGGCAAGCGATTGAGAATAAATGGATCTTTAAGAAGAAGACTGACGCTGATGGTAATGTTACTGTCTACAAAGCTCGACTTGTCGCAAAAGGTTTTCGGCAAGTTCAAGGAATTGACTACGATGAGACCTTCTCACCCGTAGCGATGCTTAAGTCCGTCCGAATCATGTTAGCAATTGCCGCATTTTATGATTATGAAATTTGGCAAATGGATGTCAAAACTGCATTCCTGAATGGATTCCTGGAAGAAGAGTTGTATATGATGCAACCAGAAGGTTTTGTCGATCCAAAGGGAGCTAACAAAGTGTGCAAGCTCCAGCGATCCATTTATGGACTGGTGCAAGCCTCTCGGAGTTGGAATAAAAGTTTTGATAGTGTGATCAAAGCATTTGGTTTTATACAGACTTTTGGAGAAGCCTGTATTTACAAGAAAGTGAGTGGGAGCTCTGTAGCATTTCTGATATTATATGTGGATGACATATTACTGATTGGAAATGATATAGAATTTCTGGATAGCATAAAGGGATACTTGAATAAAAGTTTTTCAATGAAAGACCTCGGTGAAGCTGCTTACATATTAGGCATTAAGATCTATAGAGACAGATCAAGACGCTTAATTGGACTTTCACAAAGCACATACCTTGACAAAATTTTGAAGAAATTCAAAATGGATCAAGCAAAGAAAGGGTTCTTGCCTGTGTTACAAGGTGTGAAATTGAGTAAGACTCAATGCCCGACCACTGCAGAAGATAGAGAGAATATGAAAGATGTTCCCTATGCATCAGCCATAGGCTCTATCATGTATGCAATGCTGTGTACCAGACCTGATGTGTGCCTTGCTATAAGTTTAGCAGGGAGGTACCAAAGTAATCCAGGAATGGATCACTGGACAGCGGTCAAGAACATCCTGAAATACCTGAAAAGGAGTAAGGATATGTTTCTCGTATATGGAAGTGACAAAGAGCTCATCGTAAAAGGTTACGTTGATGCAAGCTTTGACACTGATCCGGACGATTCTAAATCGCAAACCGGATACGTGTTTACATTAAACGGTGGAGCTGTCAGTTGGTGCAGTTCTAAACAAAGCGTCGTAGCGGGATCTACATGTGAAGCGGAATACATAGCTGCTTCGGAAGCAGCAAATGAAGGAGTCTGGATGAAGGAGTTCATATCCGATCTAGGTGTCATACCTAGTGCATCGGGTCCAATGAAAATCTTTTGTGACAATACTGGTGCAATTGCCTTGGCAAAGGAATCCAGATTTCACAAAAGGACCAAACACATCAAGAGACGCTTCAACTCCATCCGGGATCTAGTCCAGGTGGGAGACATAGAGATTTGCAAGATACATACGGATCTGAATATTGCAGACCCGTTGACTAAGCCTCTTCCACGAGCAAAACATGATCAGCACCAAAGCTCCATGGGTGTTAGATTCATTATAGTGTAATCTAGATTATTGACTCTAGTGCAAGTGGGAGACTGAAGGAAATATTCCCTAGAGGCAATAATAAAGTTATTATTTATTTCCTTATAATCATGATAAATGTTTATTATTCATGCTAGAATTGTATTTTCCGGAAACATAATACATGTGTGAATACATAGACAAACAGAGTGTCACTAGTATGCCTCTACTTGACTAGCTCGTTAATCAAAGATGGTTATGTTTCCTAACCATGAACAATGAGTTGTTATTTGATTAACGAGGTCACATCATTAGTAGAATGATCTGATTGACATGACCCATTCCATTAGCTTAGCACCTGATCGTTTAGTATGTTGCTATTGCTTTCTTCATGACTTATACATGTTCCTACGACTATGAGATTATGCAACTCCCGTTTACCGGAGGAACACTTTGGGTACTACCAAACGTCACAGCGTAAATGGGTGATTATAAAGGAGTACTACAGGTGTCTCCAATGGTCGATGTTGGTTTGGCGTATTTCGAGATTAGGATTTGTCACTCCGATTGTCGGAGAGGTATCTCTGGGCCCTCTCGGTAATACACATCACATAAGCCTTGCAAGCATTACAACTAATATGTTAGTTGTGAGATGATGTATTACGGAACGAGTAAAGAGACTTGCCGTTAACGAGATTGAACTAGGTATTGGATACCGACGATCGAATCTCGGGCAAGTAACATACCGATGACAAAGGGAACAACGTATGTTGTTATGCGGTCTGACCGATAAAGATCTTCGTAGAATATGTAGGAGCCAATATGGGCATCCAGGTCCCGCTATTGGTTATTGACCAGAGACATGTCTCGGTCATGTCTACATTGTTCTCGAACCCGTAGGGTCCGCACGCTTAAGGTTACGATGACAGTTATATTATGAGTTTATGCATTTTGATGTACCGAAGGTTGTTCGGAGTCCCGGATGTGATCACGGACATGACGAGGAGTCTCGAAATGGTCGAGACGTAAATATTGATATATTGGAAGCCTATGTTTGGACATCGGAAGTGTTCCGGGTGAAATCGGGATTTTACCGGGTTACCGGGAGGTTACCGGAACCCCCCGGGAGCCATATGGGCCATCATGGGCCTTAGTGGAAAGGAGAAAGGGGCAGCCCAAGGTGGCTGCGCCTCTTTCCCCTCCCCTAGTCCTATTAGGACTAGGAGAAGGTGGCCGGCCCCCCTCTCTCCCTTCCCCTCCGAGGAATCCTAGTTGGACTAGGATTGGGGGGAGGAATCCTACTCCCAGAGGGAGTAGGACTCTCCTGCGCCTCCCTCTTTGGCCGGCCAGCCTCCCCTCCTCTCCTCCTTTATATACGGATGCAGGGGCACCTCTAAACACACAAGTTGACACAAGTTGATCCACGTGATCGATTCCTTAGCCGTGTGCGGTGCCCCCTGCCACCATATTCCTCGATAATACTGTAGCGGAGTTTAGGCGAAGCCCTGCTGCTGTAGTTCATCAAGATCGTCACCACGCCGTCGTGCTGACGAAACTCTTCCCCGACACTTTGCTGGATCGGAGTCCGGGGATCGTCATCGAGCTGAACGTGTGCTCGAACTCGGAGGTGTCGTAGTTTCGGTGCTTGATCGGTTGGATCGTGAAGACGTACGACTACTTCCTCTACGTCGTGTCATTGCTTCCGCAGTCGGTCTGCGTTGGGTACGTAGACAACACTCTCCTCTCGTTGCTATGCATCACATGATCCTGTGTGCGCGTAGGAAATTTTTTGAAATTACTACGAAACCCAACATCGTTACGGTAGATGCCACGTGTCGGTCACCCTTGACGAAAGCACTTCTATGACGTGCGAGTTATCGTCATGGAAGTGGACACTTCTGTGATGATAATTTTGGTAATGTCATGGAACACTTCTACGACAGCAGAGGTATGACTATCTTGATTCTGTCATAAAATTGTCATGGATGTATATGCATGACAGAAAACGTGACCTATTGTGACAAACACGTATCATCACGGAAGTGTATTTTTTTTGTAGTGCCACTTGACTAGCTCATTAATCAAAGATGGTTAAGTTTCCTAACCATAGACATGTGTTGTCATTAGGAGAATGGTGTGCTGGACAAGACCCATCCATTAGCTTAGCATAATGATCATTAAGTTTTATTGCTATTGCTTTCTTCATGACTTATACATGTTCCTCTGACTATGAGATTATGCAACTTCTGAATACTGGAGGAACACCTTGTGTGCTATCAAACGTCACAACATAACTGGGTGATTATAAAGATACTCTACAGGTGTCTCCGAAGGTGTTTGTTGGGTTGGCATAGATCGAGATTAGGATTTGTCACTCCGAGTATCGGAGAGGTATCTCTGGGCCCTCTCGGTAATGCACATCACTATAAGCCTTGCAAGCAATGTGACTAATGAGTTAGTTGCGGGATGATGCATTACAGAATGAGTAAAGAGACTTGCCGGTAATGAGATTGAACTAGGTATAAGGATACCGACGATCGAATCTCGGGCAAGTAACATACCGATGACAAAGGGAATAACATAAGTTGTTATGCTGTTTGACCGATAAAGATCTTCGTGGAATATGTAGAAACCAATATGAGCATCTAGGTTCCGCTATTGGTTATTGACCGGAGATGAGTCTCAGTCATGTCTACATAGTTCTCGGACCTGTAGGGTCCGCACACTTAACTTTCGATGACGATTTATATTATGAGTTATGTGATTTGATGACAGAAGTTTGTTCGGAGTCCCGGATGAGATCACGGACATGACAAGGAGTCTCAAAATAGTCGAGAGGTAAAGATTGATATATTGGAAGGCTATATTCGGACATTTGACTGGTTCTGAGTGATTTGGGTATTTTTCGGAGTACCGGAGAGTTACGGGAATTCGCCGGGGGAAGTTAATGGGCCTTATTGGGCTTTAGTGGAGAGAGGTAAGAAGGGCCACGAGGTGGCGCGTGCCTTCCACCTACCCAAACCAAATTGGACAAGCGTGGGGGCGCGACCCCTTCTTTCCTTCTCCCTCTCCCTCCTTTCCTTCTTTCCTAGTCCGAAAAGGAAAGTGAATCCTACGAGGACTTGGGAGTCCTAGGACTCCCTACACTTGGCGCGCCCCTAGGAGGGTCGGCCTCTCTCCCTCCCTCGTTTATATACATGGTCAGGGGGCACCCAAAGGGACACCAAGTCTTCTCTTAGCTGTGTGCGGTGCCCCCCTCCATAGTTACACACCTCGGTCATATCGTCGTAGTGCTTAGGCGAAGCCCTGCGTCGGTAACTTCATCATCACCGTCACCATGCCGTCGTGCTGACGAAACTCTCCCTCGTCCTCAACTGGATCAAGAGCTCTAGGGACGTCATCGTGCTAAACGTGTGCTAAACACGGAGGTGTCGTACGTTCGACTACATAAACAGCGTTATTAAACGCTTCCGCTTTCGGTTTACGAGGGTACGTGGACACACTCTCCTATCTCGTTGCTTTGCATCTCTTAGATAGATCTTGCGTGATTGTAGGTGAAAATTTTGAAATACTGCGCTCCCCAACAGATTTTGCTACTATGCACTTTGCAGGAAATGCAACCCTATGGTTGCAGAAGTATGAAGCAATGCACACTATTGATAGCTGGGCTGCTCTGTGTGTGGCCATGTATGGTAAATTCAACAGGAACAAGTACTCCCGAGCAATTGATGTGTTCTTCTCACTCAAGCAAACTGAGTCTATTGATGAATATAATCATGTGTTTGAAGAGCACATGCACAAGATGCTAGTGTATAACCACTCCTACGATGAAACCTTTTTCATCAACAGATTCATTGAGGGCCTGAAACCTGCTATCTGTGCATCGATCAAGCTGCAACAACCCAACTCAGTGGATTTGGCATACTCTTTGGCTCAGACACAAGAGGCACGGTTGGCTAAAGATACTTCCAAATACAGCAAAAGGTGGGGAAAAAAGAGCTAATGCAAAAAATTATGTGCATCAGGGCATTATGGGGACAGCTCCAGCACAAGATAAACCTCCTGAGACAAATCATAGAGCTCTAGATCGAGTGGATACCATCAGGGCATAGCGCCGAGCGCGTAGAGAATGTTTCAAGTGCGGAGAGAAGTATGGCCCAGGAAATAAATGTCCCACTACAGTACAACTCCATGTGTTGGAAGAACTAATTGAGGCATTGCAAATGTCTAAAGTCTCTGAAAGTGATTCTGAAACTGAACAACCAGCTGAAGAACCTGCTGTAGATAAGGGAACAACAGAGGAAGAATTAATGAAACTATCAGTCCATGTAGCCCAGGGCACTGCTTCAAAGGATAGTATCAGACTACAGGGCATGGTTGGTAAGATATAGTTACCGATGTTAGTCGACTCAGGCAGCTCCACTAATTTTATCAGTGCAGAGCTAGTGAAACACCTACAGTGTCTCGTGGAAGAGATACCAGCTGCTAAAGTAACTGTGGCTGATGGAGGAATGTTACATTGCAACAAACAGGTTCCTAACTTACAGTGGTTCTGTCAAGGCAATATTTTCAACACATATCTGAAGGTGCTACCTCTGGGTACGTATGACATCATTTTGGGCATGCAGTGGTTAGAAATGATGTGTCCTATGTGGGTAGGCTGTAGAAAGAAGGTCATGAGATTCAAATATCAAGGAATTAGTATCACTTTAAGAGGAATAAGAGAAAAAGTCATCTCCTGCACATGCATAACTTGCAAGCATTTGCAAGGGTTACTTAACACTGGTGCAATAGAGCAAGTTATCCAGCTAAATCACATTGTGGAAGCACCTAACACTGCTCAATTCATCCCTCCTATCGTGCAAGACATATTGGACAAGCACAAACAAGTTTTCACAACACCTGACAAGCTCCCTCCTTACAGGTCATTTGATCACCAAATTCCTCTCCTACTTGGAGCTAAGCCAATCAATGTGAAACCACATATATATATAATCCAATGCACAAGAATGAAATTGAACAGTAAGTAACTAAAATGCTACAACAAGGAGTCATCCAGGAGAGCACTAGTCTTGTTGCTTCGCCAATGGTGCTGGTAAGAAAGAAAGATGGAACTTGGCGTTTTTGTGTGGACTGAAAGTGCGTTATATCGACTAGAGGGGGGTGAATAGCCGATTTTTATGAATTCTTCACTGAGGAATTTTCTGTTGAGGAAATTCCTTAGCGAAGAACTACTTGCAGCGGAATAAGTACTCAAAAGTAAACATAACAAAACACAAGCATAGTCATCATGATGAAATGAAGACAAGCCCAGAGTACAGAAAGCATAAACATAGGATAACACAGGATGAAGACCAACAGGCTGAAGAAATTGAACTGAGGAAATTGAGAAAGTCTTCAGTCAAAATCTTCAAACAGATATGAACAAGCACACAACAACTGAAATGAGGAAATGAAAGAGTTGAGGAAATAGAACCAGTAAGCTTGGTGAAGACAATGATTTGGTAGACCAGTTCCAACTGCTGTCTCAGTTGTACGTCTGGTTGGAGCAGCTAGGTATTTAAACCCGAGGAAACACAGTCTCGGACACACGGTCCTCACCGTATTCTGCTTGAGCTAAGGTCACACAGACCTCGCCCAATCACTCATGGTAAGTCTTCAGGTGACTTCAAAACCTTCACAGACTCGGTTACTCGGCGATCCACAATTCCTCTTGGATGCTCTAGACCATGACGCCTAACCATCTGGAAGAAGCACAGTCTCAAAGGTAACAAGTGTCGGTTCCACGCAGGATCAGTCTCTTCAGTGATGCTCAATCACTTTGGGTTTGAAGGTGTTTGGGTTTGGGTTTTCCTCACTTGATGATTTTCGCTCAAAGTCCTCGGAGGATGAGATGCTCTGAAATGACAAGTGTCAGTTTCTCTCGGAGCTGCGAACCAGCTAGTGGTTGTAGGGGGCGGCTATTTATAGCCTAGGGAGCAGCTCAACATGATAAGACATAAATGTCCTTCAAAGATTTGACCGTTAGGTGGGTAGATATTTTGGGATAGCTGGCGCATAGCATAGCAACGGTCGGAATTTTGACTCTCAAATTCCTCAGGGCTATCATGTTCCTCACTGTGTAGATAATCCGCACTGCCGAATTCCTAACTCCTCAGTCAGAACAAATTCCTCAGCGACTAGAAGAATTTCGTCTCTATCACTGAAGAAATTGACTGAACTGTATGAGATTTCCAATGGCTTCACTCGAAGGGATTGGTAGGTGTAGGATTTTGAGTTGAGCATCACATGGAAATTTTTCCTTAGTATTTCCTCGACCCCCTTTACAGTACGGTGTTTCCTATGACTCAAGAAAGAGAAAATGAAACTACGAAAACAAAGGTCTTCACGCTTCATGTTCCTCGAATGAATTCCAAGTCTTCAAGGTCACACCAATTTCTTCACTTTCAAAGTCTTCAGAAATCCAAAGTCTTCAGTCGAAGAACTTCATTTTTAGGGGTCGACTTTCCCTGTAAATATCAAACTCCTCGTAGACTTATAGACCTGTGTACACTCACAAACGCATCAGTCCCTTAACCTATAAGTCTTCAATACACCAAAATCACTAAGGGGAACTAGATGTACTTACATGGACTACAAGATGTTAAACTCTGTCACAATGCCCCACAAGTATCCTACGCCAGTAGTGGATGAGTTGCTTGATGAATTGGCTGGTGCTACCTGTTTCACTAAGCTAGATCCTAGAGCAGGCTATCATCAAATACGAGAGGTTGAAGGAGAGGAACATAAGACAACCTTTAAAACTCATCATGGCTTTTATGAGTTTAAAGTCATGCCCTTTGGTTTAATCAATGCCCCTGCAACATTTCAAGCTTCTATGAATGCACTATTTGCCCATCTATTGAGACACTGTGGGCTTATCTTCATGGATGTCATTTTGGTTTACAGTCCAAACTTACAGACACATCTAGATCACCTCAGTCAGGTCTTCACTATACTTCAGGAGAACCAACTTTTTGTGGAACTCAGCAAATGCTCTTTTGCTCAAACAGAGCTGGAGTATCTAGGACATATTATCAGCGGCAAAGGAGTTCAAACTGACCCCACCAAGATCAGGGTTGTGCAAGAGTGGCCGAGACCAACTTGTGTTAGAGATATCAGAGGATTTTTGTGCCTCACGGGGTACTATAGAAAATTCATCAAAAACTATGGAATTATTAGTAGAAGTTTATCTGATCTCCTGAAGAAAGATGATGTGTTCTCTTGGACACCAACCAATGAAGCTGCTTTTCAACATCTTAAGAAAGCATTAGCCGAAGCACCAGTTTTAGCACTCCCAGATTTCAAGAAGCACTTTACCATTGAAACTGATGCTAGTAACCAGGGCATTGGGGTTGTACTAATGCAAGAAGGCCATCCACTAGCTTATCTTAGCAAAGCTCTAGGGCCTAAAGCTGAAGCCATGTCCACATATGAAAAAGAGTGTTTGGCTGTGCTGTTAGCTGTGGAGAAGTGGAAACCCTACTTGAAGCATGCACCTTTCACCATTTCCACAGATCATCAAAGCTTGACACATCTCCAGGAGAAAAAACTCATTGGTACCATGCATCAGAAAGCATTTCTTAAATTACTGGGTTTAGAATATACCATTATCTATAGAAAAGGTATGGATAATGCAACTGCTGATGCCATTTCCAGATCTCCTGCCCCAATGGAGCTGTCTGCTCTTTCTTTCGACACACCCAAGTGGTTAGATGTTGTGACAGAAGGGTACCAGCAGTATGATGCAGACAAAGAATTATTGCAAGACTGGCCCTAACTAGATCTAATGACAAAGGTTACTCTCTGCATCAGGGAGTCATAAGGTACAAAGACAAGATTTGGTTAGGCCATACCAAAGAAGCATATCAAGCTATTATGCTTTCCTTGCATGACAGTGGAGTTGGAGGTCACTCTGGATTTCAGGGCACTTACCAGCGCATCAAGGGATTGTTTGCTTGGCCAGCAATGAAACATGACATCCATGCTTATGTGCAAACATGTCTGGTGTGCAAACAAGCAAAGCCCGAGCATATCAAGAAACGAGGATTATTGAGCCCATTGCCCATTCGTAAAGAAGCTTGGAACATGGTCAGCATGGATTTTATTGGAGGTCTTCCTAAGAGCAAGAACTTTGACACAATCTTGGTGGTTATTGATAAATTCAGCAAATATGGGCACTTTATTCCCTTATGCCATCCCTTGAATGCTCTCCAAGTGGCACAAATATATGTGGATAACATCTATAAGCTCCATGGTCTCCCTCAGGTACTTGTCACTGACAGAGATCCCATCTTCACCAGCAATATATGTCAAGAATTATGCAAGCTCACTGATACTAAGATGAATATGAGCTCTGCAAACCATCCTAGACGGATGGTCAGACTGAGAAATATAATCAATGTTTGGAAAAGTTTCTATGATGTTGGGTACATTCAACTCCAAAAAAGTGGGCCTATTGGTTATAGCAGGCTGAGTATTGGTATAACACCAACTATCACTCTACACTTGGAACAACCCCATTTCAGGTCCTGTATGGGTACAAACCTCGACACTTGGGCATTGCCAATCTTCAGAGTACTCTGTCCTATGATCTATTTGGATGGCTGGCTGATAGGAACTTGATGCAAGGGTTGATACGAGAACACCTGTTGCGAGCTCAACAAAGGATGAAACACTAGGAAGACACCCATCGCTCAGATTAATAGTTTCAGGTTGGCGACTAGGCATTCTTGAAGCTGCAGCCTTATGCGCAACAAACTATCGCCAGGCGCTCTAATAATAAGCTAGGTTTCAAGTACTTTGGCACACATCAAATCATTGAACGGGTGGGAGAGGTTGCGTATCATTTGGCTCTGCCAAAAACCATCAAAATTCATCCGGTGGTGCACATTTCTCTGGTCAAACCAGCAGATCTGCCAGTTCCTGACTCAGACACGGTGGATTCTCTCTTTCTGTTGGGGGATAAACTTTGTAAACCGGCTCAAGTTCTGCAAACAAGGCTGATTCAAGTGGGTGGACACACATGCAAGCAATGGAAGATTGCCTGGAGTGGACTTCCGATTGCTATGGCGACTTGGGAATGATCTTCAACTGTGACTACAACGACAATGGTATGATGATGAACAGTCGAGGACGGCCTATTCCTTAAGAGGAGGGGAGTGCAATGACCTCGGCCAGGCCTACCTATGTGTTGCTGGGCTTTCGTGGCCTAGCCCATGTGGCGTGTGTTGGTTAGATATATAGATTTGTGGCTGGCGTGTGTGAGGGTATCGAATATGATTGTAAACATTATTCTTTCCTTAAGCTACCTTCTCTGCTTGCTATCTTCTTCTTCCCCACGTCTTTTCCCCTGATCTCGAGTCTCCAGATCCTGGCGTGATGCATGGAAATGCTACGGGAACATAGCATAGTTCCACCATCGGCGGCGAGGGCCATGATGGTGCTACAAGAGACTACGGGTCTGCTGACAAAGAACCCAAACATGCGACGCTCCTGAGTGAGTTCTTTCCACCACGAAAGCATGTACGTATGCACAACCAAGCTAACTGATCGATTCCATCTAAATATGCCCTCATGTATAAGGGAAATTCCAACCGACTGACGCAAACAACTCAATTTAGTCATTTTTATTTGTTTGGATCGTGCGAGCGGACGAGCATGTCCGATTTTGGCTTTTAGGTCGGTTGTGCGTCCACTCTGCGCGGTCATTTTGAAAAATAAATAAGCATATAATATTTAAAATAAAAACATACATATTAAGCAGCCGGTCAAAGTTTGTTTAGACAATAATTAAACATAAAATATTAATAAAACATAAAGAAAAAGACGCAACCGCCATGTAGCCACAGACATCGTCTTTGTTGTTGGAGCAGGTGAGGTTGAAGATCTCCGGCGGCGCAACCCAAGGAAAGGCTTCCTGCTAGGCCACGAGTGCCGCTTGCTCTGATGCCTCCGCTGCCTGACGTGACATGCGGCTCCTCCTCCTGCTCCCATCGCTCCTCCTACTCTAACACATGTGGCGCTCCTCCTTCTCACGCTCTTGCTACATGTCGTGCTCCCGGCCCGCTCCTCCTCTACCGCCTGGCCCACCATTGCGCAAGGTAGTCCGCTTCCTCCTCCTCCATTATGCCCAGCCAAATGGGCAGCACAGACACCCACTCCTACATGATGCCCTCCCATTGGGTACGTCTCCGTGGGTGTAGGTGGTGCCGGCGCAGGTGCGAGCGGTGCCGGTGGTGGTGGTGGGTAGATGCAATCGGCGGCCACTGATGTCTACTACACAACCTTCTTCTTGTTGATGTTATTGGGCCTCCAAGTGCAAAGGTTTGTAGGACAGTAGCAAATTTCCCTCCAGTGGATGAACTAAGGTTTATCAATCCGTGGGAGGCGTAGGATGAAGATGGTCCCTCTCGAACAACCCTGCAACCAAATAACAAAGAGTCTCTTGTGTCCCCAACACACCCAATACAATGGTAAATTGTATAGGTGCACTAGTTCGGCGAAGAGATGGTGATACAAGTGCGATATGGATGGTAGATATGGGTATTCGTAATCTGAAAATATAAAAACAGGAAGGTAACTAATGATAAAAGTGAGCATAAACAGTATTGCAATGCTAGGAAACAAGGTCTAAGGTCATACTTTCACTAGTGCAAGTTCTCTCTACAATAATAACATATTTGGATCATATAACTATCCCTCAACATGCAACAAAGAGTCACTCCGAAGTCACTAATAGCAGAGAACTGATACTTCTCCAACGTATCTACTTTTCCAAACACTTTTGCCCTTGTTTTGTACTCTAACTTGCTTGATTTGCATGAAACTAACCCGGACTAACACTGTTTTCAGCAGAACTGTCATGGTGTTGTTTACTGTGCAGAAAACAAAAGTTCTCGGAATGACCTGAAAATCCATGGAGATAACTTTTGGAAAATATAAAAAATACTGGCAAAAGAATCAAGGCCAGGGGGCCCACACCCTGTCCACGAGGGTGGGGGGCGCGCCCTCCCCCTGGGCGCGCCCCCCTGTCTCGTGGGCCCCCTGATGCTCCACCGACCTCAACTCCAACTCCATATATTCCGTTTCGCCGAGAAAAAAATCGGAGATAAAGTTTCATCGGTTTTACGATACGGAGCCGCAGCCAAGCCCTAATCTCTCTCAAGAGGGCTGATTTAGAGTCCGTTCGGGGATCCGGAGAGGGGGATTCATCGCCATCGTCATCATCAACCATCCTCCATCACCAATTTCATGATGCTCACCGCCGTGCGTGAGTAATTCCATCGTAGGCTTGCTGGACGGTGATGGGTTGGATGAGATTTACCATGTAATCAAGTTAGTTTTGTTAGGGTTGACCCCTAGTATCCAGTATGTTCTGAGATTGATGTTGCTATGACTTTGCTATGCTTAATGCTTGTCACTAGGGACCGAGTGCCATGATTTCAGATCTGACCTATTATGTTTTCATGAATATATGTGAGTTCTTGATCCTATCTTGCATGTCTATAGTCACCTATTATGTGTTATGACCCGACAACCCCGAAGTGACAATAATCGGGATACTTCTTGGTGATGACTGTAGTTTGAGGAGTTCATGTATTCACTATCTGCTAATGCTTTGTTCCGGTTCTCTATTGAAAGGAGGCCTTAATATCCCTTAGTTTCCACTAGGACCCCGCTTCCACGGGAGGGTAGGACAAAAGATGTCATGCAAGTTCTTTTCCATAAGCATGTATGACTATATTCAGAATACATGCGTACATTACATTGATGAACTGGAGCTAGTTCTGTGTCACCCTATGTTATAGCTATTACATGAGGAATCGCATCCGACATAATTATCCATCACTGATCCAATGCCGACGAGCTTTTCACATATTGTGCTTCGCTTATTTACTTTTCCGTTGCTACTGTTACAACTACTACAAAACTGCTATCTTTACTTTTGCCACTGTTACCATTACTATCATACTACTTTGCTACTAAATACTTCTTGTAGATACTAAGTTATCCAGGTGTGGTTGAATTGACAACTCAACTGCTAATACTTGAGAATATTATTTGGCTCCCCTTGTGTCGAATCAATAAATTTGGGTTGAATACTCTACCCTCGAAAGTTGTTGTGATCCCCTACACTTGTGGATTATCAAGACTAATTTCTAGCGCTATTGCTAGGGAGCATAGCTCTATTCTTTGAGTCACTTGGGATTTATATCTGCTGGTCACTATGAGGAATTTGAAAGACGAAAGAACAAAGATTTTCCCCTCAACTACGAGGGGAGGTAAGGAACTGCCATCTAGCTGTGCACTAGATTCTCCTTCTGTTTTGAGTAAGCTTGCGACACCTAAACCTGCTACTGCTATGAATTCTAATATGTCGCATGTTATTGATGATGCCACTTCTGCTATGCATGATACTTATGATGAAACTACTTCTGTGCGTGATACTACTTTGCCATTAGGTGAATTTCTTGACGAATAACTTGCTAAGGAGAATGAAATTATTGAAGATGCTATTATTGATGATAGTGATGATGAAAGTTCTCCCCCTGATTAAGAATTGCCTGTTGTTCCTGAGGGTTATGTTATGAATGAAGAAGCTGCTAGAGCTATCTTTGCTTGCAAGGATAGATATGATCTTAAGAAGTTATTAGCTAAATGGAAGCATCAATCCCTTAATGCTAGAATGAAACCTGACCCCGCTTTTGCTACTTCACCTATCTGTGTTACTGATAAGGATTATGAATTTTCTGTTGATCTTGAAATCATTACTTTGGTTGAATCTGATCCTTTTTATGGCTATGAATCTGAAACTGTTGTGGCACATCTTACCAAGTTAAATGATATATCCACCGTGTTTACTAATGATGAGAAGTCTCGCTATTATTATATCCTTAAGATATTTCTATTCTCATTAAAGGGTGATGCTAAAACTTGGTTTAATTCTGTTGATCCTGGTTGTGTGCGTAGTCCCCAGGATATGATTTATTACTTCTCTGCTAAATATTTTCCTGCTCATAAGAAACAAGCTGCCTTGTGGGAAATATATAATTTTGTGCAAATCAAAGAAGAGAGTCTCCCACAAGCTTGGGGGAGGCTTCTCTGATTACTTAATGCTTTGCCTGATCATCCTCTTAAGAAAAATGAAATACTTGATATCTTTTATAATGAACTAACCAATGCTTCCAAGGATTACTTGGATAGTTGTGCTGGTTGTACTATTAAATAATATGTTGACTAATGAAAATAATTGGGCTCTTCCTGAGCCAATTCCTGAAGCAATCCCTGAGCCAATTGAGCCAACTCCTGAGCCTATTCCTAAACCTACTCCGAAGAAGAGGGGCGTTCTATTTCTCAGTCCTGAAGATATGCAAGAGGCAAAGAAATCGATGAAAGAAAAAGGTATTAAAGCTAAAGATGTTAAGAATTTACCTCCTATTGAAGAAATACATGGTCTTAATATACCGCCTGTTGAAGAAACACATTGTCTTGATAACCCGACACAGGTAGTAAAGGTAAATTCTCTCTATAGATATGATAAAGTTGAAATTCCTTCTACTAAATTTCATAGCCCTTGCTTAGATGAATTTGATGACTTTATGGCTAGACAAGAAAGTTTTAATGCTTATATAGGTAGATAATTAAATAATAATGCTTTCGAGATAGGACGCTTGAGTGATTATATGGCTAGAGTTAAAGGTGAACTTAAACTCATTAGCAAATATGCTTCTACGGTTACCACTCAAGCTGAGCAAGTACTTAAAGCTCAAAGTGATTTGCTCGATGAATTAAATAATAAACATGACTTTGCTATTAGAGTGGCTATTAGAACTAGCAGAATGACTCAGGAACCTTCGTATCCTGAAGGCCACCCTAAGAGAATCGAGCAGGATTCTCAGAGAAATAATTTAGAGGCACCTAGTTCTTCTACAAAGAAGAAAATGAAAAACGATAGGACTTTGCGTGCTTCTAGTGATCCTGTTGTAGACACACTTGAGAATCCCAATGATATCTCTATTTCTGATGCTGAAATACAATCAGGTGATGAACATGAACCTAGATATAATGTTAATGATAATGTTCATATTGATGCTCAACCTAGCAATAACAACGAAGTAGAGGTTGAACCTGTTGTTGATCTTGATAACCCACAATCAAAGAATCAATGTTATGATAAAAGAGACTTTATTACTAGGAAGCACGGCAAAGAAAGAGAACCATGGGTTCAGAAACCCATGCCCTTTCCTCCTAAACTATCCAAGACAAAGGATGATGAGGATTTTGAGAGCTTTACTGAAATGATTAGACCTATCTTCTTACGTATGCGCTTAACTGATATGCTTAAATTAAATACTTATGCTAAGTATATGAAGGATATCATTACAAATAAAAGAAAGATACCAGAAGCTTAAATGACCACCATGCTTGCTAATTACACTTTTAAGGGTGTAATACCAAAGAAACTTGGAGATCGAGGGGTACCCACTATACCATGCTCCATTAAAAGAAATTATGTTAAAACTGCTTTATGTGATCTTGGAGCCGGTGTTAGTGTTATGCCTCTCTCTTTATATCGTAGACTTGAATTGAATAAGTTGACACCCACTGAAATATCTTTGCAAATGGTTGACAAATCAACTGCTATACCTGTCGGTATTTGTGAGGATGTGCCTGTTGTTGTTGCAAATGTCACTATCTTAACGGACTTTGTTATTCTTGATATTTACGAGGACGATAGTATGTCGATTATCCTTGGTAGACCCTTTTTGAATACTGCAGGGGCTGTTATTGATTGCAATAAAGGCAATGCCACTTTTCATGTTAATGGTAATGAGCATACGGTACACTTTCCGAGGAAACAATCTCAAGTTCATAGCATCAATTCTATTGGAAAAGTTCCAACTATCATTATTGGAGGTTTTGAATTTTCTCTTCCTACTGCCAAGAAAAAAAGTGATATTCTTATTGTTGGGGATGTTCATATCCCTGTTGAGGTAACTTAGTGTTATTTGAAATTTCTCCGGTTCCGTGTTATTCGGAATGAGTTCGTTAACAAGGCTTGATCAACCTTGTTAGTGGATTCATTTTGATGATCATGAGATGGATGAAACTAGAAGGCACAACCTTCTGTACCCTCCTTTTACTTTCTGTTACTTAGAATAAATAAAGCAAAAATAGTATTATCTATCTGTTTTCTGAATTATCCGTGCAATAAAAGTGCTCCAAAGGCCCTGCAATTTTAGTATGATTTTTTAAGAAATATTTGAGGATTTTAGGCACTAAAAATACTGTAGGGGGGCAAGCACCTGGCCACGAGGGTGGAGGGCGCGCCCACACCCCCTGGGCACGCCCCCCTATCTCGTGGCCCACGGTGGCCCCCTCCACTTATTCCTGCACCCACACACTCCATCTTCTTCCCGAAAAAATCCACATCCAGCCCAAGCACGAGTTCTAGCTCATTTTGCTGCGATTTTCGATCTCCTTGCTCAAAGCTCCATTCACAAAACTGCTTTGGGAGATTGTTGCTTGGTATGTGACTCCTCCATTGGTCCAATTAGTTTTTGTTCTAGTGCTTTATTCTTTGCAATTTTTTGCTGCATAGGTGACCCTGTTCTTGAACTTGCATGTCAAATTTATGAGGTCCCAAGTAATTCTAATGCATGTTATAGGCTCTAGGCACTTGTAGGAGTAGTTGCTACCAATCTTGTTTGTTTATATTCACTTTTATTTTGAAGTTACTAAAAATTTCAGAATTTTTTCAGAAAAAGAAATATGTCTAGGAGAATGTATCAAGGTGGTTCCTCAACAAAGAGAGGACCCAGGCATGCTATGCGTGAGCAAGACGATGAACCACCAAGGGACGTAGAAGTGCGAGCTTGTGAGTGGCCATCAGACGAGTTTATGGTCAAAGCAGGCATCAAGGATTAATTTGACGCATATGTGCGTAATGCCGATCTGGAGGACTTCTTACAAGATAAGTGTCTTGATGACCCACAAGTGTAGGGGATCTATCGTAGTCCTTTCGGTAAGTAAGAGTGTCGAACCCAATGAGGAGCAGAAGGAAATGATAAGCGGTTTTCAGTAAGGTTTTCTCTGCAAGCACTGAAATTGTGGGTAATAGATAGTTTTGTGATAAGATAAATTGTAAAGAGTAACAAGCAATAAAAGTAAATAAGGTGCAGCAAGGTGTCCCAATCCTTTTTGTAGCAAAGGACAAGCCTGGACAATGTCTTATAATGAGAAAAGCGCTCCCGAGGACACATGGGAATTATCGTCAAGCTAGTTTCATCACACTCATATGATTCGCGTTCGTTACTTTGATAATTTGATATGTGGGTGGACCGGTGCTTGGGTACTGCCCTTACTTGGACAAGCATCCCACTTATGATTAACCCCTATTACAAGCATCCTCAACTACAACAAGAGTATTAAGGTAAACCTAACCACATCATTAAACATTTGGATCCAAATCAGCCCCTAACGAAGCAACGCATAAACTAGGGTTTAAGCTTCTATCACTCTAGGAACCCATCATCTACGTATTACTTCCCAATGCCTTCCTCTAGGCCCTAATAATGGTGAAGTGTCATGTAGTCGATGTTCACATGACACCACTAGAGGAAAGACAACATACATCTTATCAAAATATCAAACGAATACCAAATTCACAAGACTACTAATAGCAAGACTTCACCCATGTCCTCAGGAACAAACGTAACTACTCATAAAGCATATTCATGTTCATAATCAGAGGTATAATAATATGCATTAAGGATCTGAACATATGATCTTCCACCAAGTAAACCAATAAGTATCAACTACAAGGAGTAATCAACACTACTAGCAACCCATAGGTACCAATTTGTGGTTTTGGATACAAGATTGGATACAAGAGATGAACTAGGGTTTGAGAGGAGATGGTGCTGGTAAAGATGTTGATGGAGGTTGAGCCCCTCCCGATGAGAGTATTGTTGGTGATGACGATGGTGATGATTTCCCCCTCCCGGAGGGAAGTGTCCCCGACAGAACAGCTTTGCCAGAGCTCTAGATTGGTTCCGCAAGGTTCCGCCTCGTGGCGGCGGAGTTTCGTCTCGTAAGCTTGCTCACGATTTTTTCCAGGATAAAACCCTTCATATAGCAGAAGAAGGACACCGGGAGGCCACCAGGGGCCCAGGAGACAGGGGGCGCCCCCAGTAGGGGTGGGTGCGCCCCCACCCTCCTGGACAGGGTGTGGGCCCCTGGTGTATTTCTTCCACTCAATAATTCTTATTAATTCCAAAAATAAGTTTCATGGAGTCTCAGGTCTTTTGGAGCAGTGCAGAATAGGTTTCTAATGTTTACTCCCTTTTCAGCCAGAATTCCAGCTGCCGACATTCCCCCTCTTCATGGTAAACCTTACAAAATAAGAGAGAATAGCCATAAGTATTGATATATAACGTGTAATAACATCTCATAATGCAATAAATATTGATATAAAAGCATGATGCAAAATGGACGTATCATGTCCCCAGTACTACCAATTAACTGATTCATTTGTGAGAAGGTTTAAATATAAATCTTCACATAATTCTCAGAGTGTCCTGTTTGATATTTATGATAAATCTTATACCATGGACTTAGAAGATTTTACAACTGCTTGCAAACTCCCGCAGTGGGGCAATGTTAATGACCCTGACATATCTGAATATAAAGACTTTCTAGCTAGTATTACTGTGGGAGAATCTAGGGATATAGCACAAGCGACCATAGGGAGCATTCATTTTCCTACTATACATTATTTTGCTCTCTTCATTGGTAGATGCATTAACGGTAAAGATGAAGCATGTCACATGTGTGTCCCTGATCTTTGTGTCCTCAAGAGTGTTGTGTTAGGTAATAAAGATTACAACTTGGGGGCAATAGTTGCATGTAGGTTGCATAATAATGGTATGTCTAGAGATTTATTTGGAGGGATTTATGCAACCCGTGTTGCTAATTATCTTGGTATAGCTCCACGTGAGGAGGATGTTGAGTTGCTTCCTGCTTATTTATATTATGACGCGATGGTCAAACATCGTTTTCTTTTGGGGAATGAACAATTCGTCCAGTATCGACTAATCTTTGACAGACGTAGCTCTGTCCATGTTACTCTCCCTGCTCCTTTCCTTTTTGATTACAAGGCAAAACGAAGATATGTGGTTACCAGGGAGGAGGCAGCTGAACACGAGAGGAGAGCTGAGGCGGCTCTCCAACATGCCGCGGCTCAGGATACATTTGCTGCTGCATCTCAGTACGACCCCAGTTATAACTTTGGATATCAGCCAGGCTATCCTTGGCATTAGACCAACTTAGGCCAAAGCCTAAGCTTGGGGGAGTACATATTTCTCACCGACTTTACATTCATATTCACACACTATTCTAGTTGTCGGTGTTCATACTCTTTTATTGTATTATCCATGCTAGTTTAATTTCTTTTTCTAAGCTTTCTTCTTGTGTGTTTGATAAACCTTCAGAAAAACCAAAAAAATAGCTAGCTCAATTTCCATGCTTGTAGTAGTAATTAAAAAGAAAACCCAAAAAGATTTCTCGTTCTTCTTTTACTTGTTGGGAGCTTTCCCGTGTAAATAGTTTTATTTTCTTTTCTTTCCTTTGGAGGTCGAGAGTAGAAGACCATATTGAAAATGTTTAGTGGCTCTCATATGCATGATTATTGATTTAACTTAGAGCCCATATTACTTTGTCTTATCTCTTGAATTGAATGCTTGCAGATTCCAGCTTCGTCCAATGCACGTGCACTATTATTATTATACACACCATTCTGTCGTGCAAGTGAAAGGCAATAATGACGATAATGATGGACTGGTTGAGATGAGGAAAGCCGGTATGAACTCGACCTCTTTTGTTTTTGTAAATATGATGAGTTCATCGTTCCTGATTCAGCCTATTATGAAGTAAACATATTTGCAATGACATTTAGAGATTATAGTTGCTTATGCCATGCTTAATTAGCTATGAGTTATAATGGTTTACCTTGCATGCCAACATGCTATTAAAATGATTATGATTGGTATGATGAGATGGTATCCTCCTTTGAATGAATTGAGTGACTCGACTTGGCACATGTTCACGCATGTAGTTGAAACAAATCAACATAGCCTTCACGATATTTATGTTCATGGTGGATTATATCCTACTCATGTTTGTACTTGGTGTAAATTAATTTTAATGTATGTTCATGACTGTTGTCGCTCTCTTAGTTTGTATCAGGAACAAGTCAGGGGGGGTCTCCGAGGCGGCCACGAGATAGAGAGGCGCGTCCAGGGGGTAGGGCGCCCCCCACCCTCGTGGGTTCCTCGAGACTCTTCTGGACTATCTCTAATACTCCGTGGGCTTCTTCTGGTCCAAAAGTAATCTCCATCTTTTTTTCAGGTCAATTGGACTCCGTTTGGTTTTCCTTTTCTGCGATACTCAAAAACAAGGAAAAACCAGAAACTGGCACTGGGCTCTAGGTTAATAGGTTAGTCCTAAAAATAATATAAAAGTGTATAATAAAGCCCATTAAACATCCAAAATAGATAATATAATAGCATGGAGCAATCAAAAATTATAGATACGTTGGAGACGTATCAAGCATCCCCAAGCTTAATTCCTGCTCGTCCTCGAGTAGGTACGTGATAAAACAGAATTTTTGATGTGGAATGCTACCTAACATAATTTTTCAATGTAATTCTCTTTATTGTGGCATGAATGACTAGATCCAAAAGATTCTAGACAATGTTTTAATATTGACATAAAAATAGTAATACTTCAAGCATGCTAACCAAGCAATTATGTCTTATCAAAATAACATAGCCAAAGAAAGCTTATCCCTACAAAATCATATAGTTTGGCCATGCTTCATTTTCGTCACACAAAATGCTCCTAGCATGCACAACCCCGAAACTACAAAAAAATACACATCCGTGACATTTTGGGCCGAACGAATTTTTTTCCTATCATACTTATGACACTTCTATGATGATAATTGTGACAAAACCCGGTATCATCATAGATGTGGTGGGCTCCTACTTCTATGACAAAAAATCATGACAAAAAATGGGATTTTCGTCCTGGGCGGGCCGGAGACGTAGCTACATGACATTCTTTAGGCTGTCCATGACGGAAAAAACCGTGGAAGAAGCGAGGGCAAGGAAAATTTCGAGGAGTTCCCAGTTATGGTGGGTAGTCGGGGGCCGAGCAATGTGCGTTTCTCTCATACACGTATGCGCATGTGTGCGAGGCGTTGGCTCTAACTAAACCCGAGTGAGGCGTTGGGCTCTAATTGAACCCGAGCGATTGCACTGCAGGCTACGCGTTACTGAACCCGAGCGATCGATCGATTGCTGTTAACAGAACCCGATCGAGCGATTCCTTCGCTACTGCTGCTAACTGAAGCCGATCGATGCTGCATCTCTGGATGAACAGTGAGTGTTGCAGGGTGGGTGGGGGGTGGGGTGGGGGTGGATGAATAGTTCCCGGTGGGGGTGGATGAACAGGACCCCGTGGCGTTTCCTCTGGATGAACAAGACGACCCCATGGAGGGCTGGATGAACAGTAGACGGTGAAGGGGTGCCCGTGGAGGGGTGGTTGAACAGTAGCTGGTGAAGTGGCGCAAGGTGGAGGATGGATGAACAGGAGCCCGTGGATGCTGGAGGAGGTCGACGGTAGCCCGTGGAGGCTGGAGGAGGTCAATGGTGGAGATGCACAGTATCCCGTGGAGTCCCGTTTTGCGGTACGCCACACCCCTCCCGATGAACAGGGCCCCTGTTTCGACCGTAGCGCTCCAACACAAGTACATTTCGTCCATTTTGCGGTACGCCACACCCCTCCCGATCAACAGGACCCCGTTTCGACCGTAGGAGGTTTGTTTCCTCCGTTTTGCGGTATACCAGACCCCTCCTGATGAACAGGATCCCGTTTCGAATGTGGTCTGTCGAACACAAGGCTGTTTCCTCCGTTCTGCGGTACACTAGGCCTCATTTCCATCGCCTATTTTGTCCAAGCCCTCCCGATGAACACGATGACACATTCCATTCCGACCCAGCCGGTTGGCTCCCAATGAACATGACGATGCAACTGTATCTCCGTTCTGACCCAGCCATGTACACGAACCCTGGCCGTACGTATGCGCGAGTAGGCGTTCGAGACCCCGCCAATATGTACACATACGTGGTCATATTTTCTTTCTTGCAAACTGGTCGCTGTACGTACATGTACATGCTACGTGCGCGCCTCTACTACAACACGTGCGCGCCTCTACATCGACCAGTATATATGTACATACACGTTCGCAACCAGAATGACAATGCTACGTACGCTTTGACTAGGTGGGTCCCGACTCTCAGGCACATCCTTGCGTGCGAAGATGTAGCTGATGGGTCCCAGCAGTTAGGGGGTGAATCGTTTTTTTCGGACGCACTTCCTGGCGTCCGAAGATGTAGCTGGTGGGTCCCAACAGTCAGGGGGTGAATCGTTTTTTTCCGGACGCACTTCCTTGCGTGCGAAGATGTAGCTGGTGGGTCCCAGCAGTTAGGGGGGCGAATCGTTTTTTCGGACGCACTTCCTTGCATGCGAAGATGTAGCTGGTGGATCCCAGCAGTCAGGGGGCGAATCATTTTTTCCGCGAAATATGGTGGCCCGTCCGGTGGGTCCCCGCTGTCACGTGCAAGAATAATTATTTTGCATGTAATAAGGAGGCACTTCCTTGCGGCTACCGTGGACCCATCTGTCAGCCTCTCCACATACAGTACTCTTCCGATGGAAGTCAGTCGTTGACCACATTGACAAAGCCACACCGAGAGCACCACGGCGGTGGACGACGGCGAGGCCTAGGAAGGGGACAACGCGTAGCCGGGGAAGACGCAGCAGTGGATGCCCACGCAAAGAGGAGTACGATGGTTCACTGGTTTGACTGCAGTGTGAGGCTGCCGTCGCCGCATAATAAAAGTGGGTGTGGGTGAGTAGAGGGATGGCCTGGCCAGCGGTGGGAGTAGTAGGGGGCGGTGAGGCCTCTGCGGCATCACAACCAGCCACAGGAGGCAGGAGCATGCGGCATGACCGGCGCTGCTTTGGGCGGCTGGAGCACGAAGACCAGAGGTTGAAGAAGCACTACGACCGTTTGATGGACATCGTACGGTCACTGGAGCTAGAATCGTTCATATTGACTAAGTTGACAAAGCCCTCCGTCCCCGTCAACTTAGTAGGCCCACAAGTCAGCCTCCCTCCAAGGTGAGTCCCAGCTAGCAAGGGGAGTATTCATTTTTTGTGTGTAATAAGGAGGCATTTCCGGAGGGTCCGAGCTGACAGCAGGGGGAACGTTTTTTCGGGAAATACGGAGGCCCTTCCGGTGGGTCCCATCTATCAGGTGGAGGAATCATTATTTTGCGTGTAATAAGGAGGTATTTCCCTGTGTGGGCCCCTACTGTCAGCCTCTTCAGATGGTTGTTGTTTGTTGACCATGTTGACGTCGCCGCGCCGAGAGCCCAAACACGGTGGATGAGGGCGAGGCCCAGGAAGAGAACCACCCGCAGCCGGCGAAGCCACCGCAGCGGATGCCCACGCTGAGGGGAGTACGAGCGCTGACTGGTCGGCTGCGGGGTGAGGCTGACGTCGCCGGAAAATAACAGGATGTGTGGGTGGTTAGAGGGATGGCCTGGCGGCAGCACAACCAGCAACGGGAGGAGGGAGAAGGCAGTCCCGTCGGCGCTGGTTTGGGCGGCTGGAGCAGGAAGATCAGAGATTGAAGAAGCACATCGGCTGTTGGATGGACATCCAACAGTCACTGTTGTGTGTTGACTAAGTTGACAAAGCCGTACGTACGTGTCAAATTTTTTTAGGACAACGTCATCGTCAATAATTTACAGCCCATTTGCTAATTCTTAAGGATATTTGAAGCCCATATTATTTTTATTAGCATTATAGACCATATATTCTGGGCACTGCTAAAAAATTCAATGAAATTTTGCATATTTCGGAAATTTTGAGTCACATAAAAATAATTTTCAAAAAATTATATCAAAATAGAATTCAAAAAACAATTATCCGCAAAAAATGAATGAAATTTAGAATCTTAACTAGCAAGATGCCCGTTCGTTGCACGGAACATGAAGATGCATTTGTATGAGTAGTTTATCTTGTGGGAGAAAAGATGATATTTTAATGTAATTGCCAGTTGGCTTTGGTTTTTATAAGAGTAGAGAGTAGAGAAATCCTGAAAAATGATATTTTTAATGCAATTGCTGGTTGGCTTTGGTTTAAAAATTTATAGCCCATTTCTTACAACTTATAGCCCGTTTTCTAGGGAAGCCCATTTCTTACTACCTACATCCCTCCTCGTCTTGAAAGATTTGTAGCCCAGCAGGGCTGAGAAAAGCAGGTAGGCCTCGGTTTTGGAATTCTCCAAAAAAAAGAACTGGGCTAGCCAATTTCAGAAAGAAAAAAATATATCAACTGGGCTCGTCATGTGCTTAATAAAAGCGTAAGCGTGGGCTAGACGTGCCACAGCCCCCGCACAACGCGTAGTTGTGCTCTGTCTCTGAAACTGAAAAACAACTGGGCGAGCTACTGGGTCCCTGGTGTTATCCGCTTGTTGTGTAATTTTCTCGTTTATTGACTACATTGAGAATGGCGTGGGACCTAGTTGTCAAACAATTAGGAGGAACTATTTTTTTGGCTTGTAATAACGAGGCACCTGCTTGTGAAATGCAATGACCCTAGTGGGTCCCTACTGTCAGCCTCTCCACGTACAGTCATCTCCTGATTCCTCTTGGTTGTTGACCATGTTGACAATGCTAGACGGCGGCGGGCACAACAAGCGAACCAAGGCGGAGAATGACGGCAAGGCCTCAGACAGGAACGAGCAGCAGCCATGGAAGATGCGACAGTGTAGTGGCAGGTGGAGGGGAGTACGAGGGCAACAACATGCAAGTAAAGCATACAAATGGTACAAAAAGCCCAAGGATTAATTCTTCATCAAATTTTTAGACGAAACCCAGATTGAACATGACAGTAACATCTAACCCAACCACTCTTTTTTGCAGTCACAAACAAATGGATCAGTCTGATCCATAAAATCAACATCCTGTGCAAAACAAATTATTTCAGGATGTCTACAACTTGTTATAAATAGAAGCCGAGCACGTTTATAAGCCCATTTGTCCACCTAAAACTTCTTTTTTTGCTGTTCAACATGTTCGTCCAGGAGAAATCTCTTGCTGTAAAAATTAAGCCTCATGGACAATAGTAACCTCGCATTCAACAGGAAGAATGTGACAAAGCTTTTGTTTGCCTGGTTGGATGCATATCGTCCCATCGTTATTGTCCTCAAACGAATGTCGTGAGAACTGAGAAAATCCTTGTGCTTAATACGCCACCGATTGGTTATATGTTTTTCTCCATGTGGTTCTGCCTAAGTAGACATGAAGATTGAAAACAGTTAAGGTCTGAAAAAGAGTATGTCGAAAGAACGACAGCTGAACAGTAAATTCTAGTACAATATATACGGTCTTTCAATGTGCATGAAATCATCACCTCTATGTATAATTCTCCAGAGATCGGAAGCATCGCAGCAAGCCAATAATTATGTCGAGATCAAAACTATACATTCTGATATATATGATCTTGATAGAATCCAGCAACATTGATAGGCTATCAATGGATGAACTCTTCATTGAGCATATAACATAATATTATTACCCAAAGTGTACTCCAAGATGCTATAGAACTTATGCGCACAAATGAAAAATGCAGCATATGATTACAAATGTGTAGATGATAATATACGGTACCTGAAAAAGTGAGGAGCCAAACACCAACTCCTTGTGATTATTAAACAGGTCACGAATTACAACCAAGGTCTCCAGTTTGGGCGCAGAGAGGACAGTTATTTCTGAAGGTGTATAACAATTATGAAGGAGCAACCTTTCGAGTGAAGGGGCATCTTCGATGATGAGCTGCTGGCCTTTAAAACAAATTCCAATGCTTTTAAGGTGAGGCGACTTTATTTGGAGACAACTGATACCAATTTCTATTCCCAAAACAATCAGCAAGTGCTCCAGGGCAGGGCAACTGGATGATGATGTGTAGTGAGGCCTCCGACAGATAAACCACCACAAGCGAAAAAAAATTTAGCAGTGGGAGTCGAAGCATTTGTACCAGATCGTCTGGTAGATGGCACCGGGCGAAGGTGGCGGTGTGGATAGAGGAGGAAAACCGCGAGATGGACAACTGTGGTGTGGGCACGAATCCTTGGTGTGTTCGTGGTATGAAACTTCTGTGGTAATGGTACAACTCAAACTACTGGAGTTTTCCGAATTCAGGGGATGTCAGCCAAGCGTCCACCTTGCCGGGTATGGACAACAGGTAGCGTGTCGGGATGCATAGGCATTGAATGGGGCCCTGCTAGTGAGAAGAGACGATGGCTCTGAGGAGATCAAATTTAGGAAGGGTAGATATCTGACGACAGTCGAGATTGAGGGACGCAGTGCGCCATAGAGGGCGCCACCAAGTTGAGGGGACTTGTGTGAGGCAATCCTTGGTGGGGAGAAGCGAGATGATCTCCTCAAGTATGATGCCCGGGAGATCGCTGATGCGGTCCACCGGAGATTCTATCGGTT
>NC_041389.1:387498790-387521783 GCF_002162155.2 Triticum dicoccoides | reverse complement strand
TTCTTGGCGCTGGGGCCAGCCGACTCCATTTTCCTTGTGGGCGTCGCGCTGAGCTCACTGGTTTGAGCAGAGTAGCCAGAGACGAGCCTAGTGGCATTGCGAGTGGGGAAGGAGGGCTAGGGATTTCTGTAGGAGTGGAATAAGAGGAGTAGGAGTTTTCTGTATGAGTGAGGAAGAAGGTGAGCGGGGTTTTCTGGACGAGTGAGGAAGATTGTGGAGCAGGGGGAATTGGGGGGGGGGAGACGAAAGCGAGAGAGCAAGTTGTTCGTGTTTATAAGGCCCGCTGCACTAAGTACTTGCTTTTCCCAAGAACCGCTCTCTTCTTTTGCGTTGATGCATTGGAGCTGGCGCACGGACTTGGCTAACTGGCCATGCATGCAGGATGCATGTGCCCGCCGGCCACTGCATGCGCCTGGTTTGTTACTAGGCCTATTTAATAGGGTGGTTTTGGAGTAAATTAAGGAGATTTATTTTCTCTGTGTGCATCCACTAAATTAGAGGATGCGGTACTAGATGCAGACACTAACATTAAACTAACATTCAGAAGAACAAAAGTTCAGCATGTCTATGCATCTCAATGATTCACCATACTATAACTAATACAAAGCTGTGAGAAGGTGTGGAAATAAAGAAAATCGGTCGATGCTTCTCAGAGCAAAGGACCTTCCTGCGCATGCATTAATTTCCTGGGCATGCTTGTTTCTTCTCAATGTTGCGAGCACTTTGAGCATGTTGGCAACTCCACAGCTAGCTAGCTGCCTCATCTTGGGATTGATGCTGACACATTTGCAGCAAACACATGAGGCAATAGAGATGACTCAACATGGGTCCATATTGTGCAGTTCCCCTGAAATCATATTCATTGTCCTGAATCTGAAAAGATAGGAAAACAGTAGCTATACTTAAATGGTGTTGCAAAACAGTAGCACATATCAATAGCTCGGCATGACAAAACACGATCATCTGGACGAAGGGGATACTAACCTGCCTGAGGAAGATTATATATAATTTCATAAGTCCTTGGTTGATTTCCACCTTCGGCTGCACTGCTTGTTTGGTCCACCACACATGACAGGATCGTTCCGCACTGCATTCAGCAAGTCAACGTATGAATAAGCTAATTTCATCTTGTGGTGGTCATTGTACCTAGTTACGAATATAGGCATACCTGGAGCACCATGATGTTAGCTGACAGCAGGTAGATGCAACCATATAAATTTTGTGCGGTGCTACCAAATTTGAGGGTTGTATCCCTTCCCGTTATGAGAATTCTTTTTGAAGTTGGTAGAATGTGACGGATTGTTCTTTGTATCAAACTTGCCTTTCCCCTGAGATTTGTTCTTGTTTTTTTGGGGCTGGTTGGCCTGGAAGTTCGTCTCGTGTACCATGTGGGCACTAGAAGCTCCCTCAGCGACCCGAGCATGTGTGTCTTTTGCTCTCGCCTTCTCCTCAAAATCAAGAGTGCTAATGAGATCCAAAACAGAAAACTCATGTCTCTTGTTTTTCAGAGAAGTAGCAAAATCGTTCCACGAAGGTGGAAGCTTGGCAATGATGGTCCCAGCAACAAATTTGTCCGGTAACACACACTTAAAGTACTCTAGTTCCTTAGAGAGTGACTGTATCTCATGAGTCTGCTGAACAACAGAGCGCTCATCAGTCATCTTGTAGTCACAGAATTCCTCCATGACGTACAACTCGTTGCCAGCACCCGAGGGCCCAAACGTGGCCTCAAGCGCAGCCCACGTGTCTTTGCCGCTGTCAAATGACATATATGAATCCATAATGGAATCATCAAGAACACTCAGCAGGGCGGCTTTGAAGAGGGTATCCATGTTCTGAAAATCTTTCTGATGTGTAGGATTAAGATCGCCCTCAGGCTTACCCTTAGTGGCGTCATAGCAGTACATGATCTGAAACCAATATACTGCTCTTGTGCGCCACCTTTTATATTGCACCCCCTTAAATGTAGGCGGCTTCAAAAGCGCAGCATAACCACTCGGAGTAAATTGCCTGTAATCAGGTTTTTGGATTGGATTGTTGAATATATGAGCAATTTAGTATAAGATTTAATTCGAATCAGCAGTAAATAGATCATGACGACAATTGCAAACATCAAAGTAATGATGCGTACTAAACCAGGAGGACAGAATCACATACTGTACAGCGGGAGCAGAACCGATGTGGTTGATGTTGTCACTCATGTCGTTGATGAAGAGGTTACCGAGGTCGAGGAAGAAGGCTGTCGTTGAGGAATTCGTCACTGGCAGCAGTCACAGGAGTGTGCTCCCCAAAAACCTGATCACCCCTCTCCCGTACAGTATCACAAAAGGCGGGGTTCGGAGGACTGCTGTCCCTTCTCCCGGTGCGGGCCAGAAGGAGGGCTGGAGAAGAATTGTGTGGCGGCGCTAAGATCTGGAATGGTGCGATACCATATGATACAGCGACGTCTAGGGTAGAGCATGTCAGGTCGGTCGTGCGAGTATAATAGTAGGCCTTTGGCCCCCAAACCCCACGTCCAAGTCAATAATAGCTCAAAAAAAGTCAATAGTAGCCCCACCAAGGTTTATCTCAAAAAAATGGAGTAATTAAGGTGTCCGTTAGTCCCTTTAGTATAAATACAATATCATTAATAATGGCCCCACCTTTTTTCTCACAAAGTATGTTGGAGTACGACCGGCTACACGTTTACAATCTGCTTCTCTTCTCTCTCCTCTTCTCTCTCCTTCAACTAAGCACAAATACTATATTTAAATCCTTATAACCTCCTTATGTCATCTAATTGTAGTACTTGCTCTAAAGTTACTCTCCACTGTGTAGTCTGAAATGTCGGGCGTGTAGCGGGCGGTGCCCTCGGTCGGCGCACCACTTCAACGACGAAAGCAGCGAGAGGCCGCGTCGCCCTGACTTGCCATCAATGTGGAGCGGCGGGCTCAGCTGGCGTCGGGCGGGAAGTGCGCGCGGGAAGTGGAGGGGTTTTTGTTGGGCCAAGAAGGTGAGAAGCCAACTTGGGATCGGTCCGGACGGGGAAATATCATGTGCTCCCATACTCTGCATATGACACTAGTCTATGTTACTACTCCCTCCTTTCCGGTTTATAGAGATGTTTAGAGTAACATAGTAATATGTTACAGTATAAGTTACTCCCTACTATGACCAGCCTTGGCCTCTCCCAGTGCTCCACCATGTATAGCTGCTAAGCCTGTCACGTAGGCATAAAATATGATGTGGCACCAATAAACTAAGCACCTATGCATTGAAGACTTGAGTTACTAAGCCATTTAGTGCACTTAGCACCTCATCTAAGCACATCTAAGCACTTACTAGCACCCCCTTGACCGTGGACCTTGACGGTGTACGCCACCTTGTGTCTCATGATTTTCCTCGTCATCATCTGAGTCCTAGAAGATTTCACCCACATCATCATTAGCATGCAGCCGCCTTGATAGACAACGTGCGCAGAAGGAGTAGAGGAGACTGGGGACGCACCACCACCACGTCGTGGGCACTCCGTACGTGCTCGTGTGCGTGCAGCGTGCGTGTTTTTCCATCGGTGCTAGCTCTAAGGCCAAGGTTGCAGTCGTCTTCATCTCCGACTAGTAGTTGAGCAACGACGGCAAAAAGGTGCTGCAAGAGATGCGTATGCACCGTTGCGTGCGAGCTTTGCCGTAGCACGATGAACCCGACGTCGCCGCGGATGGTGCACGCCACCATCCAGCCGAGTGTGTGCGCATGCATGTGTTATTCACGTGCATTCTGCGGCCAGCGTGTGTGCATGCATGTGTTGTGTACATGCGTTGTGTGCTCCATGTTGTGCGCGTATGTGCATGAGTTGGATCGGATGGAGTTAGTGCGTTGGCTTGTGTACATGCGTGGCTGCATGCGTTCTGTACATGCGTGGCTTGTTGCGTGGTTATCAATAATTCAATATAAACTACTCCCTCCGTTCCTAAATATAAGTCTTTCTAGCCATTTCAAATAGACTACAACATACGGATGTATGTAGACATATTTTAGAGTGTAGATTCACTCATTTTGTTTCGTATGTAGTCCCTTATTGAAATCTCTAAAAGGACTTATATTTGGGAATGGGGGGAGTATAAAACATCTTCAACTTAGCATCCTGATGTACCGTTAGTGGTTAGCAAAAAGTTCATGTTCTTTTATTCGTTTATAGGTGGGAAGGTGGCAAAAAACAGGGGAAAACATGCAAGGTTCCTTGCAGACGCTCCACCGCGAGGTTCCTTGCTCCTTCTCGGTCGTCGGGAATCTATGCTCTTCAACTCTTTTCTTTTACGTGATCTTTGTTCATCCTTTTCCCAACACGCGAGACATCTAGCATCAAGGTGCACGTGTCATGCAAGAAAATGGAGATAATCAGATAAGCAGTGCGTAAATGAGTCGTGCACTTCGATGGCACCTACGCAATATTTTCCCCCTCGATGGCATGTGAATAGTGCATGTACTCAATGACGGAGCACGGGATGTTAGCAATGACATGGTCATCCCTTTTTGGAGAGAGTACGTACTAAATAACTTTCATGTGTCCCGTCAACTCGTAGAACAACGAGAAGCTTGATTACGCCTTCTCCCTCTCCAACGCGTGCGCGGTGGCTCGTAGCACGAGGAGAAACTTTTGCTTACAAGGGGTGGACGTGCAACAGTTTATTTGGTGTTAGATTGCCAGAAGCACTACTGTAGAACCATCGACTTCCAGACGAGGCGAAGAGCCAAGCGCAAGGTCACCTACTAACCTTAGGCTAGGCGTAGTGGGAGTAACATAAGTAGGGGTACCTCCTTTTTTTATTCTAGAAACAACCACATGCGAATATCAAGGTGCTGGTTATGTAGAACAAATTTCCTGGAGTCCGTGCCCAGCCCTCCTCTATCTCTCTTCTCAGCCAGCCAGCGTACGTGCGGAGCCCATCGTCTGTTTGCTCACATGCGGTCCCGCATGTCAGTGAAAATGCAAGAGGACCCACTGAGCCTGCACATCTTTCACCTGGACGTGCTGGTGATGAAAAACAAATCCAATAAAGAGCTTCGGTGGCCGCTTTTGGAGTTACTCAAGAGTAGTAAGATTCTATTTAAAGTTTAACCCAAGATGCACATCACGTGGCTTCAACTACCACTCTATTTTCTTGCATGACACGACCTGGATGCTGGATGTCCCACGTGTCGGAAAAAGGAGGAAGAACCCGACCAAATCTTTGGTTGTGCTCTCGGATTAGACTAGTTGGCAAACTTAAATTTTTTATTGTGTACTCCCTCCATTCCAAAATACTTGACTTCCATTTTTCCAAAAATGGATGTACCTATATACTAAAACATGTCTAGATACATCTATATTTTGACAAATAGAAGGCATGTATTGTGGAACGGAGTGAATAGAATGGATGCAAGTTTTGGTATTGGGAAGAAGAGTACTACATCGCTATATTGATAGAGCGTTGGAGTTGGCCTTACAAGTGGGACCGCAGTTGAGGAAACCGACTATCGACAAACCCCCACCTCGCCCGTCGCACGATGGCTAAGTTAGAGAAATGATGAGGTTGAAGAGATTGCTCTAGCACAGACTCCAAGAAATATGGTGTCAGATGGAAGTCGTGCTGGTGGCGTGTGCCGTACTCCTGGACGTGAATGCTTGTTCTGGCCCATGCCCTCCTACTACTCCTACTACTTACTATACAGTACTAGTATCGAGGATTCGAGGTGCTGGTTACGTACAGCGAACACATTAACATATGGCTAAAGTAAAAACACCTGCCCGACGCGCGAAGCATGTGAAGCTAGTACAAATAGTGTACTACTATTGTTGATTGGCCTCATTCGATAACCTGTTGCAATGCACGTACAATTATGTATTCGAAAAATATTTTTTTCCTCGTCGCACCACTCACTCAGAGAAGCGACTCGAAAGCCATTCAGAAATTTAGTAAGTTTATCACAGGCATATGATTTTACTACATACAACAGGTCATCAACCCACATCGACAACGAGGATACATTATAAATACTTAAGTTTTCATCACACAACAAATAACAAGCAATGAAATGAAATTCAACTCAACCAATCCTCGGCGTTGGAAATGCTTGCTTTGAACCACAAGTGAATCTCTGGGATGGGCCATCTATTGTTGATCTAGAAACCAACGCAGGACTGATCATCTAGGCTGAAGCGGCCTACTATATCAGTATCAGGGTAGGGAACCACCCAAATGTCCTAGGTATAGACACAGTTGCTTCTCATAAATGGTACTAGTAACGTTGTGTCAACAACAGTTGGATCGCCTTTCACCATCATCAGATAGTTTTGTCCAAGGAAGAGCGAGTTTTCTCCAAGATTGTCAATTCTGTACCTGGGAGAAGGTGTTAGCGCTAGCACACTAGTATCCATCCTAAATACCATGCAATGGGTGTTGGAATAGGTCCGGAGAGTGCGACCATGGGAGACAACATGTGCTCCCTTAGTAGTAACGAACTCAGTGCACTGTATACAGACAAGCAGAGGTGATCCATCGGAATTAGTTGCCAGGCGCCACTAAGTATATACGTTCTGCTCGTCCTCATGCTCATGATCATCACCATCATCATCTTCCCCTTGGTTATAAAAATTTTCAAGTATAGGTGGTGGAATGTTCATAGGACCTTGGAAACACAAGAAGAAGGTTAATTAGTAAAGGGAAACTTGCTAACCCGCATGCATGTGGATGAAACAATTATAATTACGGTGGAAGACAAACGTACCGAAACTACGAGGATCCCATGCAAAAATAGTGCCATGAGCGTGGAAGCAAACACAAGGCCCTCGTATTGAATTGCATCAGAGTACACATCCGTGTATAGAAACTGATTTTTGAGCAATATCCATCAAGTCGAACCACAAAGGACGATAACAAGCTTGTCGAAGATAGCAACAACTTCATAGTTCTTGTAATTCCAAGAGTGGTTGGGAACTCGACAAATTGCTATCTTTCGTAGAAGACAGTCACCATGATCGTATTTGAACATGCATAGAATACCGGTGTGCTCAACCTTTGGGCAGTCTACTGAGATTTTTCGAAGTGGAACCCGGTGACGAGTGTACACATTCACAAGTTCCCACTCGCAGTTGTACCCAATATAAACAACCCAATCTCCATTTGCGTCTGCCCAATCCATGCCCTCAAGCGATGGCATCTTAACATCATATGTATCATTATCAAGCGGCATCAACTTGCACAAGGCGAGGCCTCCATCGTCCCTGCACCAGTAGTCATCACGGTCATGGCGAAGAAGATAGGGGATATCAAACCGCTCCTTGACTCTTGGGTTCCTTCTAATGATGTAATTAGTTGAGTCGAGAATGGTCTTGAACGAACCTGCCATGCTAGCCGAGGTGATGACGTCGCACAGATCAATGAGTTCCTCCACCATGTCATCTTTTAGATCGGGGAAAGAATAACAGGGTCGTTTCTGGCCTGTTCCCTCTATGGAGAAGACGATCGAACAATGGCAGAAGGAAGGGTGAAGGGCTGAAGGAAAATGGAGGAGCGAGAGGAAGAGCGTGCGACAGCAGTTCCAAATCGAGAGGGAAAGGCGAAGAGTCGGTGGACGGTTGCTAGTTTGCCACGGTACACGAACAGGCGACTCGGCCTACACGTCCATTCGGAAATACTAGTAGAAAAGGACTCGCCGTCGTCTCACTGATATGTTGGAACGGGACCACATGTCAACGAAACATGGTGTGTAATTTCTCGTGCAAAATGTGATCTGGCCGCGTTGGCCCTAGGTGCCGCATTAGTTATATTTTGAAAGTTTGCCGCATTAGTTATTGACCTTTATTTTTTTAACATGCAATCTGAATGGATAGCTCATGTGGTCATCACACGTGAGCGGATATAGTGATGGTTGATTCGCCCGAGCAACTTATTACTGTGGGAATATGGGAGTACTAGCGGATTCAAGGAACATATAAATGATGGTTGCTTCGTCTGAGCAACTTACTGTCGCGAAGGTGGGGCTCTGTGATTTGACTGCTCACTAGTCATTACTACTGCGGTGCAACGACCGGGGTGAATCTTTCCCTGAAGTTGTGTTGTGCACTCAGTATTGCTGCATGGCAGGTGGAGCCGGATGAAGGATGTCCAACATGTCGGCGAAACGAAGTTGAATTGTTTCTTGCATTTCTATCAATCCTTCAGGATTTTTTTATGTGTACGCATAATTTTGATGAAATTGTACAGTGATGCTATGAAGGTTTCAACTTTGGTTCCCGCAGGAAAAAAGGGTTTCAACTTAGGATTCATGTGTCTTGCCTGGAGATTATCTCGTTACAACATTCCATCAAATACAAATGAAACTACCATGGCTAATGCATCTCAATGGTTCACAGATCAACGCCAATATTCACATCACAACTGAAGACAAAGTTGTGAGAAGGTGTACAAATAAAGAAAAAACTATAATTGGTCGATGCTATTCATAGGCATGGCTCCATTTCCTTGGCATAGTGTTCATTGCTTGGCAGCTAGTTTCACCCAGCTCTGTAGCCAAAAAAGAGGTGTATGAAGGACACCACAATCCGATCATTTTGTGAAGCTCTACGAAAATCGAGCAGACCATCCCTGTTTGCAAAGATATCCAGTCAGTGTGATTACAATAATAGTGGAACTAGATGATGAAACATAACACACATAAATAGAAGCCGATCACCTCTATGATCTCTCTTTAGGACTAACTTCTTGTTGCAGAAGATTAGGCATGGAGTTGGATGAGGAGGATAGCAAAACCAATCTCCCTTTCCGCAGTCCCACAGAAATGTAAAAACGTTGCCTGTGTGACATTTTGGCGGAACTGCACAAAACACTCTTTACAAAAAAAGTGATTTGTGCAGTTCACCAAAAGGTCGCAATAGCAACGACGTGAATATGGATAGCCCTGTTTGCAAAAGGAGGTCGAAAGGAAACAACTACTGCCCAATAACACGAGTTGAAGACACATACGCCGACAAAAAAGAAGCATGTTCAATGTAATAAGGGAAGGATAACACATGGTGGTTTATCAAAAATGATTTGAGGATGAGATTGCAAGATGGAAAGTACGCCGGCCGAGATACGATTTAAGCAAACAACTAAAGAAGATCCACATGCAGCAACGTGGGAAGATGGGTAGTGGAGCAAGGCCGGAGGAAGCTGTACCTGAGGGTCGTTGGCATGTTACTAGGAGGGCGCCGGTGGCCAGGATCTGCCCATACTGCGGCAGCGAGCAAGTGGCGAAGGCCCTACCATGCTGGAGCTTGGTCAGAGAAAACGGCGGGTACCGCAGATCGGGACGTGCTACCTCAACACCATCGAACGGAGAGACGATGCACATCCTCCCTTTCTGCCGGCGGACGGGATGCGGCCGGATCACTGACCAACGCTGAGAGAGAGAGGCCACGGCCGCCTTGTGTGAGATGGTGTGACGAGAGACAAGCCCATTTTCCATTTTCCCCACGGCAATCATTTTATATTCTGTACGTGCCATTGAGGAATATATAACTTTATTTAATGCTAACGCGTCAAGTCGAACTTTGTTCCGTCTAGGTGTGGTACCCGACCCTCCTTCGAGTAAACAACCGCTACACGCGTCAAATTATCACGTGGGCTGCCTTTTCATACAGAAACGAACTCCACCGTGTACCCGCGCGGGTGTGGCCGGGAACGAGACGTGAGTACGTGCGTCCTGCATGCACTTCTTCTTTAGGTGTAGGTACGTACGTGGGTGGGTGTGAGAGAGATGGTTTGCGCGAAACAGAGGCAATGTATTGATGATATCTCAAACATAAAAAACATAACATATCCAATGTGTGTGAAATGGTGACATGGATGTGAGATATCGATAGAATTGAAAACAGGGATGAAGTGTGTGGCTGCGCGATCGATAAAGAGTGCCATCGAATTTGTGTTTGCCCACATCAAAGATACAGGGTGGCTGGCCTACTGGAATTTGAGAGGGCAGAGGTGCAGTTTTTCTCCGTGGCATGGATACCTACCTACAACGTTCGACTATCGCTGTGTGTGTGTGGGGGGGGGGGAGGGGGCAGAGACCGATCTACTAGTATATGTGTGGTGAAGGAGATAGACCAAGCTATCTATTGAGTGAGATCGATCGACATCCATGGATATGTGTAGCAGAGGAATAAGGTTGGGAAAAAGACAAAGGTAGAGCGTCGGAGGATTGGTGGTCGAGTGGCATCTCACAAATGGTGGGAGAGGCCTGCTAGACAAACGGAGGGTGTTGGTGTCAAAACCGGCGGATCTCGGGTAGGGGGTCCCAAGCAGTGCGTCTTAGGATCAATGGTAACAGGAGACAAGGGACACGATGTTTTACCCAGGTTCGGGCCCTCTTGATGGAGGTAAAACCCTACGTCCTGCTTGATTGATATTGATATTGTGGATGTTTACAAGAGTGGATCTACCACGAGATCAAGGAGGCTAAACCCTAGAAGCTAGCCTATGGTATGATTGTTGTATATGTCTATCGACTAGCCTGGCCCCGGTTTATATAATGCACCAGAGGCCTAGGATAACAAGAGTCCTAGACGAATACGCCGGTGGGGGAGGAGTCCTTGTCTTGATCGCCAAGTCTTGTAGAATCTTCCTTGTATGCGGCAACTGTCCGGACTGGCCCATGAGTATACGGCCATGGGGATCCTCGGCCCAATCCACCTGATCGGGAGACGACGTGGTGAGTACCCCCTAGTCCAGGACACCGTCAGTAGCCCCCTGAACCGGTCTTCAAGTTAGGGACGCTCCTCGATTCTTCCAAACTGTTCTTCATCTTCGGTCGCCGGTCTTGAAAACTGGTTCAACAAATCTTCTCATCTTCGATCTTGAGGATCGCCGAAATGCATTCGACGAGTTTACACGTTGGGTATCCGAGGAACCCCTTTAAGTTTACGACCTTTATCAATGCCTTGTTATTTTTATGCCATGCCTCGGGTTTGAAGTTGTTCCCGGGTGGCAACGTCCTCTTGCGTCCGAGCGCCAACGCCGGACTGCATTCGAGGTATCTTTTGCAGCCGAGCAGCAATGCCGGACTGCTTCCCAGCTCTAACGCCGGACTATGTATCCGAGCTCCAACGTCGGACTATATCCGGGCTCCAACGCCGGACTATGTATCCGAGCTCCAACGCCGGACTTTATCCGAGGTGTCATAAATCACCTTGGTTCAAAGAAGTTTGAAGGAGTTTAACCGAGCTTAATGCCGGAAATGCCCTCTAAGGAGCCAGCCACTTGCATCCGAGCTATATGTCGAACTGCTTCCGAGGTGGTTAAGCACCTCGGTCATGGGCTAATTTTGGTCAATGTTTTTTATTGATGTAATTTATTCTCTGACGAGATATATAGGCAGTAGCCCTCAAGGTATGTATCGGTCTAAAACCCGAGATGCACCTGAAGGATGACATAAGACCACTGATCCCCGTAGCCGCTGAGACTCAGGTTGATTTGCAAAATCGGTCTGAGGATCAAGTCCTAGCTCGGCAGAATACTTCGGGAGACAAAAAGCGGCGTGCTCAGTCCTCGAGACTCAGGTTGGGTGCGGCCGACCAACCTGAGGATCAAAATCTCCTCGGAAACTGTATTGCACTTAAGATTTTCTGCATAGAACAAGCAATGCAGTAGCCCCCGAGACACTGGTCGGGTGGCAACACCAGATCAGGGGATCAATGTGCCCCTTTAATATTTGTAAATAATAAGCCCAAAGCCCATTAGCCCTCGAGCCTTAATGCGGGCACGGGTGGCCGAATTAAGGATCAATATCCATAGTAAAATCACAAATTATGTGTAATGACTCAATGTATCCAAGTACTTTATGTCATTAATGCTCGGATCCGCATTGTACAAAACTTTGTTGACTGACCATGGGCTTTAACCTCCTCGGCCGGTAGCCGAGGAGTGTTTGTCCTACTTTATAAAGCCTTTATGAGGGCAAAGATTTACGACAAACAAGGCAATCTGGTCATACGGCTTTCTAAACAAAGGTACGCAGAGAGATATGTTATATTGCTGTTTAACAGAAGAAATGTCTTCCAAAGAAAATAGTCCCGCTATCGGTTCCTTTCTTTGGGTTGTCATGCTAAGCATGATCATGAAACCTCAGCTCCAATGTAAGAGCCAAAGATCTAGGATTTAGTTTGGGAGGCCAGTTACTAGCCCACGGTAGTGTTCGCCGACAGTCGAGGTCAAGCCGTAAACACTTCGGCCATTGTTATAAATGGACCGTTGTTTAATATAGTCATCGGATCACTGACCAGTTTACACCTATTGTGACAGTCAGTTTTCGGCTTTCTCCACTGAGGTGCTTGACCATGCGAGCTGGAAGCACAATCGCAGTGGTTCTCCCTTTGCACACCTAGCCAAACAAAGCGGAACGTAGGAGGCAAGCGCGGGATCCGGGCAACCCAACTATTGACCGAAGACACAATTCGAAACGAATGCATATATAGCAATATCCGAGAATGTTTTTGCTAAATCTCAAAAGGTGTCCGGCGTTGCACTGCGAGACTTGTGCTGAAAACACACAGATAGTTTAAAAGTGCCATGATCTTGGAAAACCAAAAAAGTCAGTAAAAACATGACGTCCGAACAAGATCAAGTGTCCGGTGCCAATCCGAAAATTGGACTATAAAAAAAAGTGCTTTTGCTGTGCTTGAACATGACACATCCTATCTCAAGACGTCAAGTGGGTCAGCCTACTGATTAGGCAAGTTTAGAAAACTAAACTCTAGCGATTTTGAGAGAGAAATTAGGCTCCTGGCTAGTGACCGCACACTCGTGTCAAGAAAAGGAGTGATAAATAATAAAAACTTTGCAAGGACTAAGAAGAAAAACAGTTAGTATGAAACGGCTCAAATAACATAAGAGCCCCCAAGTGACTTGGGTAAAAGTTGACTATATAATGTAAGGTGACATGTAGAATGCCTTCTAGCCGGATTGTAGATCGTTTGTCATAGCGGACCTTTTCGCTTCGACCTCAGGACCCAATAGTCCGGAGTGTGTCCGAATACCTTCGTGGTTATATAAGAACCGTGGTATGCATGGAGACAAGGCGTAGGGGTCATTAGTGCTGTATCAGACAAGTGCCCAACTAGTTATGTTATATTACATGGGTAGTAAGAAACATCTTCCAGGGAGAATAGTTCCGTTAAGGGTTCCTTTCGCTGGGATGCATGCCCTAAAGTGCATGTCAAAGCTGCTATGAAAGCAGAAAATCATCTGGGGGCAGATGGGTAAATAATTAAAAATCATCTTTTAGTTCACCGACCGAGTATTCCCTTAAGAATGCTAGCTTTCGGCTTCACCCAGTCTGAGGTACACATCCGGCTGACCCAGCAGTAACAATCGCAGAGGTGCTCCCTTTACCACCTAGCCGAACAATCGGGAATGTAGGGGTAAGCACAGGAGCCAGGCAACCCAGCTTGGCCAAAACTTAAGTCATATCGATGCATATAATGGTGAATAAAAGGTACATGCGGAAGTGTGTGTGTTGGGCATAAAGCCCGAATTAATAAGCTTCTGTTAAAGAAGCCCCCAGGTATAATGAGCGCGGGTAGCGCGTCAAGTGTGTGCGAACAAAGTTTCAACGAGGAAGATTTTTACAAGCAACTTTTTTTCGAGAAAGTATAATGCTTGGTCGAACCGAACACAAGTTAGAAATTTTAAAACTTTGAGCATGAAGGCATCTTAGCTGGTTAATGTGTTCGGTATTGACGATGCGGTCCGAGCTTGATGCGGGACAAGGTTCCATCCCCCAAGCCGGTCCCGAGGTGGCGTAGCAAAGAGCTCTGCACTGTGAAGTGGTGACATAGCATGGTTAATGCAGGACGGCAGAGTGATGCCGAAGTCCCTGGCATGGGGTAATGAAGTGTTGACGAAGCCCCCTGTCCAGCCGAGGTGACGTCAAAGGATATAGTCCGGCTGGATCATTTTCCTGTGCACAAAAAATAGTGCAGACCGGGGATAATAGTAATAATAGGAATTAAAAAAATGTTGCATAATAAATAATTTATGCAAAGTGAGTAGTAAAAGAAATATGGCCTGGCGCCAAAGTCGATGTCGATGCAGGTCGTCGGCGTAATGCAATAAAGGCGTGGCAAAGCCTGGATTCACAGGTCGGTCCGAGTTCCGGATGCGGTGTTTGCCGAACTGTGTATGGAAACTGACCGAACCATCATGCGACCGTCGATAATGCGGCCACCATTTGATAGACCTGTGTACATATGCTGGACTAACCAGAGTAATAATTCTTGGGAAATTTAACCCAAACAAGCGAAAAGAAATACTAGGATTAATAGCATCTGATTTATTTGTTGTAGCAATCCGAAGGAAGGTGATTCCCAAAATTGGGCTCGATCCACGCACCCATGCCTGGTCGGCTAGTGACGCCGAAGTGTCCGGAGTAGGTTGATGAAGAGATGGAGAAGCCCCCGGTCCAGCCGAGATGTCGAAGTAGGTCGGCGGGATGAACACCAGCTTGAAGAAGCAATAGTGCGGCCCTGCCGATGCAGGTCGTGACGTGGTCGATGCCGGCTTGATGAAGCGACCGTGCAGCGATGCCGGTATGCCTGCTCCGTGTAATCCGTGGGGCGGCGATGTTGGTGATGATTTATCCTTCGCGATGCCGGACTCTTGTTCGGCTTGCCAAGATGATGATCCGAAGAAGTTGAGCTTGGCTCAACAAAGTGACGATGTGTCTAGCGCAGGTCGGCAGCCGTGGAGCAATATTGCCGGACTGGTTTGACACCAGCATGATGTTGAAGATCATGTTCAAAAGATTTTAAAGTTAGTGGGATGTGTTCGGGAATAAAACACAATACCCCATACAAAACTTCCTTCAAAAAGGATGTCCGAAATCCCGTTCATAAAAAAGACGAACTCGGGTCGGATTCGTTTTCGCGCAGTAAACAGATCTGAAAAGTCATGCACTAATCGTAAGTTTCCCGGAGTTTGGACGGTCGGATCGAGCTGAATTTTTGGCAGGTGGTAGATAAGGGAATTCCGCAGCAAATCAACGGTTGGATCCTTCAAAGGACATTCGAGCTAGACGCTGGATACCACGCCCTAAACTCATCCGGATTCTCGTCCAGATTCAACAGGGCTCCGGTATATCGGAGATTGCCGGAGATTCCTCCATCAAAACTCGACGAAATTTTTGCAGGGTTGTTGTAGACTTAATTCCGCATAATTCCACCGAAGTAATCGTTTAGGTGACACTCGAGGAGGCGGTGGCGGCGGATACAATTTTGTTGTCCAGAAAAATAGCACGGTCGCCTGAGGGCAATGTTGACGTTGAGCCCCCGAGCTCCATGGATGACTCCTCCATGATCTTGATAGAGATCGGAGTTGGTGTTGATGAAGGCCTTCATCCGAACATGACGATCGGAGGTAGGGCGCAGTCCTCGGTCAAGCCAAGGCGACCAGTCGAGCTGGTGACGAGTAAGCCGACGTCGCAGTTGACCTGCAGTCGAGCCATCGATCCTTTCGCCGATCACACAGCGGAACTCTCAATGAAAGCACCAATGTCGGTGTCAAAACCGGCGGATCTCGGGTAGGGGGTCCCAAGCAGTGCGTCTTAGGATCAATGGTAACAGGAGACAAGGGACACGATGTTTTACCCAGGTTCGGGCCCTCTTGATGGAGGTAAAACCCTACGTCCTGCTTGATTGATATTGATATTGTGGATGTTTACAAGAGTGGATCTACCACGAGATCAAGGAGGCTAAACCCTAGAAGCTAGCCTATGGTATGATTGTTGTATATGTCTATCGACTAGCCTGGCCCCGGTTTATATAATGCACCAGAGGCCTAGGATAACAAGAGTCCTAGCCGAATACGCCGGTGGGGGAGGAGTCCTTGTCTTGATCGCCAAGTCTTGTAGAATCTTCCTTGTATGCGGCAACTGTCCGGACTGGCCCATGAGTATACGGCCATGGGGATCCTCGGCCCAATCCACCTTATCGGGAGACGACGTGGTGAGTACCCCCTAGTCCAGGACACCGTCAGAGGGTATGAGTGCAATATCAATAAGAGAGGGCGGGGGATGTCTGTCTGTCTATGCATGTGTGTGTGAGAGACGGGTCGGGAGGTATTCAAGGATGATGAGGGGAGAAGATATGGTTGTGGTAAGCATACGTAACTACATAGGAAGATCAACCGTCGTGTGTCCGAGAAAAGGAGAGACATAACTAGCGAGGTAAGTGTATCGGTGCTTGGTGAAAACGAATTATAGTCGACCTGGATATATGTAGGGAGATCAGTTCATATACATGCCTGCATGTGCAGGAAGTAAATAAGGTCCGGAGAGGCAGACAGGGGGAGAGGGTGTGGCTAGGAGGTCGTGCGAGAGGCCTACCATGTCGAGGGGGGAAGAGTGTGCGAGTATGTGATCACTGAAAAGAGGGGCGGGAGTGTGCACCTGCGTGGAATTGTATTGGACATAGGGGGGCATGGACGGTGAGAAGAGAAGAGGGGAAGTATATATGTGTTTGTTGTAGGCACACTGGGCTAGAGAGGTATATCGACCAGTGTGTGCCGGAAAGAAGGAGCCGGGGGCCTACACACACCGCTGGTGGACGACCTAAAGAGAAATAATGAACGTGCACGATGGAGGGGACACTAAGGGTGGGTGAGAGGGGGCGGGCGTGTGCATGCGCGATAGAAAGTTAGCACTAGCTAGCTACAAATAGAAGAGGATCGTGAAGGTGTAAAAGACGAACAAAGATCATAATTCATTATAAAAAAGTGGATACGGATACTTGAAGAAGATATCACAATGTAGAACATTGATTATAATTTGGGCTAATGTGTGGCTTTTGCAACTCAGGTCTAAATACTTGTCATAATGTAGGGGGCGGGGCACTATACTTTGTGTGATAAATACGGTGTATGTATGGAACATGGTTTAGATTATGAATATATAGTTAGTACATCAAATGTACTATTATTTGGAATCAACATCAAGTGTATTCAAGAAATAGAATTCGAGTTCATGTAGTACACATAGTTCAATCTATCTCTATAGTAATCATGTGGTGTGTTATTAATGTAATACACGAATGATGGTTGAAGTTGGCAACAATCATGATTGTAGATTCTTATTGAAATAGAGAAACGAATTCAAATTTAGTTCAAATTGCAGCGGTACTATAGACATTTGGAATGCACTAAAATGTTGGTATGAGTAGGTTACATACATTATACAGCAAACGAAAAAACTTAATCGGACATAACATGGATTCATACTCCCTCCTTCCATCTACATCGGGCGTAATGAGATTTTTAAGACCGCCTTTGACTATTGACAAGATTAATAGTACATGACATGCATAATGTGAAAATTATATCATTGAAAGAACCTTTCACATACGAATTTAACGATGTGCTTTGTGTAAGTTGCATGTCATATATTATTGCTCTAATATTTGGTCAAAGTTAGCATCGAAAAATGCATTAGGCCCTATATAGATGGAAGGATGGAGTAGCTTTGAATAGCATTTGTATAGTAAAACGGGGCAAGACTCTCTCTTTGTGTGGTGTGAAGAGTTTTATTTTTTTCGTTTTGTTTTTGGTTGAGGGAACTGCGAATTGATTTGGTATGTACAAGTACAATATTACTACATGTTAGGCTTGTCCCTAAAATTCAACCCACATCTTGTTATATCCCAAAAATTCAGATATCATGCTCCCAAAACTGGCGCCTTCACAAGCCGCGCCTTGCTATCCCGAAATTACAACGCGCGCGAAAACTCCATCCAGCTGCCAAATCCCGACACGCGAAATCCCCCTTCTAACCCTGAGCCGAAACGGCTGCTAGTTCAAATCGGTGGGGGGGGGGTACTTTTGTAACACACCCTACATTTTGGACAAGCATGTCCCTAAGTCATGCTTCACCCCCTCCCATCACCCCCTTTTCGCCATTCGAAATCCCAGGCCACCATAACCTCTCCGCTCCAGCCGCGAAACCCCACCCTCCTCCGTCCACCACCTCACCGCCGCCCAGGCGGAGCCTCTTCCCCGATGACATCGTCCACCGCAACAGCTCGACGTCCCTCATCCACCTCACCGGATGGTGATCCGTCGTCCATCTCGTCGTCCCGCAGGTTCAGCGTCCCCGTCCTCCACCTCCAAGGAGCTGCTCCAACGATCGCCTCGTCTATCGCGACAGCTCCATCCCCACAGCGCCGCCTTAACCTGCTCCACCAGAACCGCAGCATCCTCATCGACTCTTCGGACGAAGCCGAGGCCTACTCGGTGCCACCAAAGAGGTTGTACACTCATTGCATCACACCTTCTCGTTAACTCGACATCCCGGCAATGACGGTGCTTCATCCCGCACCCCCATGGAGCGGCTACCTTGAAGCCGACGCCGCGGGCGAAATCACCACGGCGGCTCTCCCCCAATGCGAGGCCCCTTCGGCGGCGGCGGCCATACCAGCCGGATCTGCTGCTGCTGCTCCGGCTCACGCTGCTGCTACTGCTCCGGTTCTCGCTTGATCGCTCGCTCGCCCAGCTGCTGCTGCTGCTCTCCCCCTCGCTCGTGCTGCTGCTCTGCTCCGATTTAGCCACACTTTAGTCGACTGAATCGACTTTTGGGTCAGTCAATTTTCAGGGGTAGGGGGGCTCGCCGGAGTTAAGGAAGAACCACCCGCAGCGGGGATGGGGGCTCGCTGGAGAGGTACCCCACTATCTATATTAGGGTACAGGGTGAGGGGCGACGGGCCTAGAGGGCCGGCCAGGGCGGCTATGGGGTGTTGTTTCGGGGCGGTGAGGCGGTGCTGGGGCCGGCGGTTCGGCCGGTGGTGGCTGGCGGCTCAGGGGGGTGCAGGTTGAAGATGAACTGCAGGCCCTCCCTAAACTACATGTCAAGTGCCTCTCTGCTACCATTGCATTCAGTTTCGACAGTAGCATTCAGATTCCACAGTAAATTTCAGTTTCGACAGTTAAGTTCAGAGTCAACAGTTTTTAGCTCATCTATTGTAGTCAGGTGGTAATCTTTACATCTGTTTTACATCATCTATTGGAGATGCTATCAGAATCCCACTTGAGATTGACGATGTCTGTCTTGTGCTGCTTCAGCCTTGACGTCTTACGGCTCACCATAGCTGCTCCAACGACAAAACGATCCATCACAACAGAGCAGTGCCCTGGACGCCATCTACAAATTCCTCAGGTCTTCCTCCACACCTCCAACAGCCACCTCTACCTCAACTGCTTCAGCGACCAACCCAATGAGGATGAGGTCGACACGGCTACGGCAAAGAGGTTGTACACTTGTTGCATAACTTATTACTATACATTCATGTCGATCCATTAGGGCTGTTTTGGCTCAATTGAAAAACATAGCAATAGGGAATTTTCCAATATCACTCTACTATTCATTTATTCATGCATTTTGTTGAAAGGAATGAAGCAAAACATCCACCTGGACCTACTTTTCAAAATCGTATGCATGAAAACAAGACCAAGTGCATTAGTGCCAGAATAACATTCTAACTGTACACACTTTCATATGGTTTCACTTTATTTTGGCCATGTTTCTTTGCATTCCTCTGCTCTTCCAATTCTTGTAAACCAAACACCCAAGTTGACAGAAATCATGTGTTTACAAATGCTCTGTTTACCATGTGCATTCCTATCCTATTTCGGTGTTTTTCCTATCCCTGCGTTTTAAGAATCATGCAAGCCAAATGAGCCCTTATAGAATTACTTCAGTTACAAGTACGTGTCGAAGGGAACTTTGTGTGGTTTGTCCTGCTCCTGCCGCGACGTCGTCCACCTCACCTGAGCTGCTCCATCAACAGAAGCATCCACCAAACCAGACATCACGACTCCTGACCGTCTTTCGCCCCTCAGATCTCCTTCCCTGCCGCCGGCACCCACTGCAACGACATCACCATCATCGACTCAACAGATGAACCTGAGGAGTACACGGGTCCACAAGAGAGGTCACACTCTTTTGTTTCTGCTTATGTTATGCATTGCTTAAACTTACCTGCTACTTTATCGTCCTGTTCAGCTCTTGGACTCCCAAGTCAGGTCCAAATTAATGTTCAAACTTGAGTTCTAACTTAGTTGTGGGGCACATATCGAGGCAACAATGAATAGTATGTCTGTCTAATATCTGGTTCACCTAGGGTATGCCTATGTTGTTCATCTTGGGTGGGAAACAAATAATAAAGCAATCATCATATATCTTTTTATTAATTTAAAGCAATCATCAGCCTGCTATCATTATTTTTGGATCCATCCACTGGTTGTTACCATCACTCTAAATTTCTGCATGCTCTCCTTACATAATCTCACGATATTTTTTCCGTATGCATGTCAGATATTGTACACAGTCATGCTGAACATGTAGAGAAAAAGAGAAGAGTTTTGCACGGCAATACAATGTCATGCAGACATTGCTCCATGGTGGGTTCAATGGAAAACCCTCCCCACCTCTCTCCAGATTGTAATCCAGAGGAAGAGATCTCTTCTAAGGCGGATTCAGACGCCGCTGACCACTCATATTTACCTCCCAAGGTGTTTGCTCTACCTTGGCATGATGATGTTAGTCATATCATGCATATGTTGCCTTGCAGTGCCTACTTTTGACATCATATATGCCTTCTGCTTAGTTTAGACATGTTCTGTAAGGCCACCTGTTTAGTTTCTATATCATATATGGGAATTATGCAGGCTCATGTCTTTTAGCCAGCCATAATATATGTGAAATGTGCAATGCCATCCTGTTTAACCAGGCATCATATATTTGAATGATATCTTGCCCATCCTTTTCTTCATTACATTTCCATTTGTAGACAATGTTTGTACATTAAACTACTCTTCATGTGAATCAGCCATTTGGGTGGGAGATGGAAAAATCTGGAGTGAAAACAAGGCCTTCAGAGCAGACAGTGCTACCTGTCAAAGCAGATCTCTATTTGGATCCTGATAGCTCCTCAGAGATGGATTCACAGACAGATGACAAGTCCTATCCCCCCACCGAGGTGTATGCTCTAACTTGGCACAGTTATACTGCTCATATCATGCATATGGTGCCTTGCATTGCATAATTTAGACATCATATACACAATATTCAACACCATGTTCTTAGTTCAGACATCATATTGAATGCCCTATGTTTAGCATATAAATCACATATGTGAATTAAATGATGTGATCCTGATTACTTAGATAACATGTAGGTGAATTATGTGATGCGATCCTGTTTAGTTATTCATCATATCTTTGAATTATGTTATGCTATGCTATCCAGTTTAGATAGACATCATATATGTGAAATTATGTCATGCTATCCGTTTTAGTTAAACAATATACATGTCAACTATTTCATGCCCTCTTTTTTCCACACTACCTATTGCATATGTCTCTCATACAATGTCTGTACATTCAACTATGTTTCCTATTTACCAGCCATTTGAATTGGAGCGGGTGATGCCAGTATCTAGCGGACTAAAAACACGGTTTTCAAATAAAACAGTGCTACCTCTTGGTGGAGATAGCACCCTGGTTGTACATGCACAAGAACCAGCCCTACCACACATAACCCAAACTCTCACAGATTGTACCCCTACTGCGATGGACAGAGAACCAGCTTCACCCAATCTAACCCCAACCACAGCCGATAGTAACCCAGTTCCTGTTGACACAGCACCATCTCCACCACAGAGCTCCCAAACAAGAGCAGTTAGTAAGGCAACTCTAGTGCCCAAAGGGCCAGTACTATCACGACGAACCCCAACTCCACCAGTTAGTACGCCTATTCCCAAGGAGGAAGCACAACCAGCTAGTCGTAGTTTAGCATCTATCACATTTGATGTTGTTAAATCATATGTGCGTATCATCCCATCTTGAAAATATTATACTGAAGATGAAGGAAAATGCCAGTTGCAGGTGTTTGTCCAGGAGTTATGTGTAAGTAATGTTATTCATGGCAATTACTTTGCTTCGTCCCATACATTCTACCTCCATGATGGTAATAATACAGCAATTTTTCCCATTTTTCTCTATAGAGAAGGACCGATTTGGAAACTCAGGATGAGGTAACCTGTGCTAATACCTCTGCTATCTTCAAGAATGCTTGGGGGCAGTATTGGAATTACCTAAAGAAAACGTACTTCACTGACAAAGAAACTCATCAAATTCCCTTACCTTCTCCTGAGACACATTTACTGGATGATGACTGGGAACGCCTTGTTCTGTACTGGTCCCGGACCAAGAATGTGGTAAGGTCTATGAGCTCATTTTCTATTTTTAAGTATTATATTCTTGCATCTTATTGTACTCTGTTCATGTAGAACAAGTGCCTAAACCTAAAGAACAACTGTTCTAATTTAATATTCCATTGCTATCATAGTTCAAAAAAGCACTAGGCGTTAATTGTGTGTTTTGCCACCGCCTTGCACTTTACTGACCAAAGCGCATGCTTATGCGCAGTTATGCATAGATTAAGCATAGTTATGCACAATGCGTTTTGCCAACGCCTAGAGCCTAGGCGCACTTAAGCGCTCGCTTAGGCGCACCTTTTTAAACTATGATTGCTTTGCTCTTGTATCACTGTATTTACTCATACAAACTTATTTTTAAATTGAAGGATCCAATCGAAACTCCAATGGCACAGCAGGTATGTTCACGCATGTTTCTTTACACTAGTGCAGAACCGGGCAATAGCACCGGTTCGTAAGGCCTTTTAGTGCTGGTTCCATAACCGGCACTAAAGTGTGGTCACTAAAGCCCCCCCCCCTTTAGTACCGGTTCAGCATGAACCGGTGCTAAAGGGCAACCACGTGGCACGAGCCAGCTCCGGGGGCCTGGAGCCCTTTAGTACCGGTTGGTAAGACCAACCGGTACTATAAGGTTGGGGGGGTTTTAGTTTTATGATTTCTTTTTCATTTAATTTTGTGTTTCCATTTTAATTCTTTTTCGTTTGCTGGTATTTTACGATACCACACATTGTACACGTTATG
>NC_041389.1:387479455-387498587 GCF_002162155.2 Triticum dicoccoides | reverse complement strand
AATAGAATTTCTAGTAGAACCAATCATGCATATATATATCATCAATGTCTCACAAACCATCATATTAATTAATACACACATACACACATGTATAGCTATATACAATTTCTCCTACATATGCATTGCCTTTGGAGCCAATGGCATTATAGCCTAATTGGTGCCCTCGGAGCACCATGACAATTGGAAGTGGTTTTCATGGGGGCGGTAGCGGGTAATAGTATTCTCCCTTCGGATTTATGACCTGGTCGAGCAAAAATCCTGCTATTTCCTCTTGAAGTGCTTCTACGCGCTCCGTTTCTAGGAGCTTCGCCCGCACCTCTCTGAACTATTAAGAAGGAGATCAATATGCATGTGTATTAGTTGTGTGATTAGATATCGATAATGGTGTAAAAATTGTGAATAGTGTTTTGACAAGAGTACCCATTCCTGTCTTTGAGATCTGCTCCTTTCGGACGCCATCATGCGAATGTTCTCACAAACGCAGAATGCACACAGATCAGTCCCCTGCGCCTGCTTCAGGGCCTTTACGAGAATGGAATTTGATCAGATAGTAATTAATCAAGCATGATAATTAAAGAGATGGCAGCTAGCTAGCTAGCTAGTACTACTTAATTACTTACCTTGGGTCTTCCCCATTTAAGCTTTTCTTTCCATTCGCCGTCCGTGACCCTGATGAACCTTGCCCAAGCCCTGCCCGCCGAAAAAGAAAATGAATAAAGGGGTTATTAAATAGTTCATATCATGAAATGATGAACTAAATAGGCCGAGATATATAGTTAATAATGATTGAAATTACCTGTTGTCTATCCCAAACAAGATGTTATAATCAGTTTTTTCTTTGAGTTGTGAGTCCAGTATTTCAACTGTTCCGGCGTCAACTTTAATGATACACAAGACCCAGTGATATCTGCATGCACACACGTTTGCATGTCTTAATTAAGCGGGAATATGTAAGCAAAAACATGTGGCTAGCTAGTAGGCAAAAACAGAGAATTTGTAGTACAAGACAGTGTGACTCACTGGAAGTTGTAAGGAAGTAGTATATCTTCATTGTATTTGAGGCGCTTCAAGAACTCTAGCATGCTGTCCTCTACGGCCTTTCGATGACGTTCATCTAATTTCCATGTGTATTCATTAACGGTGTTTGGGTCAATGAACCCAATGCCATAGCGTCCACCTTTTCTCATTTCATACATCTTCATCCTGCATATAATACCACAGAAAAGAATATAGTGAGGATAATTACATGTAATGATTGATCAAAAGGATCACTACAACTAGCTTGAGACTTAAATTACAGAAAAAAATCACTTACAGACAATAGCAACTGACGATAGATTTGTCGAGTGCGTCTTGATTGTATAACTAAAACAGTTCAGAATACTCAACGGACACAACTTTCTCATGGTAGTAATGATCCTCCTTGACATTCACCATGAGGGACAATCGATCGGAAATCTTGGAAATGTCCATGTACCATTGATGCAATTCATACATTCTCGTTGGGAGGTTCTTGACCTTGTCTGGCTCGACCAAAGGTTGGCCCCGGACATATTTCCGTTTTATTTCATCCTCTCTAAGCACAGGCATGGGCTCGATCTCGAGGAGTTGTCCAACAGTGATTTTGAGAACTTCAGCCTGCATTATATGCTCCTTCGTTATTATCACATTGCCCACCTCAGGAATGTAAACTGCTTGCCCACAATAATATTGGGCGCGCGTACTGTCACGTGTCGTTGGCACAACAAGCGAGGGGATCGATTGCGCCGCCTGTTCTCCCTGCTGGGGAATGGTTTTCCCGCATTTTTTGACAGCTGCTTCTTGTTTGCTCGATCCCGAGCTCGCCTCCTTACGTACACGTGCTCGATTTAACTTCCTGATGTGGCGCTCATAGTCTGTGTCAACAGGCTTGGGAGCTGGTGGTTGAGCCATACGAATGAAGGGGTCAATCGTTTCCTCAGGCACTTTCTCCCTTGGCGGCGTTGGCGGTTTCGGTGCAAAATGGGCTTCCACATCGGACTTCGATATGGCTGCGATTTCCTCCTCGGACCTGTCATAAGCCCTCTGCGGAAGAGGCGTGAGGCTTGGACCATATTTAGATCGCTTGCCTCCGCCTGTACTTCCTGTACTACCTCGACTCGTACCGCTACGCACCATAGCTGCGGGGTGTCTCTTCTGTGATTGCTAAGGCGGCGGAGACGGCTGACGGGGCTGGGTTGGACGAGGAGGAGTGGCCGCCTAAAGCTGTGCCGGACTTGGAGGAGGAGTGGCCTGAGGTTGTGCCGGACTTGGAGGAGGAGTGGATGTCTGACGCTTTGGCGGACTTGGAGGAGGAGGAGTGGCCTGACACTTTGCCGGACTTGGAGGAGGAGTGGCCTGACACTTTGCCGGACTTGGTGGACTTGCAGGAGCGGGAGACTCCTGACTCGGTGGCAGACTTCGACGAGGAGTCGGCTGACGCGGTGTCGGTGGCCTTCGAATGATGATGCAATCCTTTTTCCATAGGATGATACAATGTTTGGCGTCTCCGAGAAAGCGCTCGTCGTCACCTCCAGGATAGTCAAGCTCTAGCTCCGAATATGGGTCCACCACCTCATCAACCAAGACACGAGCTTAGCCCGCTGGAATCGGGTTGCAATGGAAGGTTGCCTCGGGGGGATTTGTAAAAGCAATGGCGTCCGCCACCTTCATGGATATGTTCTTCATTTTGACGTGTAGCTTGCAGCTAGTGTTCTCCGTGATGTCATCCACGGGGTATCTACCTAGCATTGCATCGTCCGGGGCGGAACCCACGCTGCTTCTCGGCATGGATGGGGCGGTCCTATCCAATGCTGGATCATTCGCTAGCTGCTGCAGCTGCTGAGAACCCCTTTGCTGGGTAAGTGAGTCGATCTGCTCCTGCTGCCGCTGGAATTTGACTACCAATTCCGCTTGACTTGCTTCTAGGCCTTGAAGGCGTTCATAGTCCCGCTTCCTCTGCTCCTCCTCCATCTTCCTCTTCTTCTCCTCCGCAATCTTCTTTCTCGCACCGGTTCCGTAGTCGTTGTTCCAGTCTGAGAACCCCTCATACCACGGAATAGCGCCCTTGCCTCGTGTTCTTCCCGGGTGTTCAGGATTTCCCAGGGCACCCATAAGCTCGTCGTTCTCTCTGTTGGGCTGGAACACCCCCGATCGTGCCTCTTCTATTGCAACAAGTATCGCATCGTCGGCTCCCTTCAGACTTGCCCTCGTTGAAACATTGCCTGTCTTCGGGTCGAACTCCCCCCCCCATGCGCATAGAACCAAGTCCTGACCCTGGGGTCCAGCTCTTAGTAATCGGAGTGGCACCTGCATCCTCCATCTCTTTCTCAGACTTATCCCACTTAGGCATTGCCACCGCATAGCCACCTGGCCCCAGCTTATGGAACTTATCCTTTTTTTCGGCATTCTTCTTGTTTATTATCGACCGTTCCTTAGCTAATTCCGAATCCTTGAATTTCACGAAATCGTCCCAATGAGCACGTTGGTTCTCTAGTGTTCCCTCGAATACTGGAGTCTTCCTTCCTCCCTTGACGTACTTGTCCCATTCACGATTCTTGTGGTTCTTGAATGCAACCGCCATCTTCCTAAGAGCAGCGTCCTTGACTTTCTGCACATCTGCTTCTGTGAAATGATCTGGTAGGGTGAAATGTTCCATGAGAGTATCCCAAAGCAGATCTTTTGGATTCTATTCGACAAAAGTAACATCTGGACGTGGAGCAGCGTCCTCTTTGCCTTTTTGTCTTTTGTCTTTTGCTGGCTCTCTCCATTCTTGAAGGGAGATCGGGAGTTGGTCCTTCACAAGAACTCCGCACTGACGAATGAACTTGTCCGCAATCTTCTTAGGCGCTAATGGTTCACCATTAGGTCTGACTGCCTCGATATTGTACTTTACGCCCTCCTTCAACTTTTTGTTCGGGCCTCGTTTCGTCCTTTTGCCTGAAGATTTGCTCGATCTAAATGGCTGAAAGAACAAAGATCGATTCGTTAATATATCTTCAAGTCATTTAAAACATGTGATGATCACCAGATACCTGCTTATATAAATATATATACCTCACCGGTCTTTGTTGTTTCAGGATCAACATGTTCTTCGTCATCGTCATAATCGTAGTTCATGACTTCATCAATTCGGTCGTCGCGATCGAATATCATATCACCCTCTCCGGTGTTGTTTAGAAATTCGTAGCCGTCATAATCTTCTTCATTCTGATCATCATTTGGCCCACGTATCATATCGAACATGGTCTGTTCTCCCTCTCTGTCGGTATTGTCTGCCATAGCTTTTATTTAACTAATTCAAAAGAAATATAAAACAATTTAGTATTCAAATTACATCGTCTCGAATAATAGATATAATCTCGAATACTTCGTCTAGAATAAAAGATATAATCTCAAATACATCGTCTCGAATAATATATAATATTGAATAGTACATCACTGGCTAGCTAATTAAAGATCGGATACTACAGAAGAATCTAGGACACTCGCGGTTCCTGCGGCGCAGGCGGTTGACACCCAAAGAGAAGGAACCCTCACAGGATCATAGTTGAAGTGAGATCCCCGAAGATATTGCCAGGTATTGGAGAACCTTCCGCCCTCTAACGCAACCATGTAGCGATGGACGTCCTCGTCCTCCTCCCTAACACGGCGACATACCACCTCCGGCGGGGCCGGGTCCCTCCGCACCGAAACTGGCCCACGCGAACGCCACCAAACGAGATCAGGGGCGACGACGGGACCCGGGGCCGGGTTCCTCATCAAGCGGCGCGCCCCTCCAGGCAGCACCTCCCAGTGCCAGCCCGGTGGAGCCCAGTCCCGGACATGGGTCGGCTGGACGTCATCGCGGACGGGTCGACGGCGAGGATGCGGGCCGGGCATCGTCGAGAACAAATACTAGCTATATGCCCGCAAAAAGTAACATTTTCTTAATGATTGGATTTTGATAACTAAAATTTCTAACATTTCTATATAACACTAATTATGCTAATCTAAATAATCTAAATAACACTAAAATTTCTAACATTTCTAAAATTTCTATATAACACTAATTTCTAACATTTCTATATAACACTAATTTCTAACTGATTAAACACTAATTATATCCATACAAAATACGTGTGTGTGTGTGTACTAATTAAACACTAATTATCTAAACTAATTAAACATACAAAATAATAATCTAAATAATCTAAACTAATTAAAGACTAATTATCTAAACTAATTAAACATGCTTGTGTGTGTGTGTACGGGCTCGGGGAGGGCTCACAGCGGGCGAGGCGACGGCGAGGTGACGGCGAGTTTGGAGCGTAGCAAATTCTTGTGTTTACGTGTAATCCAGTCATCAGACCGCTTCGGGTGTTTGGAGCTTAGCAAATTCTTGTGTTCATCCATATACGGAGCCACCAAGGAGGAATTCTGTAGAACTGTGTAGTGTGCTTCAGTGAGAGAATGTCCGTCCATACATATTATTTGTTCCCCTCCTAGCATGCCTTTTCCATCCAGTCTGCCCTTATGCCGCGATTCAGGAACACCAATCGGCTTAAGGTCAGGAATAAAGTCAATACAAAACTCAATGACCTCCTCATTTTGATGGCCCTTGGAGATGCTTCCTTCTGGCCTAGCACAGTTATGAACATATTTCTTTAAGACTCCCATGAACCTCTCAAAGGGGAACATATTGTGTAGAAATACAGGACCCAAAATGTTAATCTCTTCGCACAGGTGAACTAGGACGTGTGTCATGATGTTGAAGAAGGATGGTGGGAACACCAACTCGAAACTGACAAGACATTGCACCAAATCATTCTATAACCTTGGTATGATTTCTGGATCAATTACCTTCTGAGAGATTGCAATGAGAAATGCACATAGCTTCACAATGGCTAATCGAATGTTTTCCGGTAGAAGCCCCCTCAATGCAACCGGAAGCAGTTGCGTCATAATCACGTGGCAGTCATTAGACTTTAGGTTCTGGAACTTTTTCTCTGCCATGTTTATTATTCCCTTTATATTCGATGAGAAGCCAGACGGTACCTTAATATTGAGCAGGCATTCAAAGAAGATTTCCTTCTCTTCTTTGGTAAGAGCGTAGCTTGCATGACCCTGATATATGTCGTCTTCTCCGTCCATACGTTGCTGGTCCTCCCGTGCCTCAGGTGTATCTTTTGTCTTCCCATACACGCCCAATAAGCCAAGCAGGGTCACGCAAAGATTCTTCGTCACGTGCATCACATCAATTGCAGAGCGGACCTCTAGGTCTTTCCAATATGGCAGGTCCCAAAATATAGATTTCTTCTTCCACATGGGTGCGCGTCCGTCAGCGTCCTTTGGAACAGGTTGTCCGCCAGGACCCTTTCCAAATATCACCTTCAAATCCTTGACCATATCATGTACATCAGCACCAGTACGGTGGCGAGGCTTCGTCCGGTGATCCGCCTCACCTTTGAAATGCTTGCCTTTCTTTCTTACGGGATGCCTGCTCGGAAGAAATCGATGATGTCCCAGGTACACATTCTTCTTACAACTATTCAAATATATACTGTCGGTATCATCCAAACAGTGCGTGCATCCGTGGTATCCCTTGTTTGTCTGTCTTGAAAGGTTACTGAGAGCAGGCCAATCATTGATGGTCACGAACAACAATGCCTTTAGGTCAAATTCTTCCTGTTTGTGCTCATCCCATGCACGTACACCTGTTCCATTCCACAGTTGTAAGAGTTCTTCAACTAATGGCCTTAGGTACACATCAATGTCGTTGCCGGGTTGTTTAGGGCCTTGGATGAGCACTGGCATCATAATGAACTTCCGCTTCATGCACAACCAAGGAGGAAGGTTATACAAACATAGAGTCACAGGCCAGGTGCTATGGTTGCTGCTCTGCTCCCCGAAAGGATTAATGCCATCTACGCTTAGACCAAACCATACGCTCCTTGCGTCATCTGCAAACTCCTTCCCGTACTTTCTTTCGATTTTTCTCCACTGTGACCCGCCAGCGGGTACTCTCCACTTTCCGTCTTTCTTACGGTCTTCTCTGTGCCATCGCATCGCCTTGGCATCCTCTTTGGTTTGGAACAAACGTTTCAACCGTGGTATTATAGGAGAATACCACATCACCTTGGCAGGAATCTTCTTCCTGGGGCGCTCGCCCTCGACATCACCATGCTCATCGCGGCTGATCTTGTAGCGCAATGCACCACATACCGCGCAATCATTCAAATCCTCGTACTCACCGCGGTAGAGGATGCAATCATTAGGGCATGCATGTATCTTCTGCACCTCTAACCCTAGAGGGCAGACAGCCTTCTTTGCTTCGTACGTACTCTCGGGCAATTCGTTGTCCTTTGGAAGCATATCCTTTATCATTACCAGCAACTTTCTAAATCCCTTGTCAGATACACCATTCTCTGCCTTCCATTGCAGCAATTCCAGTGTGGTGCCCAGCTTTTTCTTGTCACCTACGCAATTCTGGTACAACAATTTTTTGTGATCCTCTAACATGCGCTGCAACTTCTTCTTCTCCAAATCACTTGCGCAGTTTCTCTTTGCATCGGCAATGGCGCGACCTAGATCATCAACGGGCTCATCTGATGCCTCTTCTTCAGCTTCTTCCCGCATTGCCGGCTCAGCTTCTTCCCGCATTACCGGCTCAGCTTCTTACCCATTGTTGTATCATCGTATTCAGGGAACCCTTGGCCAGGATAGCTGTCGTCGTCCTCTTCTTCTTCATTAACTTCCATCATAACCCCTCTTTCTCCGTGCTTGGTCCAAACATTATAGTGGGGCATGAAACCAGACTCAAACAGGTGGACGTGAATGGTTCTTGACGTAGAGTAATTGCGACCATTCTTACAGCCAGCACATGAACAAGGCATAAAACCATCCGCCCGCTTGTTTGCCTCAGCCGCAAGCAGAAAAGTATGCACGCCCTCAACGAACTGGGGAGAGCATCGGTCATCGTACATCCATTGCCGGCTCATCTTCATTACACAACACCGAATAGACCAAATTAATACAAGTTCATACATAAAGTTCATACAACACTTAAATGCAACAAACAAATAACTCTCTAGCTAAAGCATTTAAATGCAACAACAAATGCGATCAAGATCGCAACTAAGGTAACAATTGATCCAACAGCATAATGATACCAAGCCTCACTATCGATGGCATATTTTCTAATCTTTCTAATCTTCAAGCGCATTTTCTCCTTCTTGATCTTGTGATCATCGACGACATCGGCAACATGCAACTCCAATTCCATCTTCTTCCCCTCAATTCTTTTCAATTTTTCTTTCAAGTACTCGTTTTCTCTTTCAACTAAATTTAACCTCTCGACAATAGGGTCGGTTGGAATTTCCGGTTCACATACCTCCTAGATAAAAATATCTATGTCAACTTGATGGGCATAATTTGTCATAAGCACGAAATGCAACAAATAGTTTTAAAAGAGAATATACCACATCCGAATCATAACAAGGACGAGGGCCGACGGGGACGGATATCAAAACCAAGGCACTATGTATAACAAAGAACATACGGGTAAGATAATTATTATACGAGTAACTATATATCCAAATCACACAAACATCAATTTTTTATATAAAATTTCATGAACAAGAGGCTCACCACAAGGTGGTGCCGGTGACGGGACAATGCGGGCGATCGACGGTGGTTACGACGGAGATTTAGAAGGCACTAAGTAAACCACACCTACATATGCAAACTAAGTGTTATTTTGACCTCAAATTGCATATAAATCAAATACTAGCACATATATATATTTCCTCCCAAATTATAAACTCACAAACTAATAACTATATAAAGCATTGCAAGAGCTAATCTAGCAATGAGAGATGAAAGGACAAAGTTGCTAACCTTTGTGATCACTTGAATGGATGGGGGCCTTCAAATCTTGACAAATTTTGGGCAAAATGTGTGATGAGCTCGAGGGGAGAAGAGGAAGAATAGAGAGGAGAGGAGAGGGGAAAGGGGGAAGAACAGAGCGAGCTGGACGAAGGGTTTATATGCAGGAGGACCTATAGTACCGGTTCGTGGCACGAACCGGTACTAAAGGTGCCGGGTGGGGCCCAGACTGGCAACATCCTACCACCACCCTCATTAGTACCGGTTCGTGGCACGAACCAGTGCTAAAGGTTAGCCACGAACCGGTACTAATGGGAGCGGCACGGTTAGCCGTTGGAACCGGCACTAATGTATACATTTGTGCCGGCTCTAATACAAACTGGCACTAATGTGCTTCACGTTTGACCCTTTTTCTACTAGTGTTAACAGGCTTGCTCTTATCAATAGCTCTTTTGATTTCAATTTCAATTGTGTATACAGTTGACTTTCATATCATGCACATTACTAGCATCACAATAGAGCCAATAGTGTTGTTGTACATGTAGACCCGTGGTACCCATCTGAAATCTTGTTGTGCCGTGTAGTTTCCCACGCTTTGTATTCTTTCACTGCTGCTTTGTCTTGCACTGATATGATTTGAACAGTGTCTCTGTTTTGATTTGGCAAGACAATGCAGTGTCCATAGGACATAGATATCTGTTTGTTTGATGCTTTTATTATGTACTAGTACTTGGCAATAGAAGACTTGGTAGTTTAATCCTGTCCACCTTACTAATGAACTGGTTCACCGAAATGAGTTTCATATACTAGTACATGCTAAACTTGTTATGTGTCTGCTTGTTTCTTCTTTTAGAATGCTGACAGAATATTGGGGAAGAGTGCCTTATTAAGCAATTGTAAAGGAAGTAATGCAGATAAGGTTCAGGATAGTGACACATCCTTGTTGGTCTCCAACAAAGCTGATAAAACAACTAAGGAAGACTATCTTGAAGACAGCAAGACAACCCCAAAGTCCTGTCTTGGTTTAGTGTTCGAGTTACTGGCCACTACCGCTTGCACAAGCTATTCAAACTCACTGTCTGAATCAGTTCGGTTTCTTGAGTCTCAACTACAAGCTGAAAGACATCGATCAGCTATGCTGCGACAAGAAGCGGAAGGACTACGGAAGTCCCTGGAGCATTCATATGCATACTTTCTGGTGCAACACCAAGCGTTGGAGGATTTTAGTTCCAAACAGGACAAAGCTAATAAGCTTGCTAAGCTTATTGCCAGCATGGTGGATACCCAGGATAATGTTTCTTGAGCTCTTCCAAAGTTGTTTCAGTTATGCTCTTGTTTTTCTGCCGCGTTTATTTGCACTAGTGGCCAATTTTGACGGCTAGTGTATGTAATATGCTGCTTTGTTCCCTATATTTGCACTGGTGGCGAACTTTGATGCCCAGTGGATGTAATATGTGTAATAGCGGTAATAGGCTAGCGTTAATTGCTTGCTTATTTATTTCCTTATTGTCTTGTTTAGTTGTTTGCTTGTAGTCACTACAGTTCTTTTTCTGTGTTTTTCTAATGGCCACAATAGCCTATTTTTGGTAACTATCCAAAATAATCATGGCAACACACGGACTGTTGTAACCATGGGCCTCCCGCAGGCCGTATGATCCATGGGCCTTCTTCCGGCTGTAGGATACATTGGCCTTCTATACGGGCCATAGGATCCATTGGCCTTCTATACGGGCCTGAGGATTCATGGGCCTTCTAAGGGTCGTAGGGTCTATGGTCCTTCTATGGGCCATACGATCCATGGGCCTTATACGGGCCATACAATCCATGGGCCTCATATGGGCCGTAGGATCCATGGGCCTTCTATGGGGCGTATCATCATTTCACCAATCATGGGTCGTACTATTCATGGACCATAACGGGCCGTTAATAGGCCGTATTTGATAACTCTATGAAAACAGCCCAACGGTTTTTTTGACATGAAAAAGGCCCAACGTATTAACGGTCCACAAATGGGCCGACTGTAACGACGCGCTAAATTTGGCCCACAAGCAGAAAATGACAGTAACAGGCCATCTGGAACCGAATGCTGCAAATGAGCCCAAGAATCAATGGGCCCTGAGAAGGCCGAAAGATAACTTGGGCTGGAAACGGCCCAATGGAATAACGGGCCGTTAATGGGTATAAAGTGATACACTGTTCATTACGGGCCAGTTTCACCGTGGGCCGTTAATGGGCTAAGAGTTACAAAGGGCCTCATATGGGCTGAAAGAAGTCATGGGCCCCACATGGGCCGGAAGTTAAAACGGGCTGGAATCATATTGGACGGCCCAGATGATGCTACTGGGCCTAATTCGGAGAGGTCGTAACGGGCCCTGGGTTTGCAGGTTGTAAATGGGCTATATGCGAACAGGCCATTTACAGGCTTTCCGTGGGCCGGCCCGCCACCTTTTGACCAAGTCAAACGGGCCGGCCTTTTCACAGGAATGGGCCTATGTTGGGCCGTGCCATGTGTCACTGTATCATAGGCGCCTTCGGTCCAATGAGTGGATGACATTTGTCCTGACGGTGAGCCAACACGTGTTTCCTCCAGCCAATGATGATTTTACACGTGGAAAATCCCCATTGGTCGGGGTTGTTAACGGGTTATTCTGTTACGGTGGATGCCACGTGTCGGTCACCCGTGACGAAAGCACTTCTATGACACACGATTTATCGTCATGGAAGTGGACACTTCCATGATGATAATTTTGGTAATGTCATGGAACACTTCTACGACAGCACAGGTATGACTATCTTGATTATGTCATAAAATCGTCATGGATGTACATGCATGACAAAAAATGCGACCTATTGTGACAAACACGTATCATCACGGAAGTGTATTTTTTTTGTAGTGCGATGACAAGCCGAGCAGTTGGTTCATACTTTTTAACGCGCTTCAGCCTTTTCAACCTTTACGCAATACATGAGCGCGAGCCATGGATATAACACTATAGGTGGAATAGCATATGATGATGGGGGTTATGTGAGAAGACAAATAAAGGGAGAAAGTCTCACATTGACGCAACTAATCAACGGGCTTTGGAGATGCCCATCAATTGATGTCAATGTGAGGAGTAGGGATTGCCATGCAACGGATGCACTAGAGCTACAAATATATGAAAGCTAATCAAAAGAAACTAAGTGGGTGTGTATCCAACTTGCTTGCTCACGAAGACCTAGAGCATTTTGAGGAAGCCCATCATTGGAATATACAAGCCAAGTTCTATAATGAAAAATTCCCACTAGTATATGAAAGTGACAAAATAAGAAACTCTCTATCATGAAGATCATGGTGCTATTTTGAAGCACAAGTGTGGAAAAGGATAGTAACATTGTCCCTTCTCTCTTTTCTCTCATTTTTTTGTTTGGGCTTCTTTGGACTCTTTTTTTATTTGGGCTTGTTTGGCCTCTTTTTTTATTTCATAGTCTCCTTTCCTCACATGGAACAATGGTCGAATAATGATGATCATCACACTTTTATTTACTCATAACTCAATATTACAACTCGATACTAGAACAAAAATATGACTCTATGTGAATGCCTCCGGCGGTGTACCAGGATATGCGATGAATCGACATGTATGAAAGAATTATGAAAGGGTCTTTGCCACAAATATGATGTCAACTACATGATCATGCAAAGCCATATGACAATTATGGAGCGTGTCATAATAAACGGAACAGTGGAAAGTTGCATGCCAATATATCTCGAAATGGCTATGGAAATGCCATAATAGGTAGGTATGGTGGCTATTTTGAGGAAGATATAAGGAGGCTTATGTGTGATAGAGCATATCGTATCACGGGGTTTAGATGCACTGGCAAAGTTTGCACGAACTCCCGAGGTGAGAAAGGGCAATGCACGGTACCGTAGAGGCTAGCAAATTGCGGAAAGGTAAGAGTGTGTATAATCCGTGGACTCACATTAGTCATAAAGAACTCATATACTTATTGCAAAAGTCTATTAGCCCTTGAAGGAAAGTACTACTACGCATGCTCCTAGAGGGATAGATTGGTAGGAAAAGACCATCGCTCGTCCCACACTGCCACTCATAGGGAAAGCAATCAAAGAACACCCCATGCTTCAATATTGTCACACAACGTTTACCATACATGCATGCTATGGGACTTGCAATCCTCTACGCAAGTATTTCTCAATATCACAATTACTCAACTAGCACGACTCTAATATCACCATCTTTATATCTCAAAATAATTATCAAGTATCAAACTTCTCATAGTTTTTAATGCACTCTATATGAAAGTTTTTATTATATCCATCTTTGATGCCCATCATATTAGGACTAATTTTATAGCCAAAGCAAATAACCTTGATGTTCTAAAAGACTCTCAAAATAATATAAGTGAATCATGAGAGTTCATCTATTTCTTCAAAATAAAACCACCGCCGTGCTCTAGAAGGATATAAGTGAAGCACTAGAGCAAATGACAAACTACTCCGAAATATATAAGTGAAGATCAATGAGTAGTTGAATAATTATGTGACTATGTGAAGACTCTATAACATTCAAGAATTTCAGATCTTGGTATTTTATTCAAACAGCAAGCAAAACAAAATAAAATAGAATGACGCTCCAAGCATAACACATATCATGTGGTGAATAAAAATATAGCTCCAAGTAAAGTTACCGATAGACGAAGACGAAAGAGGGGATTCCTTCTAGGGCATCCCCAAGCTTAGGTTTTTGGTTGTCCTAGAATATTACCTTGGGGTGCCTTGGGCATCCCCAAGCTTAGGCTCTTGCCACTCCTTATTCCATAGTCCATCGAATCTTTACCCAAAACTTGGAAACTTCACAACACAAAACTTAACAGAAAACTCGTAAGCTCCGTTAGTATAAGAAAATAAACTCACCACTTAGGTACTGTTGTGAACTCATTATAAATTCATATTGGTGTAATATCTACTGTATTACAACTTATCTATGGTTCATACCCTCCGATACTACTCATAGATTCATCAAAATAAGCAAATAACACAATGAAAACAGAATCTGTCAAAAACAGAACAGTCTGTTGTAATCTGTATCGAACGTATACTTCTGTAACTCCAACAATTCTGAAATAAATTGTTGTACCTGAGTCATTTGTCCATTAATCATCTGAAAAAAGAATCAACCTAAAAGCACTCTCCTGTAAAAAATGGCAGCTAATCTCGTGATCACTAAAGTTTCTGTTTTTTTACAGCAAGATCGCAAAGACTTCACCCAAGTCTTCCCGAAGGTTCTACTTGGCACAAACACTAATTAAAACATAAAACCACATCTAATCAGAGGCTAGATGAATTATTTATTACTAAATAGGAGCAAAAGCAAAGAACAAGAATAAAATTGGGTTGCCTCCCAACAAGCGTTAAGGTTTAACGCCCCTAGCTAGGCATGATGATTTCAATGATGCTCACATAAAAGATAAGAATTGAAACATAAAGAGAGCATCATGAAGAATATGACTAGCATATTTAAGTCTAACCCACTTCCAATGCATAGGGATTTTGTGATCAAACAACTTATGGGAACAATAATCAACTAGTATAGGAAGGCAAAACAAGCATAACTTCAAAACTTTAAGCACATAGAGAGGAAACTTGTTATTATTGCAATTCCTACAAGCATACGTTCATCCATCATAAAAAATTTCAGTAGCATCATGAATGAATTCAACAATATAACCATCACATAAAGCATTCTTTTCATGATCTACAAGCATAGAATTTTTATTACTCTCCACATAAGCAAATTTCTTCTCATGAATAGTAGTGGGAGCAAACTCAACAAAATAACTATCATGTGAGGCATAATCCAATTGAAAATTAAAATCATGATGACAAGTTCCATGGTTATCATTATTCTTTATAGAATACATATCATCAAATTTATCATCATAAATAGCAACTTTATTCTCATAATCAATTGGAACCTCTTCCGAAATAGTGGATTCATCACCAAATAAAGTCATGACCTCTCCAAATCCACTTTCATAATTATCACAATAAGATTCAACACCCTCCAAAATAGTGGGATCATTACTTCCTAAAGTTGAAACTCTACTAAACCCACTTTCATCATTATAATCATCATAAATAGGAGGCATGCTTTCATCATAATAAATTTGCTCATCAAAACTTGGGGGACAAAACATATCATCTTCATCAAACATAGCATCCCCAAGCTTGTGGCTTTGCATATCATTTGCATCATGGGTATTCAAAGAATTCATACTAACAACATTGCAATCATGCTCATCATTCAGAAATTTAGTGCCAGACATTTTAATGCATTTTTCTTCTAACACTTGAGCACAATTTTCCTTTCCATCATTTTCACGAAAGATATTAAAAAGATAAAGCATATGAGGCACCCTCAATTCCATTATTTTTGTAGTTTTCTTTTATAGACTAAACTAGTGATAAAACAAGAAACTAAAAATTTGATTGCAAGATCTAAAGATATACCTTCAAGAACTCACCTCCTCGGCAACGGCGCCAGAAACTGCTTGATGTCTACTACACAACCTTCTTCTTGTAGACGTTGTTGGGCCTCGAAGTGCAGAGGTTTGTAGGACAGTAGCAAATTTCCCTCAAGTGGATGACCTAAGTCTATCAATCCATGGGAGGCATACGATGAAGATGGTCTCTCTCAAACAACCCTGCAACCAAATAACCAAGAGTCTCTTGTGTCCCCAACACACCCAATACAATGGTAAATTGTATTGGTGCACTAGTTCGGCGAAGAGATTGTGATACAAGTGCAATACGGATGGAAGATATGGGTATTTATAATCTGAAAATATAAAAAAAAGCGAGGTAACTAATGATAAAAGTGAGTGTAAACGGTATTGCAATGCTAGGAAACAAGGCCTAAGGTTCATACTTTCACTAGTGCAAGTTCTCTCAACAATAATAACATAATTGGATCATATAAATATCCCTCAACATGCAACAAAGAGTCACTCCAAAGTCACTAATAGCAGAGAACAAACGAAGAGATTATTTTAGGGTACGAAACCACCTCAAAGTTATCATTTCTGATCGATCTATTCAAGAGTCTGTAGTAAAATAACACGAAGCTATTCTTTACGTTCGAACTATCATAGAGTTCGTACTAGAATAACACCTTAAGAAACAAATCAACCAAAACCCTAATGTCACCTAGATACTCTAATGTCACCTCAAGTATCTGCGGGGTATGATTATATGATATGCATCACACAATCTCAGTTTCATCTATTCAACCAACACAAAGAACTTCAAAGAGTGCCCCAAAGTTTCTACCGGAGAGTCAAGACGAAAACGTGTGCCAGCCCCTATGCATAGATTCCCAAGGTCATGGAACCCGCAAGTTGATCACCAAAACATACATCAAGTGAATCAATATAATACCCCATAGTCACCCCGGGTATCCCACGCAAGACATACATCAAGTGTTCTCAAATCCTTAAAGACTCAATCCGATAAGATAACTTCAAAGGGAAAAATCAATCCATTACAAGAGAGTAGAGGGGGAGAAACATCATAAGATCCAACTAGAATAGTAAAGCTCGTGATACATCAAGTACATGCCAAATCAAGAACACGAGAGAGAGAGAGAGATCAAACACATAGCTATTGGTACATACCCTCAACCCCGAGGGTGAACTACTCCCTCCTCGTCATGGAGAGCGTCGGGATGATGAAGATGGCCACCGGTGAGGGATCCCCCTCCGGCAGGGTACCGGAATAGGGTCCCGATTGTTTTTTGGTGGCTACAGAGGCTTGCAGCGGCGGAACTCTCGAACTAGGTTATTTTCTGGAGGTTTCCGTATATATAAGAGGTGTTAGCATCGAGAACAAGTCAGGGGGGTCTCCGAGGCGGCCATGAGGTAGGGGGGCCAGCCCCCCACCCTCGTGGGTGCCTCGGGTCTCTTCTGGCCCATCTCCGATACTCCGTGGGCTTCTTCTGGTCCAAAAATAATTTCCGTCAATTTTTAGGTCAATTGGACTCCGTTTGGTTTTCCTTTTTTGCGATACTCAAAAACAAGGAAAAAAACAAAAACTAGCACCGGGCTCTAGGTTAATTGGTTAGTCCCAAAAATAATATAAAAGTGTGTACTAAAGCCCATTAAACATCCAAAAGAGATAATATAATAGCATGGAACAATCAAATGTTATTGATACGTTGGAGATGTATTAGCCACTAATAACTGGAGTGCCCCCTCGAGGCTAGACCAGTGGGCGTCTTCCTCACACTTCCAATCCTTGATAGCGCACTAGAATGCCTCCTATATTGCCGCTTGGTACACAACCTCAACCTCCTTCTCCTCCTGCCTCACCACTAGCGGAGTCGATGAAGGGCAAGTGCCGATCTAGATGGCACTGCGGTGGCGCACGTCATGCTCAATGGCAAATCAGATATCTATTGGGAAACATAGTAGAAAACAAAAAAATCCATGCCTACGAACACCTAGGAACAATATGAAGATGCATATTGGGTTTGGATCAGCGATCGTTAAGGACTCCGGAGTAGCAATAGAACAAGATGAGTCGGTGTAGATAGTGTTTGGAGTCCTTCTAACCATTGATGACGATCCTGCGAACCGCCCTCGAACGGAAGACCGAAAGCATGGCCTCTCTACTTGGTTGCAAGCATACGGTCTTCATGATCCGGCAGCGCTTCGTCGTCCAGAGCTAATCGTCGCCGCCGGAGAATTAGAGGGAGGAGATTAGAACCACACTGAGATTCTAATTATGAGGATTATAAGAACTAGGTCTAGCTCTAATTAATCAATTAGGACCAACTAGAACTAGAACTAGGTGAACTAGAGGTGGCTCCAAAACTTGTGTATTGAAAAGCGCCAACACCTCATGTATATATAGGTTAGAGGGGAGGAGGGGCTGCCAAGAGGAGGGTAGGACTCCCCTCCCATTGCACTGACCAAGGGGGAAGGAGGAATCCTCCCCCCCCCCCCACTAGGATTCGACCTCCCCTAGAGGGAAAGGGGGGCGCCTCCCCACTTGGGCCCTTGTGGACCAAGTTGCCCTCCACCTCTAGGCCTTTTAAGGCCCGTTGATATTTAATTTAATATAAAAGCCTTCTAATAATCACTAGACCCTTTTATATATAATTTAACATCACCGAATTTTTTTCACCTATGTATTAATTATCAAGAATACTGGTATTAACCGAAAAACTCCAAAACCCTTCCGGTGACCCCGAAACGCTTCTGATTCCTCTCGGAAATATTCCGAATATTAATGAGACAATTCCAAAAATAAATCATTGATAGTCTCATCCTACTAACACTTTGAAGAACGCGATTACCTTAAGCTTGTGACCTCGTAGGTTCGGTAAATCATAGACATGAATGAAACCCCTTTGTTTAATGACCGATAGCGGAACCATGGACGTCCATATCAATCCCTATGATTACACAAATGATATTCGAGTGAACCTTCTGATATCATGTGATGTTTCCTTTGCTTCATGATACTTTACAATACCTATGGTGCATCGGTATCCTCCTGAGTCATGCACATGCTCACTATGCCATTGATCTCACTGCCGGTATTTGTTCTTTCTTTCTCATTGAAGTGTTCAGCATCCCCATGACATAGTCTCCTGTGTCTGGCTAGAGGATGATGGATGCCGTCACACCGAGAGGGCCCTAAGAATATCTCACCATCGTCGGAGGAGCAAATCCCACCACTACAAAAAAAGACACATCCATGACATTTTGGGCCGAACGAATTTTTTTCCTGTCATACTTATGACACTTCTATGACGATAATTGTGACAAAACCCGGTATCATCATAGATGTGGTCGGCTCCTACTTCTATGACAAAATATCATGACAGAAAATGGGCTTTTCGTCCTGGGCGGGCTGGAGACGCAGTTGCATGACATTCTTTGGGCCGTCCATGACGGAAAAAACCGTGGTAGAAGCGAGGGCGAGGAAAATATCGGGGTGTTCCTAGTTACGATGGGTGGTCGGGACTGCGCGATGTGCGTTTCCCTCGTACACGTAAGCGCATGTGTGCGAGGCGTTGGGCTCTAACTGAACCCGAGCGAAGCATTGGGCTCTAACTGAACCCGGACGATTGCACTGCAGGATTCTCGTTACTGAACCCGAGCGATTGATCGATGGCTGTTAACTGAATCCGATCGAGCGATTTCTTCACTACTGCTGCTAACTGAAGTCGATCGATGCTGC
>NC_041389.1:387463846-387479217 GCF_002162155.2 Triticum dicoccoides | reverse complement strand
GTGGAGGCTGGATGAATAGGACGACCCCGTGGAGGGCCGGATGAACAGTAGACGGTGGAGGGGTGGATGAAGATTATCCCGTGGAGGGCTGGTTGAACAGGAGCCCGTGGAGAGGGGTGGTTGAACAGTAGCCGGTGGAGTAGCACGCGGTGGATGCTGGATGAACAGGAGCCCGTGGATGAACAGTCGCAGGTGGAGGCTGGAGGAGGTCGACGGTGTATGAATAGTTGCCCATGGAGGCTGGAAGAGGTCGACAGTGGAGATGAACAGTATCCCGTGGAGTCCCATTTTGCGGTACGCCACACCCCTCCTGATGAACAGGACCCCCGTTTCGACCGTAGCGCTCCAACACAAGTCCGTTCCTTCTGTTTTGCGGTACTCCACACCCCTCCCGATCAACAGGACCTCGTTTCGACTGTAGGTGGTCCAACACAAGTCCATTTCCTCTGTTTTGTGGTACGCCAGACCCCTCCCGATGAACAGGATCCCGTTTCGAACGTGTCCGGTCGAACACAAGGCCGTTTCCTCCATTCTGCGGTACGTCAGGCCTCATTTCCATCGCCTGTTCCGTCCAAGTCGGTTGGCTCCCACGCGTTTCTTTGCCTCCCGATGAACACGATGCATTCCGTTGCCTCCCGATGAACACGACGCATTTCGTTGCCTCCCCATGAACATGACGACACAATTTCTCCGTTCCGACCCAGCCATGTACACGAGCCCTGGCCATACGTATGCACGAGTAGGCGTTCAAGACCCTGCCCGTATGTACGTACGTGGCCGTATTTTCTTTCTTGCACACTGGCCGCTGTATGTACGTGTACATGCTACGTGCGCGCCTCTACTATGACACGTGCGCGCCTCTACATCCACCAGTATGTACGTACACGTTCGCGACCAGAATGACAATGCTACGTATGCTTCGACCAGGTGGGTCCTCACTGTCAGGCACTTCCTTGCGTGCGAAGATGTAGATGGTGGGTCCCATCAGTCAGGGGGGCGAATCATTTTTTTATTTTTTGCCCGGACACACTTCCTTGCGTGTGAAGATGTAGCTGGTGGGTCCCGGCAGTCAGGGGGGCGAATCATTTTTTTTCCCGGATGCACTTCCTTGCATGCGAAGATGTAGCTGGTGGGTCCCAGCAGTCAGGGGGAAATGTTTTTTTCGCGAAATAAGGTGGCCCATCTGGTGGGTCCCTGCTGTCAGGTGGAGGAATAATTATTTTGCTCATAATAAGGAGGCACTTCCTTGCGGCCGCCACGGACCCAGCTGTCAGCCTCTCCACGTACAGTACTCTTCCGATGGAACTCATTCCTTGACCACGTTGACCACGCCGTGCCGAGAGCACCAGGGCGGTGGACGACGGCGAGGCCTAGGAAGGGGACGACACGGACCCGCGGAAGACGCGGCAGTGGATGCCCAGGCATAGAGGAGTATGAGGGTTCACTCGTTTGGCTACGGTGTGAGGCTTCCGTCACCGCGGAATAACAGGGGGTGTGGGTGAGTAGAGGGATGGCCTGGCCAGCGGCGGGCGTAGTAGGGGGTGGTGAGGCCTCCGTGGCATCACAGTCGGCCACAGGACGCAAGAGCACGCGGCACGACCGGTGCTGCTTTGGGCGGCTGGAGCAAGAAGACCAGAGGTTGAAGAAGCACTACGGCCGTTGGATGGACATCGTACGTTCACTGGAGCTAGAATCGTTCATATTGACTAAGTTGACAAAGCCCTCCGTCCCCATCAACTTAGTAGGCCCACAAGTTAGCCTCTCACCAATGTGGGTCCCAGCTAGCAGGGGGAGTATTCATTTTTTTCTGCATAATAACGAGGCACTTCCGGTGGGTCCGAGCTAACATCGGGGGGAACGTTTTTTTCGTGAAATACAGTGGCCCGTCAGGTGGGTCCCAGCAGTCAGGGGGGAAACGTTTTTTTTCGCAAACTATGGTGGCCCGTCCAGTGGGTCCCAGCTGTCAGGTGGAGGAATCATTATTTTCCACGTAATAAGGAGGCACTTCCTTACTGCGGCCGTGGACCTAGCTGTCAGCCTCTCCACGTACAGTACACTTCCGATGGAAGTCGTTCCTTGACCACATTGACCACGCCTCGTTCCGTTGCATGCATGCGTCCAGGGGTGTGGTGTGTCCCCACTGTCAGCCTCTCACATACAGTCATCTTCCGATGACTCTCGGTTGTTGACCACGTTGACCACACTGTGCCGAGCGCACCAATGCCGGTGGACGATGGCGAGGCCCCTGACTGGAATGACCCGGAGATGGGGAAGATGGGGCAGTGGAGTCACCAATGAAGAGGAGTGAGAAACTTGACTGGTTTGGGTGCGCGGCAGCACAGCCGCAGAGCCGCCCATGGGAGACAGGAGCAATAATAGAGGTTTAAGAAGGAGCACGGCTGTTGGATTAACATCCAACGGTCCAGCTGCTAGAATCATTTGTTGATTATGTTGACAAAGCCCTGCGTACATGTCCGCTTAGTAGTCCCACAAGTCAGCCACCAAATCTGACGGGTCCCAACTGTCAACGGGATGAATAATTTTTTTCGCATAACAAGGAGGCACTTCCTTTCGTGCGAAGATACAGCCGGTGGGTCCCAGCTGTCAGGTGGAGGAATTTTTCCAGCTTAATAAGGAGGAACTTTCCTTTCGTGCGACCAAGGACCTCAGCCGTCAGTCTCTCCATGTACAGTCCTCTTTCGATGACTCTCGTTTGTTGACCACGCCGCACCGAGCGCAGCAAGGCGGTGGACGACAGTGAGGCCCTGGATGGGAACGACTCGAAGATGGGAAGATGCGGCAGTGGAGTCGCAGATTGAGAGGAGTAGAAGGGTTATAACTGGTTCTGGTGTGGTGTAGGGTTGCAGTCGGTGGAGAATAACAGGAGGTGTGGAGGGGTGGAGGGATAGCCTGGCCGGTGGTGGGGTACTGCTTCGCAGTGATGCGTGCTAAGCAAAGCCGCTAGCCACCGGAGGCCGGACCAGGCGGTCCCGGTGACGTTGGAGGAAGAAGACGAGAGATTGAAGGTGCATGCCGGCCGTTGGATATAAATCCAATTGTTGTGGATGTCATAATCATTCGTTGACCAAGTTGACAATGCCCTGCGTAGGCTTCGACCTATTGGCCCACATGTCAGCGTGCAAAAATGTGGCATATATTTAACCCATGTTTTCTAGAATGTACATGTCATTTGCTGGGCTAGGTGAACAAATAATTTCGCGTCAATCAGGCCCATTTATATTCTCTAATAAATCCCAGCCCATTTGCACTTCCTTGAAATACATGAATTAGCTGGGCTTGTTATATATATAATGTTATGTTAGAAGGAGCAATTAATATCAAAAAATAAATCGGAGAGGCACATTTTTTATATATATCTAATTAACAAATTAGCGAGTTATTGCTCAAGATAAAAATGAGCGTGTTATTATTAAATTGGTCCTTAAAATCTTCGCAAGCTTTTGTACGCAATCACCAGGATTTTCCTTGCATGTGAGTCAAAAACAACCAGGATTTTCCTTGCCATCTTCTGTTAAACATTTACTTTTATAAGTTAATAACACGTGGGATGTTTTTATAATGTATATATAAGTCTCTATAAAATATATGATAATAGTAATAATATAATATATATATTATGGTTAGAAGGGAAAACATAAATTGGACACAACATTATTATTCTTATATATAGATAAATAGAACAGAGACCTGTGTTTTATTAAAAAAATACATTGGGCTGCCGATCTTTAAGAAAAAGCCTATAGGCCGGCATGGACCTCAAAAAATAATTTGAAACCACTATCTCCATATGTCGTGGGCTATGCATGTTAAAATACAAAACCTAGGCGTAGCTGATACCTTTTCGCCCTGTGAAAAAAAATTATGCCAGATCCCCGTGCGAACTGCATTAAAGAGGGGGCCGGCGGCACGACTGAAGAAGCACATCAAGAGCGATTTTTTTCTTCAGTGGATGGCTCTCGATAGCGTTTTTTACTTGCCTCTGCACCATACAACTTGTATTTTTAGCCTCCCAGTCTGTCATGGTGGACCAGCAGCCCATTTGTTGGGCGGGCCAACCTACAGAAACCAGCACTCGATTTTTATCAAGCCTAAAAAACAACACAGTATTATGTTTGTTTTGAGTCCGAAAACATTACGACAGGGGTTGAGCGGGGGAGAGGGGAATATAGAGTAATAAAAATATTAAAAAGAGTTGATGCCCCGTTGCTACCCTAACAAAGCAGGTGCAATTCTTTTCGGGAAGAAGGTGTGCCATTGACACCCACACGTCACATAACCCACAGTAGGCATACTAACAAGTTCAGAGACAAATACAACAGAAAAGTTAAACATTCGTATCAAACTCAGTTTTACAGGACACGTTCATATTCATAGCCAACATTCACTATCAACAACTGAAAAGATTCATATATACACAAGTTCAGCATATCTATGCATCCAAATGATTGACAGATCACACGACAATATTCATACATAATTCACAAAAAGATTTAGATATACACATGTTCAGTATGTTTATGCATCCAAATGATTGAGATCACAGCCAATATGATCCATGGACGAACTTTAATTACGTAGGGTACAGACTGGTAAATGGTGTTCAGTCGGAGGTACTTCTTGCTAAAATTAATTCTTGTACGAGTAAACTTTCGAGTACATAAGAGGCAGCACAGACAATCTGAACTTTGCTTGTAGGTTTATCCTCAAATAGTGGCCTCGTGCGGAGCGAGGTTTGAGAAAATTGGCCACTACTTTCATCCAACTAGTTTACTGGCTAATCTTGGTCCTGTAGCTCGCCAAAATTCTACATTGCAGACGAAAAGGAGGCGGTTGAGAAAATGAACCACCCAAATTTTTTGTGCAGTTCAACTGAAATGGAGCATCTCTAGCATGCATACTGATTAAGTGTCAGATGAATATACGCGTCAACCAACTTGTCTAGAATCTTTAGACTCCATGCCATACAGTTCGCTACCATATCTGCCGATAACCAAAAGGCACAAGTTGGGACCAAAGACTGGATTGTGTTCTTCTGGGCTATGCGCCAAGCAATATTTTTGACGTTCACTCTCCTAATGCTTGGAGTTTGACAACTGGTTGACATCTGTTGATACTTGAATGAATATAGGCACTTCATGTCAACATCGATGCTTGTCTAAGTGAACTTTGGAGTACATTGCAGCAGCATAAGTATATGTCCATCTGATCATTTTCTGCAGTTCTACTGAAATCACCCAACGCAATGATTTGCTTGTGAGTTCAGGCTCCAAGTTACTCCTTTATAAAATCGGCAAACAGTAGCACAATACCAAATTACCAATACATGACAAGCACAATAATCAGGATAACGACCAGTACCAACCCGTGTGAGGTAGCATATCAATTACTATTTCTTTTGACTGGAAGCCGAGATAAGAGAAGCGATTGACAACGAAGGAAGAAAGCAAGCTGAGATTAGCGACTGACAGGAAAGGACGGAACCCGTCGAGGCAATGAAGCACCCAAAGTTTTTGTGCAGTTCCACCAAAATCGAGCATCCCTGTTGGCACATATATTGAGAGAGTGAGATTACTGTAATAGTGGGACTAGTTGATGAAACATACACTAATGAATAGAAGCACCCTCATTATCTTAATGGGTAAAGTTAGCAACATAGTAGTCTTGCTTAAAGAGAGGTATTAGTTTATTTAATCAGTGCCAATTAGCTCAACACTCAAAGCATTGCCATTTATCGTAGGTTGCAAAACTTTAACGTGCAAAGATAAAGGAGTTTCTCATGATAGTAGAACGATACAAATAGAGATGACAACAAACTAATATGGATGAAGGCCTTAGGCCCATACCAACCTGAGAAAAAAAGCTTATCATGTAGACCCATAAGAGATGATAAAGCACTCACTGGAATCACTCAATAGTATATATTTTTGTGCACTTCAAATGTATGGTTGAAATCACTCTTGTTTACCAGTGCTGAGATTATGTCGAAACATTATCAAGAACTTCCAGGAGTGTTAAAGCACTGGCTGGGATATAGTTCATTGTATTGTCTTGTGTAGTTCCACTAAAATGTATGATTGGCACAACATGATCCCTGTTTGCACAAGTAGGAACAAGGTGAAACCTTCATTATCTTAGTGAGAAAGGATAGGAAGACATTAGCATATTACTCTAACAGTAGCATCAAATTCATGATGGACAATACGCAAAAAATTGCCTCATTGAACCAATGGCAATAAATTGACATGCAAAACAATAGCACTATTATGTCATGACAGTAATAATATTCCCTCCCAGCTACACCACATGATTCACCTCCATAGACAAACATACACACGTACATGATTCAGCATAGGGTCCTACTAAAGATTTGTTTAACTCCGACAGGAAAATTAGGCAGCAATAAATTAGTGGTACTTAAGTATTCCTAATTAATTAAGTGAGATAGCAGAAGTGGAAGCGCTCCCTGGAGGATCATCTCACATGTAAGGTAGTCGTTGCCGCAGCCCTTGAATGGCCTCGACTAAGGCCTCTGGCTTCAGCAAGATCGCCTTGGCACTGTTTATTATTATTCTTCTTCCTCTTCATGCTCTGTTTCTCTTTCTCCTCACCAGTTGGTGAAACCAAGTACATGATTGTCCTTCTATTTCAGAATTGGTTTTGTCAGTGAGGGAGTACAAGTGTACTAGTAAAAAATAGCATTATTTTCTCATGGCAGTCGGAAAATGGAGATGAACACATGCATTAAATATCATTCTTACCTAAAGGAAGGTTATGGCACCAATATGTATGATGAGGATTGGAACACAGATCTCCCTTTGTGCAGTTCCACCGAAATGAACCAACTGTTCCATTCTGACATTCCAGTTAAACAACACAAAAGTCACTTCTTTTAAGAATAGTTTTGTGCAATGCACCAAAAGGTCACAACAACAACCAGGTGAATTGGATATCCCTGTTTGGACAAAAAGGTACAAAGGAAACAGTTAGATTCTCAAACAATTACAGGCAAAAACATTTGGCTAAACTTGTCATGGCTTATAACAGTGGCATGGCTTCATTTCTACCAGGGACATTAGATTAAGAATAGCTAAATATTTTGTATAAGGGCATGGGACAGTGGGTGCACCAGCAGTCCAGCACCATGTACATAAACAGGGGCATAAAGTGGTGATTCATAGTTTGTTGCCCCGAGAAACAAACATCCAAGAAACATATCTGGGTTGGTCCCATTTTTGTTCACTCTAGCCACCTACTCCTATGTGTGGATAGCAAATCTAGTCCTGGTCATACCACTGTGTACACCGTTACCCCTATATTTCCCTTTTCGACCAAGAGACCGGTTGGATGACCAGTCTATACTACTTTCACCCCCCTTTCCTTCCTGTTTGTACCAAGTCCGATGTACATACTAAATTCCCCCACCCCCACTTTATTTCTTGTTTGAACCAAGTACTCGCTCCGTCTGAAATTAATTGTCATCAAAATGGATGTGTCTAGAACTAAAATACATCTAGATACATCCATTTCAATGACAAGTATTTTCGGACGGAGGGAGTACAAGATTCGACTCCATGAAGTAGTTTTACCTCTAACAATTGAAGAAGAAAAATAGGTGACGTTGGACCATCCGATCGAGAGGGGATGAGAGGTAGAAAATGATGCACATGCAGCGATGTAGCGAGATGGGGAAGTAGCGGTAAGGTGGTTTCGAATGAAGATATACCTGAAGGTCGTCGGGATGTGGATAGGTGGGCGGCGGGAGGCCGGATTTGCCCACAAGCAACAACGAAGGGATCGTAGGACCTCCCGCGTCGGCGCTCGGCCAGAGATAATGGTGCGGCCGGCAGTGGGTCTCCTCCCTCGCTGTCGACGACGGCCTAAACGCTGCCCCTCCTCCCCTTCACCGACGGAGCGGGATACATCCGGATCTGTAACCAACGGTGAGGATAGAAAGACAGTGTTTTTTGAAGGGAGAAAGACAGTGTTACCACCCCTATCTTGTTTAGATCTGGAGAGGATGAGAGTGTGTGAATAGAGCAACCCTAGCAAGCAAGCGCGGAGGCTCCGGCCTATATATACGTAGTGGGGTAGTTTTCCTTTTTAACTCCATCAAAACAATCGTTTAAAATTGTGTACTAGTACATGCCAGGTCGCGGTTTTTTTCGTTGTTGATTTTTTTGAGATAGCTACCCGCTTGTTCCAAGTGGTGTTACGGTGTCCCAGGTCACACTTTGTATCGTTCAAGTCTGGTACTACAAGTCCCTCCATTAAATGAACAACCAGCCCCTCATAAAAATTGTGAACAAGCCCACGGCTAAAATTAGCGGAAACGTGCGTTGCCCCAACATGCATTATTATTTATATTTTCTACTCCCTCCATTCCTAAATATTAGTCTTTTTTATTAGCCACACCTAAGACAAGAATTTTTTTATTAGCAGTGAACCCCACATGAAACAGACACAAAAATTGTGGCAAGATTCCCTTAGGCAAGCCAAAGTGTGTCTAACAATTTGAGCAACTCAAGTTAGGCAAGTGTGGCAAGTGTGGGAAAAATAATGTGGCAACATAAGACAAACATAGTCACAATCCAAACAGCCCCGTAATTTTTTGTGACATGCATGAAAATTTGATTAGTTAAATTTATAGTCAAAATTTGGCAAGGTGCATCAAATCAACACATGCAAGTATCAAAAGGAAAGTCACGGCATGCATGCATGCATTGTACTCCCTCCGTTTCCAAATATAAGTCTTTTTAGAGATTGCAACAAGTGACTACATACGAAGCAAAATATGTCTACATACATCCGTATGTTGTAGTCCATTTGAAATGTGTAAAAAGACTTATATCGAGCGTAGTGCTTTGATGTGTCACGTCGACTCATACAAGACCGACAAGTTTGATTACTACAACACCCTCTCCCTCGTGGAATGAGCTCCGGTGCCTTAACTGCACCTGCCTTTGGCTGCATGACAGGAGGGCCAACCACCTGTTGGGCCCACCTGTCGTAGACGCAAAGGCAGGAGCAGTAAGTCAATGAAGCTGCGTCCCTCCCTCGCGCATGAGCGTTGTGGCTGGCAGTACTAGTAGAAGCTTTTGCTACACGCTATCCCTCCCGCACGAGGTCGACGGACATGCATCAGTGGATTCGATACTGTAGAAGTAGGAGTAACATCATTGTTCGTCTTCTCGAAGAGGCGAAGAGGCAAGCGCAACCCGAACATGGCAGTTGCGAACGCTCGCGTGGTGTGGTGCCTTGGAGCACGCATATAGTAGCCAGGCTCTTGCATGAGACAAAATTGCTATTTGAGCGAGAAGGCAAATTTGGCTCCCGGGCTCAGCTGCACCCGCGCCGGCGAAAAAAATCAAAAAAAAATACTAGAAAATTTCAAAAAATTCCATTTTTTTGTGTGGTATATAATTTGATGCGTGAGGTTCGCTGCAAAATTCAACTCGTTCGGAATTGAGCATCTCTCGGCAAAAAATACAAAATCAGGGTCTGTAAAAAAGTTTACTGTTCGTGAACTGTTTTGACCCGATTTGTCTTTTTTGCCGAGAGCTGCTCAAATGTCCAAATGAGTTGCAATTTGCAGCAGACCTCACGCAACAAGTTATCTACTACACAAAAAAATGGATTTTTGGAAATTTTCTAGTATTTGTTTTGAAATTTTTTTCTAAGAGGGAGCATCTGAGCCTGGGCTCAGATGCGGATTTCCGTATTTGAGCGCACTATTGTAGTAGTACTAGTACTTGATACTCCCTCCATCTAGGTGAATAAGTCATTGAATTTGTAGCTAAGCTTCCCTCATTGAATTGTTTAACTATTAAACTCCATCATCCATTGGTTGATACTCATTCTGCATAGGTCCACGTGCTTAGCACCATTTCGTCCTGGGGTCACCAATGTTAATTTGCTAATTAATAGCATTGCATGGAATGAACTAGCCACTGCATGTCATGTTTGGTAGTCTCAAGTCATTAAAAGCATGCACACCTCTCTTCTCTTATTGGTTGATATGTCAAGAAACAAGAAACAAGGTAGAAGTTAATGCACCGCGCCTAAGTGTTTTGGGATTATATGGTTTTCGTAAAATGACATACACACCTAGACGGAGGGAGTAGAATAGCCCTGTAAACAGGAAAGGAGTATTTGCCTTTCTAGAGATTTCAACAAGTGACTAGACTACACCGTGTGCAGTACTCCCTCCCTTCTGGTTTATAGGGCTCAAATCTCATGAACCAAGGCATTTTGCGATTGGAGGAATGTATCTCGTACTTTACAAAACTACCCTAATTAAACTCATGCATTAATTACGTAGCTCTCTGATTTTCCTCTCTGCCTTGGTCGCGGTACACAATATTGAGCACTTCTATATGACTAGCCACTCTATCTACATGCGGGTCCTCAAAGCATTCGGGCTCGCGTGCCATCCACCAAATCACAGCGAGGTGCTACAGTCAAGACTCACATGTCACCCCGGTGTGGCCGTCATGACCCGTCATATCACAAAACCCACACCTTTACCAGCAGTGGTAAAGTGTCCTCCAAGTTGGACTGGACGAAGTAACCATCATTTCATTGGAACGCTCGTTGAAGCCCTTTCTTCCCTTTCTTGAAGAAAACCTCACTCCAGGATACTCACTTCTGCCATTTTTCTTCTGTACCGACGAAGGAAAGGTGGGCGAATCAGTTATGCTGCTATATTTTCATTCCAAGAATCTTCTTTTTGCGAAGCACCGACCGATTCTCACAGCCTATTCTTTTCCCGTTTTCATTGCGATTGTGGTTTCCTTTCGATTGCTTTTTGTTTGTGAGTTCATTGATGGATCCTGGAGCACTAGGCAAAGAGTTGCCGGTGGACAACCCACTGGAGATAGCGATCTCTAGGAAGCGAGCACCGACCAACGAGTTGACCATGTTGGCGGGCCAACCCATGGAGACGAAGAACTCCAAGAAACAAGCATTGGCCAAAGAGTTGATGACGTTGGCGGACGAACTCCTCAAAGAAAGTTGGAAGATCAGCAAGGGCCCCACCGTGCCTACCCCAGAAACTCTGATGGCCACCTATGCGAGGCTCAAGTCTGAGTTTGAGGAGATAGTCGCCGTTGAGAAGCAGTATTCCCCTAGCAAGGTGATGGCCCCAAACGAGGACGAGGAGATGGCCCCCGGAGGGATGAGATCCCCCTGTGAGCTGCACAAGGTAAAAAAAATAATGCCTTATTACCATAGTTGTGGTTTTTGATTCTTTGTAATGTGCTTGCTAATATGTTAGGGTTATGCAGGTGCCGGTGGACGTCCTTGATGATTCCGATGTCGCGGCCCGTCCTGTGGACAACGCCCCATAGATTGTTTTCAATGCCGCGGTCCGTCCTGTTGGCATCGCCCCGGAGATCGATTCCGATGCCGCTGTCCATCCAGTGGACATCACCCCAGAGATCGATTCCGATGTCGCGGTCAGTCCTGTGGACATCCCCCCAGAGATCGATTCCCATGCCGCTGTCCGTGCTGTGGTCATTGACCGAGAGATCGATGACAAGAAATAGTTGGTCGCGCTAATCCTTGAGGGTAGTTTGCATTGCCCTGTGTTTAATTACCAAAATGATGCGTGTTATCAAACCATCTTATGGCTAGTGCACTACTTTTGTTTGATAGTGAATCATGCGAACCCTCTCCGAGTTATGGAAACAGATGTATCCTCACCAGCTTTTGATGTAATATATGGCATGCTTAGATGTAAGTTTGAACTGTTTATCATATCAGCAGGGCTTGTTTGATGATTCTTGGTGTTAGTAGGCTAGCTATTGTGTGAGCTATAGTACTTGCAAAACACTCACTGAAGAGAAACGTTGGGGCTGATGAGCTCGTGGTACGCTTATAGTTATCCGCCGTTGATCGACCAATAGCCCTAGCTCCTAAGATTGTAGGCTTGGCGATCGATCAGACAATAGTCGACATGGATTCATTCAGGCCTCATTTGGTTCATAGGGTAGGAAAATCATAGCAAAAGTATAGAGACGTACAACACAAAATCATAGCAGTGCAGAGACGTACTCCCTCCATACGAAAAAAGATGACCTAGGCGGGCTAGTTTGGCCTAGTGGGTTTCAGTGATATGGCGTGGTACAGTGCCGTCCAGTCTTCACATGTGGTAGCCGTATTGCGGGTACAGTAAGTTTTCTTGAAGAAGCGGAATTCAACGAAGTCATGATGGTTCCTTCGTCTGAACAACTTATAGTGGGAAAGGTTGGGCCTGCGATACAACCGGGGTAGACCAGGATAATTTTGTGCATGGAAGGTGGACCAAGATGGTCGACGTCCCACATGTCGATGAATGAAAGTATTCTTTCCGATATAGAGGACGAGCAATGAGTATTCATTGTTTATTTTTGATGAAAGCTATTGTCTCCACTGTTACGACGGAGGAGTGTGAAACACGGCAGCCCAGTGAACTTGGCATGTGCACCACTCCCTCCTTCCTCACGTAATGCTACCATACTGTTGACTATAAGGTTGGCTATAAGGTTACAACTTTTTCTCACTTTCTCTCTATCTATTTCCTCTCAAATGTTTTTTACCTTTCTTTTTTAGACACAATTGTCTTTTATGCCTTTTTTAGAATTATTTTTATACCTAGGAGCACGTGTAGAGACGGGCTCTTGCAGAGCCTACTCCTTGACTTTGTCAATGCCTCTCTCTCCTCCACATAAGCGGGCTTATAGCCCAGTATTTTACTGGTACTACTTGCTATGCATACATGCGGCGGGCAGCTGGCGTCCTGAGGGGCCAGGGCGGTCAAAGCGGGCTCCGGAAGCGGTCTGGACTCCAGCATGGCCCACCTCACATTATCACCATATATTTCTTGGAGTCCGTGCGCGGCGAGCGGGCGATCTCTTCTCCCTCCCCTATTTCTCTCTTCTCAGCCAACGCCCGCCGAGCGATTAGATTTCAGCTATCGACGGTTTATTCAATTACAGTCCCACATGTCAGTGAACTTGCAAAACAATTCGTGTCCCCTCTAGTGAGCGGAGTGCGAGCGAGACTGTCTTGGTGTGGCGGTACGAGCCGTAAGTGTGCCGGCTTTTCCTTTAGAACTTGCGAAGCGTAACATTTTCGCGTGATCGATCGATAGAAATCCTGAACAAAATGACGAGGGCGGTGCTTTCCCGCTCATTAGGCGAGCTAGTTTGAGTGATATGACGTGCTACAGTGCCGTCCACTTGCTCCATTTTTATGTAAGCAAGAGTTTACACTCTTACGTGGGAGGAGTGCGAAACACCGCGGATCTGATTTTGATCAAGGGATAACTGTTCCCTACCAAATAATGGAGCACTATTAGCGATTATAGCATGATAGTTAGGGCATCTCCAGCGCTGGCCCACAAATTTACACCGGCATGTGTCGAGGACACTGATGGATGCCATCCGATGCTGCCCGCATAACTTTCGACAACTATATGAACTAACCGGACGAAATTTTTGCAAACAAAGAAAATTTCAAATTAACTGGATGAAATTCATTACATTTCGAAAACTTTTCCTACAACTAGACGAAATTCATTACATATTTCGCAAAACCGTACTAAACCCTATTGTAAACCTAATCTAAATGATCGCCGGCGCCCGACCACCATGTCCGGCCATGAACCCGAGAAAGCCGGCCATTGCCTTTGCCTCCTCCTCATCCGCCTCGATAACCTCCTCCTCTAGAGCACAAGGTTCTGAAGATTTCCGCCTCCATGTCACCGTCAAGCGGCTAATCGGCCGCCGATGTTTACCCCACCAATCTTGGCGTCGACTGAGTTGAGTAGCGGTGGCCTTCCTGGGACCAGAGCGGCGGCGACCTACCGTGTACTACTCTTCCTCGCTGCCGGCTGCGCCTGTGCACGCGCTCTAGCTTTGTGGTCGTGGTGGCGGAGGGTGACCAAGGGGGTGCCGGCGATCTCCTTTGTTTGCTCCTGCGATAGTACATCAAAGAGAGCTTTGGAGCGCGCTCAGAGCAGAGCCGCCGATGTCCCTCGTCTGCTCCTGCGACAGTACGTCCAAGAGAGCTTCGGAGTGAAGGAAATATGCCCTAGAGGCAATAATAAAGTTATTATTTATTTCCTTATATCATGATAAATGTTTATTATTCATGCTAGAATTGTATTAACCGGAAACATAATACATGTGTGAATACATAGACAAACATAGTGTCACTAGTATGCCTCTACTTGACTAGCTCGTGAATCAAAGATGGTTAAGTTTCCTAGCCATGGACAAAAGAGTTGTCATTTGATTAACGGGATCACATCATTAGGAGAATGATGTGATTGACATGACCCATTCCGTTAGCCTAGCACTTGATCGTTTAGTATGTTGCTATTGCTTTCTTCATGACTTATACATGTTCCTGTAACTATGAGATTATGCAACTCCCGTTTACCGGAGGAACACTTTGGGTGCTACCAAACGTCACAACATAACTGGGTGATTATAAAGGAGTACTACAGGTGTCTCCAAAGGTACATGTTGGGTTGGCGTATTTTGGGATTAGGTTTTGTCACTCCGATTGTCGGAGAGGTATCTCTGGGCCCTCTCGGTAATGCACATCACTATAAGCCTTGCAAGCAATGTGACTAATGAGTTAGTTGCGGGATGATGCATTACGTAACGAGTAAAGAGACTTGCCGATAACGAGATTGAACTAGGTATTGGATACCAACGATCGAATCTCGGGCAAGTAACATACCGATGACAAAGGGAACAACGTATGTTGTTATGCGGTTTGACCGATAAAGATCTTCGTAGAATATGTAGGAACCAATATGGGCATCCAGGTCCCGCTATTGGTTATTGACCAGAGATGTGTCTCAGTCATGTCTACATCGTTCTCGAACCGTAGGGTCCGCACGCTTAAGGTTTCGATGACAGTTATATTATGAGTTTATGTATTTTGATGTACCGAAGGTTGTTCGGTGTCCCGGATATGATTACGGACATGACGAGGAGTCTCGAAATGGTCGAGACATAAAGATTGATATATTGGACGGATATATTTGGACACCGGAAAGGTTCCGGAGAAGTTTGGAGCCCCGGGAGGTTACTGGAACCCCCCGGGAGGTATATGGGCCGTATTGGGCCCATGTAGGAAGAAGAGAGAAGGAGCAAGGGAGGGGGGCGCGCCCCCCAAGCCCAATCCGAATTGGGGAGGGGGCCCGGCCCCCCCTTTCCTTTCTCCTTCCCCCTCTTCCTATTACTACTACTAGTACTACTTCCTAATACTAGTACTCTTTCCTTCCCCCTCCAAATAAGATAAGGAAAAGAGAGGGAAACCTACTTGGAGTAGGTTTCCCCCTCCTCATGGCGCCCCCC
>NC_041389.1:387383366-387463739 GCF_002162155.2 Triticum dicoccoides | reverse complement strand
CCTAGGGCCGACCACCTCCTCCCTCCCTCCTTTATATACGGGGGTAGGGGGGCACCCTAGAACACACAAGTTGATCATTGATCGTTCCTTAGCCGTGTGCGGTGCCCCCCTCCATGATATTACACCTCGGTCATATTGTAGCGGTGCTTAGGCGAAGCCCTGCAACAGGAGAACATCAAGATCGTCACCACGCTGTCGTGCTGACGGAACGCCCCCTCGGCGCCTCTGCTGGATCGGAGATTGAGGGTGCGTCATCGAGCTGTACGCGTGTCAAGAACTCGGAGGTGCCGGAGTAACGGTACTTGGATCGGTTGAACCGGAGGACGTACGACTACTTCCTCTATGTTGCGTCAACGCTTCCGCTTCGGTCTACAAGGGTACGTAGACAACACTCTCCCCTCGTTGCTATATCATCACCATGATCTTGCGTGTGCGTAGGAAATTTTTTGAAATTACTACGTTCCCCAACAGTGGCATCCGAGCCTAGGTTTTATGCGTTGATGTTATATGCACGAGTAGAACACAAGTGAGTTGTGGACGATATAAGTCATACTGCCTACCAGCATGTCATACTTTGGTTCAGCGGTATTGTGAGATGAAGCGGCCGGGACCGACATTACGCATACGCTTACGCGAGACTGGTTTCACCGTTACGAGCAGTCGTGCTTAAAGGTGGCTGGCGGGTGTCTGTCTCTCTCACTTTAGTTGAACCGAGTGTGGCTACGCCCGGTCCTTGTGAAGGTTAAAACGGAGTCTATTTGACAAACTATCATTGTGGTTTTGATGCGTAGGTGAGATTGGTTCTTGCTTAAGCCCGTAGCAGCCACGTAAAATTTGCAACAACAAAGTAGAGGACGTCTAACTTGTTTTTGCAGGGCATGTTGTGATGTGATATGGCCAAGACATGATGCTATATTTTATTGTATGAGATGATCATGTTTTGTAACCGAAGTTATCGGCAACTGGCAGGAGCCATATGGTTGTCGCTTTATTGTATGAAATGCAAACGCCCTGTAATTGCTTTACTTTATCACTAAGCGGTAGCGATAGTCGTAGAAGCAATAGATGGCGTAACGACAACGATGCTACGATGGAGATCAAGGTGTCGCGCCGGTGACGATGGTGATCACGACGGTGCTTCGAAGATGGAGATCACAAGCACAAGATGATGATGGCCATATCATATCACTTATATTGATTGCATGTGATGTTTATCCTTTATGCATCTTATCTTGATTTGATTGACGGTAGCATTTTAAGATGATCTCTCACTAATTATCAAGAATGTTCTCCCTGAGTATGCACCGTTGCGAAAGTTCCTCGTGTTGAGACACCAAGTGATGATCGGGTGTGATAGGCTCTACGTTCAAATACAACGGGTGCAAAACAGTTGCACACGCGGAATACTCAGGTTATACTTGACGAGCCTAGCATATACAGATATGGCCTCGGAACACGGAGACCGAAAGGTCGAGCGTGAATCATATAGTAGATATGATCAACATAGCGATGTTCACCATTGAAACTACTCCATCTCACGTGATGATCGGACATGGTTTAGTTGATTTGGATCACGTGATCACTTAGATGACTAGAGAGATGTCTGTCTAAGTGGGAGTTCTTAAGTAATATGATTAATTGAACTTAAATTTATCATGAACTTAGTCCTGGTAGTATTTTGCAAATTATGTTGTAGATCAATAGCTCGCGTTGTTGCTTTCATATGTTTATTTTGATATGTTCCTAGAGAAAACTGTGTTGAAAAATGTTAGTAGCAATGTCGCGGATTTGATCCGTGATCTGAGGTTAATCCTCATTGCTGCACAGAAGAATTATGTCCTTGATGCACCGCTAGGTGACAGACCTATTGCAAGAGCAGATGTAGACGTTATGAACGTTTGGCTAGCTCAATATGATGACTACTTGATAGTTTAGTGCACCATGCTTAACGGCTTAGAATCGGGACTTCAAAGACGTTTTGAACGTCATGGACCATATGAGATGTTCCAGGAGCTGAAGTTAATATTTCAAGCAAATGCCCGGATTGAGAGATATGAAGTCTCCAACAAGTTCTATAGCTAAAAGATGGAGGAGAATCGCTCAAACTAGTGAGCAAGTGCTCAGATTGTCTAGGTACTACAATCGCTTGAATCAAGTGGGAGTTAATCTTCCAGATAAGATAGTGATTGACAGAGTTCTCTAGTCACCATCACCAAGTTAGTAGAACTTCATGATGAACTATAGTATGCAAGGGATGACGAAAATGATTCCCGAGCTCTTCATGATGTTGAAATCGACGAAGGTAGAAATCAAGAAAGAGCATCAAGTGTTGATGGTTAACAAGACCACTAGTTTCAAGAAAAGGGCAAAGGGATAGAAGGGAACTTCAAGAAGAACGGCAAGCAAGTTGCTGCTCAAGTGAAGAAGCCCAAGTTTGGACCTAAGCCTGAGACTAAGTGCTTCTACTGCAAAGGGACTGGTCACTGGAAGCAGAACTACCCCAAGTATTTGGCGGATAAGAAGAATGGCAAAGTGAACAAAGGTATATTTGATATACATGTTATTGTTGTGCACTTTACTAGTGTTTATAGCAACCCCTCAGTATTTGGTACTGGTTCAGTTGCTAAGAGTAGTAACTCGAAACGGGAGTTGCAGAATAAACAGAAACTAGTTAAGAGTGAAGTGACGATGTATGTTGAAAGTAGTTTCAAGATTGATATGATCGCACACTCCCTAAACTTTCCGGATAAGTGTTAAACCTAAATAAATGTTATTTAGCGTTTGCGTTGAGCATGAATATGATTTGATCGTGTTTATTGCAATACGGTTATTCATTTAAGTAAGAGAATAAACTATTGTTCTGTTTACATGAATAAAACCTTATATGGTTACACACCCAATGAAAATGGTTCATTGGATCTCGATTTTAGTGATACACATATTCATAATATTGAAACCAAAAGATGTAAAGTTAATAATGATAGTGCAACTTATTTGTAGCACTGCCGTTTAGGTCATATTGGTGTAAAGCGCATGAAGAAACTCCATACTGATGGACTTTTGGAACCACTTGATTATGAATCACTTGGTACTTGCAAACCGTGCCTTTTGGGCAAGATGACTAAAACACCGTTCTCCGGAACAATGGAACGAGCTACTAACTTATTGGAAATAATACATACCGATGTATGCGATCCAATGAGTGTTGATGCTCGTGGCAAGTATCGTTATTTTCTGACCTTCACAAGATGATTTGAGCAGATATGGGTATATCTACTTGATGAAACATAAGTCTGAAATAGTTAAAAGGTTCAAAGAATTTCAGAGTGAAGTAAAAAAAATCATCGTAACAAGAAAATAAAGTTTCTGTGATCTGATCGCGGAGACGAATATTTGAGTTACGAGTTTGGTCTTCAACTAAAACAATGTGAAATAGTTTCATAGTTCACGCCAACGGAACACCACAACATTATGGTGTGTCCGAACGTCGTAATCGTACTTTATTGGATATGGTGCGATCTATGATGTTTCTTGCTGATTTACCATTGTCGTTTTGGGGTTATGCATTAGAGACAGCTGCATTCACGTTTAAAATAGGGCACCATCTAAATCCGTTGAGACGACACCGCATGAACTATGGTTTAGCAGTAAACCTAAGCTGTTGTTTCTTAAAGTTTGGAGTTGCGATACTTATATGAAAAAGGGTTTTTCAACTTGATAAGCTCGAACCCAAATCGGAGAAGTGCGTCTTCATAGAATACCCAAAGGAAATTGTTGGGTACACCTTCTATCACAGATCCGAAGGCAAATTTGTTGCTGATAATAGATCCTTTCTAGAGAAGGAGTTTCTCCCGAAAGAAGTGAGTGGGAGGAAAGTAGAGCTTGATAAGGTAATTTGTACCTTCTCCCAAATTGGAAAATAGTTCATCACTGAAATCAGTTCCAGTGATTCCTACACCAATTAGTGAGGAAGCTAATGATGATGATCATGAAACTTCAGATCAAGTTACTACAGAACCTCGTAGGTCTTCCAAAGTACGGTCCGCACCAGTGTGGTACGGTAATCCTGTTCTGAAAGTCATGTTACTAGACCATGATAAACCTACGAACTATGAGGAAGCAATGATGAGCCCAGATTCCGCGAAATGGCTTAAAGCCATAAAATCTGAGATATGATCCATGTATGAAAACAAAGTATGGACTTTGATTGACTTGCTCGATGATCAGCAAGCCATGTTAAATAAATGGATTTTCAAGAGGAAGACGGACACTGATAATAGTGTTACTATCCACTAAGCTCGACTTGTTGCAAAAGGTTTTTCAACAACTTCAAGGGGTTGAATACGATGAGATTTTCGCACTCGTATCAATGCTTAAGTATGTCTGAATCATGTTAGCAATTGCCACATTTTATGAAATCTGGCAAATGGATGTCAAAACTGCATTCCTTAATGGATTTACTAAAGAAGAGTTGTATATGATACAACCAAAAAGGTTTTGTCAATCCTAAAGGTGCTAACAAAATGTGCAAGCTCCAGCGATCCATCTATGGACTGGTGCAAGCATCTCGGAGTTGGAATATACGCTTTGATAAATTGATCAAAGCATATAGTTTTATATGGACTTACGATGAAGCCTGTATTTACAAGAAAGTGAGTGGGAGCTCTGTAACATTTCTAATATTATATGTGGATGACATATTGTTAATTGGAAATGATATGGAAATTCTGGATAGCATGAAAGGATACTTGAATAAGAGTTTTTCAAAGCAAGACCTCGGTGAAGCTGCTTACACATTGAGCATCAAGATCTATATAGATAGATCAAGACGCTTGACAAGTTTTTTTTTTCAATGAGTACATACCTTGATAAATTTTTGAAATAGTTCAAAATGGAACAGTCAAAGAAGGAGTTCTTGCCTGTGTTACAAGGTGTGAAGTTGAGTAAGACTCAAGACCCGACCATTGCAGAAAATAGAAAGAGAATGAAAAGTCATTCCCTATGCCTCAGTCATAGGTTCTATAAAGTATGCTATGCTGTGAACCAGACCTATTGTATACCTTGCTCTGTGGAATACAATTTTGATCTAATAAGTAGATCACTGGACATGGGTCAAGAATATCCTTAGTGAGGACTAAGGAGACGTTTCTCGATTATGGAGGTGATAAAAGAGCCCGTCGTAAAAGTTACAACGATGCAAGCTTTTACACCAATCCAGATGTCTCTAAGTCTCAATCTGGATACATATTGAAAGTGGGAGCAATTAGCTAGAGTAGCTCCGTGCAGAGCATTGTGGACATAGAATATTTGCGAAATATATACGGCTCTGAATATGGCAGACCCGTTGACTAAGCTTCTCTCACGAGCAAAACATGATCATACCTTAGTACTCTTTTGGGTGTTAATCACATAGCGATGTGAACTAGATCATTGACTCTAGTAAACCCTTTGGGTGTTGATCACATGACGATGTGAACTATGGGTATTAATCACATACAGATGTGAATATTGATGCTAAATCACATGGCGATGTGAACTAGATTATTGACTCTAGTGCAAGTGGGAGACTGAAGGAAATATGCCCTAGAGGCAATAATAAAGTTATTATTTATTTCCTTATATCATGATAAATGTTTATTATTCATGCTAGAATTGTATTAACCGGAAACATAATACATGTGTGAATACATAGACAAACATAGTGTCACTAGTATGCCTCTACTTGACTAGCTCGTGAATCAAAGATGGTTAAGTTTCCTAGCCATGGACAAAAGAGTTGTCATTTGATTAACGGGATCACATCATTAGGAGAATGATGTGATTGACATGACCCATTCCGTTAGCCTAGCACTTGATCGTTTAGTATGTTGCTATTGCTTTCTTCATGACTTATACATGTTCCTGTAACTATGAGATTATGCAACTCCCGTTTACCGGAGGAACACTTTGGGTGCTACCAAACGTCACAACGTAACTAGGTGATTATAAAGGAGTACTACAGGTGTCTCCAAAGGTACATGTTGGGTTGGCGTATTTCGAGATTAGGTTTTGTCACTCCAATTGTCGGAGAGGTATCTCTGGGCCCTCTCGGTAATGCACATCACTATAAGCCTTGCAAGCAATGTGACTAATGAGTTAGTTGCGGGATGATGCATTACGTAACGAGTAAAGAGACTTGCCGATAACGAGATTGAACTAGGTATTGGATACCAACGATCGAATCTCGGGCAAGTAACATAGCGATGACAAAGGGAACAACGTATGTTGTTATGCGGTTTGACCGATAAAGATCTTCGTAGAATATGTAGGAACCAATATGGGCATCCAGGTCCCGCTATTGGTTATTGACCAGAGATGTGTCTCAGTCATGTCTACATCGTTCTCGAACCGTAGGGTCCGCACGCTTAAGGTTTCGATGACAGTTATATTATGAGTTTATGTATTTTGATGTACCGAAGGTTGTTCGGACTCCCGGATATGATTACGGACATGACGGGGAGTCTCGAAATGGTCGAGACATAAAGATTGATATATTGGACGGATATATTTGGACACCGGAAAGGTTCCGGAGAAGTTTGGAGCCCCGGGAGGTTACCGGAACCCCCCGGGAGGTATATGGGCCTTATTGGGCCCATGTAGGAAGAAGAGAGAAGGAGCAAGGGAGGGGGATGCACCCCCCCAAGCCCAATCCGAATTGGGGAGGGGGGCCGGCCCCCCTTTCCTTTCTCCTTCCCCCTCTTCCTATTACTACTACTAGTACTACTTCCTAATACTAGTACTCTTTCCTTCCCCCTCCAAATAAGATAAGGAAAAGAGAGGGAAACCTACTTGGAGTAGGTTTCCCCCTCCTCATGGCGCGCCCCCTCCCCCTAGGGCCGGCCACCTCCTCCCTCCCTCCTTTATATACGGGGGTAGGGGGGCACCCTAGAACACACAAGTTGATCATTGATCGTTCCTTAGCCGTGTGCGGTGCCCCCTCCATGATATTACACCTCGGTCATATTGTAGTGGTGCTTAGGCGAAGCCCTGCATCAGGAGAACATCAAGATCGTCACCACGCCGTCGTGCTGATGGAACTCCCCCTCGGCGCCTCTGCTGGATCAGAGATCGAGGGTGCGTCATCGAGCTGTACGCGTGTCAAGAACTCGGAGGTGCCGGAGTAACGGTACTTGGATCGGTTGAACTGGAGGACGTACGACTACTTCCTCTACGTTGCGTCAACGCTTCCTCTTCGGTCTACAAGGGTACGTAGACAACACTCTCGCCTCGTTGCTATATCATCACCATGATCTTGCGTGTGCGTAGGAAATTTTTTGAAATTACTATGTTCCCCAACACGGAGTGCTAGGAGGCCATGGTTGGAGTGGTGCCGACAGAAGGAAGGGACCGGAGGAGAATAAGTGTGGGTCTTTGGCTATGGCTGGGAGTTGGGGCTCAAGTTAATATAGCGGGTAAATGGCAATGAGCCACGGCAGATGGATGGACGGCTGGCGCCGGAGTAGGTTCGTCGGGCGTGAATGCGGACGCTGCTTCAGTGACTTAACTTCAGATGTTTTGGGCTACTAACATGTGGGCCCAACGGGCATCTGGCCCACATGTCAGTGACACACCAACTGCACCTGCAGTTAAGTCTGGTGAATGCGGCATTGACGTTCTAGAGAGACGGTGACCGTTTCAGGTGGGAAGCGCACGCTAGTGATGGAAGGGGTTTCGGTAGGCCAGTGCGGTCAAACACTAGCGTGGCGCTAAAGTGTGAACTCATGGATGACGAGCCTTTGAAGCATATGCGGCACGTATTGAAAACCGCTCTTATTGCTAGCTAGCCTTCGACGACCGCCATTAGACACCACACAACCATGCCTAACTTGCAAATAATGGACGAATTGATCAGACACACACTCGTGTGCAGTGGCACTAAGATCGGTCGCTCACGATAGGACATACACCATACCATAGTACCCTCTCTAGCTAGGCTGTTTTATAGATTGCCGTTGTGATGGACGATATACATGACCAAGGCGCTCCGAGTATGACCGTTGGTGTTGAGCCAGGTGAATACATGCTCGGCGTTCGCGTAGGCCTCCATCAAACGTCTAAACAGTAATGTCAGGCACTGCTGGGGCGCACAGGTGATGGGCTTGCCGTTTGCGTTGCGCCATGAGCAGGACTTTGATGTAGAGGGCGACGTGCATGCATTAGCATGCTTTGACAGCATGAGCGTGAGTGTCTAACGCAAAGTATTTCATTTTCATTTGGATGATGAGGGTGCGTTGCAGCGACGACTCCGTGGTTTGATTCCCCACACACGCATAATTTTGGTTTTTATAGTATCTCTTTCTCCATTGACAGGTAGGCCCGCGTAGATAGATAAAGAACACGAGCTGATGAGGCGCATGCAGACTGTTTGACTGGTCAACCAGACAAATACGGAGCTATACGTTGAGGAAGTGACCATATAATCACCATATCTCGTATGCAATGATCAAAGTGAGCTATCAAGACAAGTTCGATGACCACCAATGCATTTTACTCGGTAATAAATGATCAGGATTGAAGGGGAATCCAAATTTCCTTCATCTTCTGTCCTTGAGCTCTTGACAAACCAATGCACTATACGGTTGTCCGGCCACTCCACCCAGATCTCTCACCAAGCGTCGTTCATGCCACCACGCCGCACACTAACCGGTAAGGTAGCAATGGCATCCCGCCGCGCCAAGTTCCTCGCCACCCACGACTGCACACAAAATGGTAGGGAAGCGATGGCATCCCGCCGTGCCGAGTTCATTGCCGCAAGCGACCTCACACCTATGTGGGAGGAATTTGAAGATGCCAAGGCCGAATGGGCGGTAGAGCAAGAGGCGGCCAAAGCCGCACAGAGGGAGCAGAAAAGTCAGAAAGGACTCAAGAAAAGAGAGGCCCACTGCCGCAAGAAAGAAGAGGACGCATGCGTTGCTGCGGAGAGGTCGGCGGAGATCCAAGCACGGTAGGGTGTCGCCGACAAAGCCGGGAAGGAGAACGACGGCATCTGGCCAGCATGTGAGAAGTAGTAGTACTAGTAGCTAGTGTGTGTGTCTGTGTCTGAGTAGGAGCATGTACCAGTACTACTAGTTACTACTGTAGTTTTTAGAGCAAATTACCTGTACATTAGCCTAGAATAAATGAAAAAATTCCTATCCTATGCATCAAATGACATCTCTTTCTCTATAGTAATTGAGATGCATGTCATCTCACTTCCTATGATTTTCGTATTCCTATAAAATTCCTAGCCTATGAACGAAAGGAGGCCTTTGTTGGATTAACTACTGTAGCTAGCAGTACTGCTGGTACAATAGTTTTCTTCCAGATGCGGAATTCAACGATGTCATGATGGTTCCTTCGTCCGAGCAACTTCAAAGTGGGAAGTGGGCCTGTGATTTGACGGCTCATTATTCATTGTTAATACGGAGCGATGACCGGGGTTACTCTCCCTTCGAGTTCTGCGTGCATGGCAAGTGGACCAGGATGGTCGATGTCCCACATGTTGGCGAACGGAAGTATTCTTTCCGATATTGAGCAGCAAGGAAACCGCGTGGTATAGTATCACTGCTGAGTGGTTCTCAAAAAAATAGTATCACTGCTGATTTATAATTATTTTTTATTTATGATGAATGCTATCGTTTCAACTCTTACGACGAAGAGTGCCAAACACGGCACGTAATGGATGTCCCACACGTTAGCGAAAGTAGTGGGACATGAACAGCGTGGTAGAGCCTAGCACAAAAAAAAACAGCATGGTAGAGCGTCTCCACTTCTTCCATTTCTGGGTCGGAGACCACACGTAGTAGTACTTAGTGGTATGAACGATGCAAAGTGCGACCTGGAGAGAAAGACACGTCTAGTTGGAAGGTCTCGGGGCATACACGTAAACAAATATAAAAGTTAATATGTGCCTCCAACTAATATAGTAGTAGTAGAGTACTTAGGCACGTACTCCATAACATCACCGTGCATTGCACGTACAACATTTAGTGGTAGTATGTAGTAAGAGACTAATGCCGCCCAAGAGTTCCCTTCTCGACCCACTTTTGGGTGTTTGGTATAGTGTATGGAGGGTGCATGAGTCCATACTAGTTTAGCACAAATACACTAGAAGCATGCATGAAGAGAGCATGCATGAAGAGGGGTGTTGAGTTGAGCATGCATGAAGTATGCTGAGACGAGAACACAACCAAACACACCCTATATGCCATGCATATTCATACAATTTGTTCCTTTCTACTTCACTTACTGCGCTACATTACTCAGGTTCGTACGTCTACTCCTGGGTACATGTCCGTCTCCTAGTTCCAGTCCCACGTGTTCTTCATATAGATGGAACGATCCTTGCATAACACGTGCACCTTGATGCTAGATGTCTCGCGTGTTGGCAAAAGGATGAACAAAGCTCACGTAAAAAATAGTGTTGAAGAACATAGATTCCCGATGACCGAGAAGGAGCAAGGAACCTCGTGGTGGAGCGTCTGCACTCATAATATTTAATACTATTCACCGATATAAAATCAACCAATCATCTCCAAAGTTGACTAGAAGAGTACGAAACACGGCAGCCCAGTGTAGTTACATCATACTAATACATGGCTAACCCACACTATCACCATATTTCTTGGCTTCCATGCGACACCTATCTCTAGTAATCCAGCAGCCTGTATTGCTTCTTCCTCCTCGTCTCTCTAAAAGTGCGGTGGGCTGGCGTTTTAGCCGTCTATTGAGGTCGGTTAACTCATCACATGTTAGCGACATGCCAAGAGCATTCTAAAAAAATTCCTTTCACCTTATTTTTTCAAAAGTAAAAAAAATCATTTCACGTACGAATTTGACTGTATGCTTTGAGGAACTTGCATGTCCTATACTACTCCTGTTTGGATACTCTAACTTAGCTAGAGGTTAGACTAACTCATCACTAACCCTGAACTAACTATAGCCAAAGAGGTGTTTGGGTGACAGGGTTAGATTGACAATAAATGCACTTGAGGGAGAGAGAAAAGTGATTTTTCAGTGGTCCCAATGAGAACTATCTCCAGTTAGCACCTCTTGGGTGGGATAGCTTTTTTTGGTGGGATCGGTGCAACTTGCTCCAATTTAAACCCTCATGCTTGGATACTTTAGGGTTATTTGATCCCCAACTATCTCAAACTAACTCTAACACATGGATCCAAACAGGGCCTATGGCCAGTCTCGACGCGGAGCAGTCGCGTGCACCAGGAAGCGGTGCTCTCTCGGTCGTCGCGCCACTTCAAAGTCGGCACCAGAGAGAGGTCGCCTCCGCTCTGGCCGGGCATTAATGCGGAACTGACGCTCCAGGGCGATGCTGACCATTTCACGGGGAAGCGCGCGCTAGCAAGGGAGTATAGGTTTTGAACTGTTTCAGGTGTAGTACTGGTACTTTGCAAAACTACTCAATTATTGAACTCAGTTTCCTAAGAAATTGTGGTAAAAAATGTTACTCCAGAGCAAGCTTCCCTTCTCCTTCCTCTTCCACCACCCGCGCACATCTATAGTAAGCAACCGGTCAACCCTTATATAGGAGTGCTAGCACAAAAGGATGCATGCATGACCACTAAAATTTCCATATTAAAGCGCCGCTCCGGCGGGAGTATGGCGTATGTTGTTACCTTCGGCCGGGCCATGGCTACCGGGCGAAGGCGACCAGAGAAGAGGCGGCGGGAGGGGAATGAATGGAGCTACTACTTGGGTTCGCCGTCCGGCTTAAATAAATGTGCAGCACCACGTGTACCCGCGGGTGCACAAATTGTAACATACGTGTCTGCTTAAGTGGGTGTCACGTAACCGGTGTGTGTGTGTGTGTGTGTGTGATTCTAAGAGTTAGAGTGCGTGTGTGCGACTCTACTCTTCGGACATGTACTCAACCTTTTGCATCGGGATATAAGTATAAGGGTATTTACTTTAGCTAGCGATTTACGTGCCATGTTAACGTGGTTGTGTAAAAAAATGCCACTTCCTGCTCGTGATTTGTGTTATATAATTACAAGAAAGATGCTCGTGCATAGCACAGAACATCAATATGCATTTTCTTACAAAATACCTATTGTGATTGACCCATGCCGGAGTAATCCCATGTGTAAAAACTAATGATATCTCTAGAATTTTATCGGAAAACTGGTATCTCAAGAGTGTCATCGAAAAATTAAAGATGAGAGATAAGGTGAGGAGGAGTGGAGCGTGGTGGTGACTGGTGGTCGGAATGGGCGGAGGCATGGGAATGGAGGGCACCGGCAGGCGGCAGCGGCCACCATGCTAGATTGTTCCAAAGACTACCTTTTTTAATTGCTGAGATAAGGATGTGGAGAGAGGTCCTGGTATCTTTTGTAAAATTATCATAGTTTGCTTTCTATCCGTCAGATATAGATCAGATGGTCTATATTACAAGATTGCAGACACACCATCATCGCCAACTCATTTTTTATAAGGGTACAAATGATAAGTTTGTTGACTACTAAAGTAAAGTGGAATTTGTCCATGTTATACAAGTAAATTAAGGTGATTGTTTATCATACGGGTAAGGTTGGATGAAGGGTGGTAGGAACAAATGCTCCGCCTAGAGCATGTGTGTGTGAGATGGAGTATTAGTGTGTGTGTGGTGTGTGTGTGTGTGTATGAGAGAGAGAGAGAGATGGAGTCTTAGTGTGTGTGTGTGTGTTTGTGTGTGTGTGTGTGTGAGAGAGAGAGAGAGAGAGTCTTAGTGTGTGTCTGTGTGTGTTTGTGTGTGTGTGGGGAGGAGGTTGTAGGTGGGTGGGCGTGCATGTGTGTGTGTGTGTCAAGGGGTCCTCGGTGGCGGATGTAATTTAAGTGTGCATGGCTTCATCATAGAGAGGTGGGGGTTGTTTGGTTCTAGGCCTAGGAGTGCCACACTTTGCCATACAATGTTGCCAAACTTGCCTAAGGTTAGTTCTTCAAAATGAGAGCCACAAGTTGGCAAGCCTAAGGGAATCTTGCCACACTTGTTGTGTGTATGTGATGTGGGACCATAGTGTGGCTTGCCTAATATGTGGCTTGAACCAAACACACACCTAAGTTGGTCAAATTTTTCCTAACCTTAGGTGTGGCAAGCTTTGGCAAACTTAGTCTCAAACCAAACAACCCTGTGCTGTGTATGGCAGAGGCCACCAACGATGGGGTGAGAGAGAGAAAATGCCCGTAGAGAGGGAAGAGAAGGTGTGTGCGCGTGAGAGGATTCGACATCGAGAGAACGTGTTTGTTCGAGAGACACCGAGGAAGACTACTATATATCGATGGTGCATGTAGGCGGGAATTAAACAAAGGGATGGTCTTATTAGTTTCGGGGATATATGGGGAAGAGTGAGAGGGGGTAGCTAGAAGGAGATTCTTAAGTGTGAGTGTGTGTTTTACTCATCCAGGCAGAAGTTACAAGAAGAGAACGATTCGATGTGGCGTTAGGGTTGAGGGTAATTAACTACGTATGGAGACATAGAGACCTTGAACTTGCATGTGTGATAGGTATACATGTATACGTGGGATGTGTGTGTGTGTGCGCGTGCATGATCGAGATAAAAGAAAGAAGACAGAAGTCATAAGATCAACGACATGGGAGAGACAGATCGGTATGACAATATGCATGCATGTGAGAATGCAGGGAAGAAGCCCGGCAATTGAGCATGTGTTTTTGTCTTTAAGAGATAGTGGCATGGGCTGGAGCATGCATCTATGGCGAGCGGAGGGAGTGAGGCACAACTATTGTGCAAAAGAGATCAACCTATAAATGCATATGTATGGAGATACATATATAGTGTGGGTGATACGAAGCAAGACTCCGTGTGAGAAAGAAATGTTGACGGAGAAACTACAGATAGATACAGAGATGGAGATGCTAGCTAGAGGGACATCCGCTAGTTTGAGTGTTGCAGATGACCGCCGGGTGGTTCAGAGGGTGAAGTTATATGTGTGTGTGAGAGAGAAAGATAAAAAGAGGGCACTTGACTGCATGTAGAGAGAAAATATGTAGTGTGCGTGATAGGAAGCAAGAGTGAGGGCGAGAAAGAAGGTTGATGGAGAAACAGATAAATAGAATGATAAAGATGCTAGCTAGTGTGCGTTAGAGATAGGAGTCGAGTGGATCAGAAGGATGAGTTATGTGTGTGGGTGTGAGAGAGATAGAGAGAGGGTGCATGTGAGTCACATACAAACAGATATTAGAGAGAAATGAGATCCCGAGAGCCGGAGTTTTGTGTCTGCGAGAGAGAAAGATATTTCACAACGAGAGTGATAGCTAGAGAGACATATGATCGAACACAAGATATCTCTAGGGAGAGAGAGTGTGTGTGAGCGACATACAAGAGAACAGTGGAGAAATATGAGACCCTAGGAGACAGAGTTTGTGTTTGTGTGTGAGAAAGAGATATTTAAGAGGAAGAGTCTTAGGTTCTCCTATCTAAGGAGGAAAGAAATCTCTGTATGAGGGGTGTGCGAGTGGCACACAGGGGAATAGTAGAGAGAAATGACACCCCGGGAGACAAAGTTTTGTGTTTGTGTGAGAGAAAGAGAGTCCACATGGAGAATCATAGTTAGAGACACATAGCAAGGAGCGAGATATACTTAGAGAGATAGAGTGATGAAGGTCGAGGGAGAGAGTACCGTCAGTGTGTTACGAAGATAAAAGATCATTGTCGACATACAGGTAGCACGAGAGATACCTGAGAGACGATGAACGCGTATAGGTCCAGAGAGATAGTCCTATATAAGCATGAGTGATAGCTATATGAGACGAATATCTAGATTAAAGGGGATTCAAATATTTAAACTAGAGATCACGACATCGATAATATCATAACGCAAATTGGTGTATCAAACATGCATATTCATTTGAATTTGGGCACATGTGTAATGTTATATAGTTTATCAATATTGGTGACCCATAGATTCTTTAATTACAAACAATGCATGGTATATATGCAATTAATGTCTAAACATGATTACACTATATGTTGCGTGTGTGGAACACACTATACGTTATTAATTGGAGACAATTAGCAAGGAATGCATACATTAGATTTCAACATAAAGTGGTTTCAAATATTTGAAAATCCAAATTGATGGATACAACCTTATGAATCTGAGATCATGCCATTTGTAAACCATATTTATGTATAAATTGTGTTGTGCTTTTGAAAGTATATATAAAAAATAATGTATATAGAATTTAATTCCAATCGAAAATGGATGCTGCCCGAAAAAAATAGAATACAAACGGGATTCGAATTGAGTTGGCATAGTAAACGTGCACTCTGCAAAATTTGAACGAAGTGGGGAAAGTCGCAGTAACCGCCCAAAACCAAAATCTGCAAGATGGAAATTACTACTGCCTATCCCTGCCACGCAAAGCCTATCTGCTGGATTTCTATAGGTTTCAATAGGGGTAGGTTTGTAATTTCACCCAAACGTGACGTAACCGCCTCTCACCCGAATTCATACACGGTGGGCGCCAAAACACAGTATGTCCTCGGCCGAAATCGACTCCCTCCCCGATTCATACACGGTGGGCGCCAAAAACAAACTCTTGTCGGCAAATATTTGGTGTATGCGAGATTACCGCCCTATCCCCAACCGACTAATATTGTTGTGATGTAGGAAATTTGAAACGAGGGCTAAGTTTGTAAATTTCCTCGCATTTGAGACAAGCGCGCCCTGAATACATAGTTCCCCTCTTCCTCTCTACCTCCCTTTTCCCCATTCGTACTCCGTGGGCACCAAAACACCCTCTCCACCCCAGCCTCCACCGTCCGCCACCCCATCCATCGTCGTCCTCCTCCACCATGCCGGAGCTGATATCCCGACGCCGCCTTCCATTACAAGAGATCGACCTCTCTCATCCACGGCTTCAGACCGGGATCCTTGCATCCCGTCCTCTCGCTTCATCCCCGTCGTCGTCCACCTTGCCGGCACCGCTCCTACGACCGTCTCGTCCACCGCACCCCACCGCCACTGTCTACCCTCCTAGATCTTCTTCCACACCGCCGACAACCATCACTACTGCAGCACCGTCAAATTCTCAGCAGATGCATACATGGCGCCGCACCAGAGGCGGTACTCTTTCGTATCTGCTCAACTTATTTATCGCAGCAAGAAAATAGATCGTCACTGCTTTATTCTGATTTCTTGTCTTGGTTGCGAAGTTGCCTTTGTCCGGTTTGCACCTTCAGATCCGCCATGGCACGCTCAACACTATACTCCCAATGCTTATGGTTTTCCCCTTTTATATTCCACACTAGTTAAATAATAGTAGACTAAATTTCAAAATTGGGTCAGTCGATTATTCAGAGCTCGCCGGAGTTCGCCGGTGCGAACGAAGGGGCTCGGGTGGTTGTGGGGGGCAGTGGTGGGCCCTCGCCGAATGAAGAAAACTCGACACGGGTGGGGGCGGGGGTTGGGGTGGGGTTGGCGGAGGAACACAAGCGGTGGGGCCAATGGTCTGTTCGGTGGCCCGTGCAGTGTTCTGTATGGGAAGAATCAGAGACGAGGAACAAGAAGGGTTAGGAGACGTAGGATCTTCATCCAACTGCCTGAAATGGTCGAGAGATAGTAGGGAGTCGCATTCTTAATGCGCTCTGGTTCATCATGGGTGGGCACTGCGCAACCAACATTTGATTATCCAAAATCTGCTTGCTCTTCTTTACCATGTTCCTCTTCCGTTCTTCTTTAATATGTACTCTCTCCTTTCCTAAATACAAGTCTTTGTATAGATTCCACCATGGACTACATATGGAGAAAAATGAGTGAATCTACACTCTAAAATGTATCTAGATACATTTTTATGTGATCCATAGTGGAAATCTCTACAAACACTTATATTTTGGAACGGGGGGAATATGATAGTACTACAGTATGTTCCTTGTACTGAAGATGAGCAAGGACATTTGCAGTGTAGAGGTCTATACGGTCAGTTGTGATGGACACTTTGAGCCTCTTTGATTCGTAGGATTTTGTAAACATAGGAATAGGATTTGTAGTGACCTGCCCACTTGAATCCTGTAAGAATAGCAAGGAAATGCAGGGAGCTATGTCGCCTTTGAGAGTTACAATGATATTAACAGTACCGCACCTTTAGTTGAAGAGAACTGGTATCCGAAGCCTTTCTAGCCATACCGGCAGTACTAGCACATATATTCCAGCAAGTTCCACTTTGCTGATTTTACACTGATGCTTACGGTTTTCCCGTTATATCTACACTATGATCGGTGTAGCTTCTTTGTGTCGCATTAGCAGCAGTCCAGTCTTGAAGCTAAACACTGCAATGACTTACAAAATTGGCACCAAGGCATTGAGTGCCATTCTGGATTCAACGAAACTCATACGCTCCCCACCTGTTGACTCTTGTTCAGAATATGATCCTAATGACTCTTGTTCAAAATTGCCACATATAGAAAGACAGCATGGAATTGCATTTCTTTGGGCGCTGTGATTCATCATGAGTGGGCAACCAACATTGTATGCAATGAAGTGGAACCTCAAGAATATGCTTCCTCTTCTGTTCTTTAACATGTTCCTCTTTGTTTATTATGTATTTAGTACATACAGTATGTTCCTTGTCAGGAAGGGGCGCAGGGACATCTGTAGCCAACAGCTGATAGAGGTGGCTTGTACGTGATCGATAGGCTTTCAATTACTAGCGGCAATACAACATCGTATTTTCAAGCCAGTTCCACTTTCCCGATTTATATATCGTGGTTATGGCGTACCCTTGTTATGTACACTATGATCTACCTAGTTGCTGTGTGCTCTTGTTATCATGGTTTGGCAATAAACTCTCTATACAGTATATTATGAACATATCATCTACCAACTATCCTTACTTCTGGAGCCTATTTTTTGGTGTACTTGTGCCAGATTATATAAAGCACGCACCATATTACAGCACACATGAGCTCTCTCATCAGAATCCAGTGATAGCACACAAATGTTTACAGGGGCGCCCCTATATTAGCATATCATCTGCATTACAAAGATAATCTCACAACTATTTATGTTTTCATGGTTCTCAGATATTATACGTAATTACAGTGAATATCAGAATCCGTGCATCAGAAGAATATTGTGGAACACTGCAATGACTTACAAAATTGGCACCAAGGCATTGAGTGCCATTCTGGATGCAATGAAACTCATACGCTCCCCACCTGTAGATTCTTGTTCAAAATATGATCCTAATGACTATTCTAACCTCGAGGAGTCAAAGGCAGATAGCCTGTCATGTTCACCCATCAAGGTGCCTGTTATAATTTGGCAAGGTTTTATTGATTGCGCATATCTTGCATATGTTGTCTTGCATTTCTTCTACTTTGTTGCACTGCCATCTGCTTAGTTTACTCATCATATATGTTGAGATGCCATGCCCATCCATTATCAATACATATTCCATCTGTCATCATACCATGTTTTTTCACTCAAATGTTATTCTTGTGCATCAGACATCAAAAAGGAAGAGGGTGATTGCCGAACCTGAAGGAGCACCAGCAAAGTCCTTGAAAAACGTGGTTGTGCCGGAGAAATCAGACATCACCCCACTTATATTGGTTGTACAACCAGTGACACCAAACGTAGGACCGACTCCAGCAGACTGTAGCCATACTTCACTAGCCACACCACTAATCCCACCACACAGGACCTGCACTCCAGCAAAAGGTATGCCGATTTCAGTTGCCATAGCACCATCCGTACCACAGAAAAATCCCACTCCAGCAAAAAGAGCAGCAAGTCCACCGGCCGAAGACCTATCCCAACTGCAGAGAGGACCAATTCCTACAGATTGGAACCCCATTCCAGTTATTCCCAGTTTGAAAGACAATGCTTTCAATGTTGTTAGGGACTACGTGCATATATTCTCATCATGGGAAGATTATAGTGAAGACAAACACCATTTTCACATCTTCCTGTCCCACTTACATGTAACTGCTATTATTCATGGTGATTATTTTCCTGTTTTCTGCTGATTGAACACATCAATGATTTACATTACATTGTTGTAAGTAGGCGAGGGTCAATTTGGATGGTCATGACGAGCAAATCTTGCTTGTGCTTTTCAAGGAAGCATTGCAGCAGTATCGGTGTTACCTGAGGAAATCACACTTTGATGGCAAGTCTATAAACGAATTTCCGGTGAAGTCTCATGTGCTAAATTTAGAGGACATTGAATGGAAAAACCTTGTTATGCACTGGTCTCGTTCCGAGGATGAGGTACTGTCTATGATATCGCATGACAATTTGAACCTCTACTGTTCCGCATGTGCCTTACGGATCTTTTTTGCAGGAAATCTGCTCGAAAAAGAATTCCGGATTGAAAAGAACGACAGGATATCGCAAATATGCTGCCCGCTGCTTTGCTCTTGTTAGTACCTATTGTCCTGTATCACTGTACTTGCATACATACCTGGTTCATTATGTGAGAGCAGTATGCATGATAGCTTGCTTATCAATTGTTTGCTCCAAATTATCTGATATGTATGAATGGTTACATTAGTGTAGAATATATCCAATGCCAATGAAATTTTTTAGCTCTGCATTGTTCTTGTAAGTACCGGTTGTCCTTTATTAGTGTACTTATATTGACAGATAGTTGTTCATGTACCATCACTCTGCAGCTTATTTTCCTTTGCCCTCCATTTTCTACACATTAGATCTATATTTACTCTTACCATAAGGTTGGATAACACCGATGGTACTGAAGAAGTTTAGCTCTGCATTGCTCTTGGTTGTACCTTTTACATGTATTGCTGTACTTACATTTATATCTACTTGGTTATGTAGCATTACTCTTCATCTTATCATAAATATTCTCCATTTTTTCTTATATTGTCACATCTATATTTACTCTTAACAAAATGTAGAATAAAGGCAATGCTTATGAAGAAGATTCTATGGTAAACTTCTTGAATTGCCCCCACATCAGAATGGACAAGGGCTTTATAGATCCTGCCTTCACCAATAATGTAAGTTTGTCCTTCTCAAGCCTTCAAACTTTGTTGTGTATATTTGGTTAGGCATGACTGCAACAACTGTTTATTTTTTGTGTTTGCATCAAATTTCATGTTTAAAGTTTATTATGTAGTTCATAAACAAAAGTTTGTCCTTCTCAATTTAAGTTTTCAGTTGTACAACCAAGTTCCTTATTCATGCCATGTACATAAAACTATAGAGAGCAAGTGATCTTATTTTGCCAATCTAAAATGGGTAAATTGACAGCACACTAACCGCTGATACTTATGAGTTCTTGATCTGTAATCCAGTGGTGTCGTGAAGCTGCCAACTCCTTCACAATGTCATTTCCTGCCATGTCTTGACCTGAACAATACCATATTGTGTTAATGCTATTTTAAACTGTGTCACTTTATTCATGAGTAAGAAATGTGATGAATTGTCAGCACTGATACTTATATGTGCAAAACCTGTCATATGTCTGCTTGTTTATCTTTTAGAGTGAGGAGGATATAAGTGTCAAACAAGTGCAGTCTCATCATCTTGCTCAGCTGCTTGCGCTGTAGCTCATGAGCAGGGCTAACCTTTCTTGAACTCTATTGAAGTGCTTTCGGTTTTGTATATTATTTTGTCGGCGTGTTTAATTGCACTGGTGGCAATCTTTGATGCCCATTGCATGTAATCTGCTGTCTGCTTGTGCTTTATTATCATAGTGGCGAACTTTGATGCCCACTGGATGTAATATGCCATAATTTATTTATTGTATAGTCTAGGTTTTTTTCTTATTCACGATGCTGCAGTTATTTTACTGTATATATATCCTGACTTCGCAGTAAACCGGCTAAACCATAAAATTATGGTATACAATCAGGCCGTCATGCAAATCACTATGTATGATCCGCGTCATGGGGCGCGTCATCTTGGTCCGTTAACAGGCCTATATGTAAACTGGCCCACTAGTGGATTCGGGTCTTTAATAGGCCAAGTAAACCGCCGGTCCTATTTTCCCAAGAAAACTCAATGGGCTTTTAGGAGGCCGAAAAGTAGGTTGGGCCTGAAACGTGCCGAACAGCTCATGGGCCGGCAGCAGGACGAAATAGACCCCGGCCCATGATTGTGGAAATCAAATCATGGGATTATAACAGGCCAAAATTTTCTCGGTCTTTGTTTGGCCCAATCAGATTATCGGCTGTGAACAGGCTGGATGCAAACAGGGCCGTAGTTAGGCTGAACTATATGACTGGCTTTTAACAGGCCGAAATATATATACGGCCAAAATGTTAAACGGGCCTTTAATAGGCCAAAACTAATATCAGGCCGAATTACTAAATGGCCCTTTATCAAGTGGGCCCAAAAGCATAGCGTCCAGTTGACGGGCTGAATTTGACATGGGCCATAATTTAGCCCAAAGTCTCTCAAAGGGCCAGACCTGATCTGGGCCGTAATTTGGCCCAGAATGTGGGAGGCTTTTAATGGGTCAGATCTCATATGGGCCTCTATTAGGCCCAGAACGTTGCAGGCTGTTACTAGACCGGATCAAATATGGGCCGACATTTGGCCCAAAACATGGCAGCCTATTAATGGGTCGGCCTACTAGTGTCATCAAAATCTTTTGGGCCTTTAGCTGGGCGGCCCATTATGGGCAGCGGAATCTCGTGGGCCTTTAGCTGGGCCGGCCCATTATGGTCCGCAAAGTCTTCGGGGCCTTTAGCTGGGCCGACCCTTTATGGCCCGCAAAATCTCGCGGGCATTTAGCTGGGCCAGCCCATTATGGCCCGCAAAAACTTATGGGACTTTAGTTGGGCCGCCCCATTATGGCCCGGAAAATCTCGTGGGCCTTTTGCTGGGCCGGCCCATTATGGACCACAAAATCTTGTGGGCCTTTAGTTGGGCCGGCCGATTTAACTTTATGGGCAACTTTTGGGCCAATCCACGTGTCAACATTTCATAAGCGCATCTCGCCCATTGGATGAGTGACACCTGTGCCAACGAGGAGCTGACACGTGTTTCCTCCAGCCAATGATGATTTTACACATGGAAAATCCCCATTGGTCAGGGCTGTTAACGGGTTGCCGGATCCAAAACCGGACCCGATAGCTTAACGGTGTTCCGTTACGGTGGATGCCATCTGTCGGTCACCCTTGACGAAAGCACTTCTATGACGCGCGATTTATCGTCATGGAAGTGGACACTTCCGTGATGATAATTTTTGTAATGCCATGGAACACTTCTACGACAGCACATGTATGACTATCTTGATTCTGTCAAAAAATCGTCATGGATGTACATGCATGACAAAAAACGCGAACTACTGTGACAAACACATATCATCACGGAAGTGTATTTTTTTGTGGTGCACTCTCGAGCTATCTAGTTCCTTATCAAACTTTCCGATGAACACATAAGTTGTTGCTATGATCACCTTGTTACATATGATGTTTGAGCAACCCCAAAGCCCACCGTACAGCAGGAAGTGACTACGATGCTCTCACAATCCGAGGAACTAAAAACACATACTAAAACTCGGTGTTATAACAATTGATTACATATGATATTATCTCAAAATATAACAAACAAGATAGAGTCAATTCAATACGATCGTTCTTCCAACGTCATACTCTCAATGTTGTTTTAGGACTATCATTACACTTAATGATATCCTTAGTCCCGGAAAACATAATCACCAACAACACTTTAGCCAGTCCTTGAGGCAAGACCGGTAACCTATTCTTTTATCCTTTACCGTTTCACACGTCGATATGTCTCCAATGTATCTATAATTTTTGATTGTTCCATGCTATTATATTATCTGTTTTGAATGTTTAATGGGCTTTAATATACCTTTTTATATTATTTTTGGGACTAACCTATTAACCTAGAGCCCAGAGCCAGTTTCTGTTTTTTCCTTGTTTTTGAGTATCGTGGAAAAGGAATACCAAACGGAGTCCAGTTGACCTGAAATTTTGACGGAGATCGTTTTTGGATCAGGACAAGCCCACAGAGTACCGGATATGGGCCAGGAGAGTCCCGAGGCCACCACGAGGGTGGGGGGCGCGCCCTACCCCCTGGGCGCGCCCCCTACCTCGCGGCCGCCTTGGAGAGCCCCTGACTTGTTCCCGACGCCAACACCTCTTATATATACCCAAACTTCCAAAACATAACCTACATCGGGAGTTCCGCCGCCGCAAGCCTCTGTAGCCACCAAAAACCAATCGGGACCCTGTTCCGGCACCCTGCCGAAGGGGGGATCCCTCACCGGTGGCCATCTTCATCATCTCGACGCTCTCCATGACGAGGAGGGAGTAGTTCACCCTCGGGGTTGAGGGTATGTACAAGTAGCTATGTGTTTGATCTCTCTCTCTCTCTCTCTCTCGTGTTCTTCATTCGGCACGATCTTGATGTATCACGAGCTTTGCTATTATAGTTGGATCTTATGATGTTTCTCCCCCTCTATCTCCTTTTGATGAATTGAGTTTTCCCTTTAAAGTTATCTTATCGGATTGAGTCTTTAAGGATTTTAGAACACTTGATGTATGGCTTGCATGTGCTTATCTGTGGTGACAATGGGATATTGTATTGATTCACTTGATGTATGTTTTGGTGATCAACTCGCGGGTTCCGTGACCTTGGGAATCTATGCATAGGGGTTGGCACATGTTTTCGTCTTGACTCTCTGGTAGAAACTTTGGGGCACTCTTTGAAGTTCTTTGTGTTGGTTGAATAGATGAATCTGAGATTGTGTGATGCATATCGTATAATCATACCCACGGATACTTGAGGTGACATTGGAGTATCTAGGTAACATTAGGGTTTTGGTTGATTTGTGTCTTAAGGTGTTATTCTAGTATGAACTCTAGGATAGATCGAACGGAAATAATAGCTTCATGTTATTTTACTACGAACTCTTGAATAGATCGATCAGAAAGGATAACTTTGAGGTGGTTTCGTACCCTACAATAATCTCTTCATTTGTTCTCTGCTATTAGTGACATTGGAGTGACTCTTTGTTTCATGTTGAGGGATAGTTATATGATCCAATTATGTTATTATTGTTGAGAGAACTTGCACTAGTGAAAGTATGAACCCTAGGCCTTGTTTCAATGCATTGCAATACCGTTTGTGCTCACTTTTATCATTAGTTACCTTGTTGTTTTTATATTTTCAGATTATGAAAACCTATATCTACCATCCATATTGAACTTGTATCACCATCTCTTCACCGAACTAGTGCACCTATACAATTTAATATTGTATTGGGTGTGATGGGGACACGAGAGACTCTTTGTTATTTGGTTGCAGGACTGTTTGAGAGAGACCATCTTCATCCTACTCCTCCCACGGATTGATAAACCTTAGGTCATCCACTTGAGGGAAATTTGCTATGGTCCTACAAACCTCTGCACTTGGAGGCCCAACAACATCTACAAGAAGAAGGTTGTGTAGTATACACCACACGTGCATATAAGTTTTTCACTGAATCATATATTCCAGTATCAACAAATATTATTGCCTCTAGGGCATATTTCCAACAGCCTCCACTTGTACTAGAGTTAAAAATATAGTTTCATAGTTCCTTTTAACACCTATGGCTTATCTGGTGTTTCTAATGGTTTGCTTGTGGTACAACCTTTCGTCATCAGATTTGATGCAATCAAAACCACACAATATTTGTGTTAGTTAAGTCTAGTCTTGATTTCTTTTGCTTTGAGCATTGGAACTATAATCATAATGCAGTGTCATTGGTCTTATTGCACTTTTGATCACACCAACTATATTAAGACACCTCTTGATTAACTATATTCATGATATAGTGTTATTGGTTTTAGCGCACCTGTGATTATACCAATTATATCAAGAAACTTCATGATCAGATATATTCACAATATATAATTGGTTTTATCACACTCGGAATTACATTGATTGTATGAAGACACTTCTTGATACAGAAAACTTTTAGAACATCTAATGTTTTTAACATATTCTTCTTATGTTATAGAATCCACAATATTGTTCAAGATTGAAAACTACTCAAAATAGTCATAGCCCAATATAACTTATATAAGTCATGAAGCTGGTGTTTGTGTAACTTTTACAACGAACTACTTCATCTCCTCTATAGACAAATCCTTTGGTCCTTCTGAGGTGCTTTGATTATATGAATAGTCACCTAGTGAGCCAATCCATGACCATTTTGGTGCCAGCTACTAATATTTAGTATATAAAACCTTTTTGCCTTATAAAAATGATAACATTCATGAAAGGTTCAATAATCTTCTCATCTGTTCATGCTTATCAATTGTCCTAGGAGATTGATTTCTTCTAAGCATCATGTTATGTGACATTGGGATAAAACATATTCTCCATTTTAATCCTTTTAAAACCTTGTCAATGTATTCAATTTTAGATTAGCACAATTGGACATCTTGATCTATCTTTATAGATCTTTATATGCAATAATTTTGCTTTGCCCTAGTCTTTCATTGGAAACATATTATTTAAAAAATTGTTCCTAGAAACTTTATATTATCTCCAATCTTACAATATGTCATTTACATATAATATTGGAAATGCTATAGAGATCCCACTAAACTTCAAAAGTTTCTTCATTATTTCGAGAAAGTCAAACTTTTTAACTATTTCATTAAAGTGTTGATTCCAACTTCATAATACTTTCTTCAAAGCATAAAATTTTGAAGCTTGCACACTCATCTAGTATTCCGAGGATCTACAAAGTCTTTTGGTTATATCATTTGTACATCCCTTTCCATTTAGGAAACTAGTTTTGACATCCATTCCATTTACTTTATCTAAGTTCCATACTTAATTCCCGTATATGATCTCTAGACCTTCTGGAGAATCAACTAAATTCCAAACTTAATTGACTCATTTTGGTGTACATGGCTATAATACATTCCTTTGAGCTGGGCACCACCATCACTTCCTTCTAGTACATAGTTTCATCTTCTTCTAATATGACTATCTCACTTTGAGATCACTCAGGAGGTTCATTAACTTTTCCTGATCTGCGCTTGTTTAGTTGCAATCTTTAACTAGAGTTTTTACATATGGTGTAGTAACTTATGGCTCACTTGTGCACACAACTTTCAGAACAACTTATGTTTGTTGAGCCTGCTTACTTTCGCCATGGATTCGATAATCTTATGCAGTGGTACCTATCCCCCCACTTACTTCTTTAGCGAGAAAACTCCTTCTCGAGAAAGTGTTCATTCTTGTGGCAAACGCTTTGTCTTTGAACCTTTTGGTATAAGGAATACCCAAGTATGTCTTTTGGGATTACCTACAAATTAGCATTTTGTCTGGATTGTGAACTCCATAACTCATATGGTGTTGTCTTATCAAACTATAAAATGGTGCTATGTTCGATGTCCATACATCACTATGTATTTTGTCAGTCGATTGAAAATCAAAATATTTTAATACCTCATCTATATGAAGATTATTTCTTTGATACAACCAAGCAGTGCCACTCATTAGTCTTTTTTAAGACGTTTAGCATTAAAGTTATAGATTTCTCAAGTCATGATTCCATGAATTAACCATAAACAGAGGTAAATCCAAAACATATTCTTATAACAACTTGAACAACCATTGTTTGAAACTCATAAGAATATCTATTGCATAACCCAAAACATATTGTTTTACACAACTTCCAGAATGAAATAACTACTACTCGATCTAATATATATCTTGAAGATAAACTAAAGGCATGACTTCAATGGTCTTGAGTAGAGATCCTATCACCATTCCTGATTTGCATCACGTCTTCTTTTCAACTCAACTTTGTGAGCTTTCTGTAGTGCCTATTGTTGGGGAATGTAGCATGCTATTTCAAAATTTTCCTACGATCACGCAAGATCTATCTAGGAGATGCATATCAACGAGAGGGGGAGAGTGTGTCCACGTACCCTCGTAGACCAAAAGCGAAAGCGTTAGGTTAACATGGTTGATGTAGTTGAACGTCTTAATGAGGGCGAGGGAGAGTTTCGTCAGCACGACGTCGTGGTGACGGTGATGATGATGTGATCCGCGCAGGGCTTCGACTAAGCACTACAACACTATGACCGGAGGAGTAAACTATGGAGTGGGGCACCGCACATGGCTAAGAGAACAACTGTTGTGTCTTTGGGGTGCCCCCTGCCCCTGTATATAAAGGAGGGGAGGAGGAGGCGGCCGGCCCAGAGGGGACGTGCCAATGGGGGAGTCCTACTAGGACTCCTAGCCCTAGTACGATTCCCCTTCCCTTCTCCGGAGTGGGAAAGGGGGAAAGGGAGAGGGAGTAGGAGAGGGAAAGGGGAAGCCGCCCCCTCCCCTAGTCCAATTCGGACTCCCATGGGGGGCGGGGGCAGCCACCCCTTGTGGGATGTCCCCTCTCTCCCGTGGCCCACGAGGCCCATGACTTCCCCCGGAGGATTTTGGTAACCCCTCGGTACTCCGGTAAAATACCCGAACCACTCGAAACCATTCCGATGTCGGAATACCATCTTCCAATATATCAATCTTTACCTCTTGACCATTTCGAGACTCGTCGTCATGTCTGTGATCTCATCTGGGACTCCAAACAAACTTCGGTCACCAAAATACATAATTCACAATACAAATCGTCATCGAACGTTAAGCGTGCGGACCATACGGGTTCGAGAACTATGTAGACATGACCGAGACACATCTTCGGTCAATAACCAACAGCAGAACCTGGATGCTCATATTAGTTCCTACATATTCTACAAAGATCTTTATTGGTCAAACCGCAATAACAACATACATTATTCCCTTTGTCATCGGTATGTTACTTGCCCGAGATACTATCGTCGGTATCATCATACCTAGTTCAATCTCGTTACCGGTAAGTCTCTTTACTCGTTCCATAATGCATCATCCTGTAACTAACTCATTAGTCACATTGCTTGCAAGGCTTATTAGCATTACCGAGAGGGCCTAGAGATACCTCTCTGATACTCGGAGTGACAAATCCTAATATCGATCTATGCCAACCCAACAAACACCTTCCGAGACACCTGTAGAGCATCTTTATAATCACCCAGTTATGTTGTGATGTTTGATAGCACACAAGTTGTTCCTCCGGTATTCAGGAGTTGCATAATCTCATAGTTAGAGGAATATGTATAAGTCATGAAGAAAGCAATAACAATAAAACTTAACGATAAATTATGCTAAGCTAACAGATGGGTCTTGTCCATCACATCATTCTCTAATGATGTGATCCCGTTCATCAAATGACAAAACATGTCTATGGTTAGGAAACTTAACCATCTTGAATTAACGAGCTAGTCAAGTAGAGGCATACTAGGGACACTTTTTCTTTTGTCTATGTATTCACACATGTACTAAGTTTCCGGTTAATAGAATTCTAGCCTGAGTAATAAACATTTATCATGATATTAGGAAATATAAATAACAACTTTATTATTGCCTCTAGGGCATATTTCCTTCAGTCTCCCACTTGAACTACAGACAATAATCTACATTACACAGTAATGATTCTAACACCCATGGAGTCTTGATGTTGATCATGTTTTGCTCGTGGAAGAGGCTTAGTCAGCGGGTCTACAATGTTCAGATTCGTATGGATTTTGCAAATCGCTATGTCTCCCTCCTTGACTTGATCGCGTATGGAGTTTAAGCGTCTCTTGATGTGTTTGGTTCTCTTGTGAAATCTGGATTCCTTCGCTAAGGCAATTGCTCCAGTATTGTCACAAAATATTTTCATTGGACCTGATGCACTAGGTATTACACCTAGATCGGATATGAACTCCTTCATCCAGACTCCTTCATTCGCTGCTTCCGAAGCAGCTATGTACTCCGCTTCACACGTAGATCCCACCACGATGCTCTGCTTCGAACTGCACCAACTTACAGCTCCACCATTCAACATAAATAAGTATCTAGTTTGTGACTTAGAGTCATCCGGATCAGTGTCTAAGCTTGCATCGACGTAACCATTTTTGACAAGCTCTTTTTCACCTCCATAAATGAGAAACATATTGCTAGTCCTATTCAGGTATTTCAGGATGTTCTTGACCGCTGTCTAGTGATCCACTCCTGGATTACTTTGGTACCTCCCTGCTAAACTTATAGCAAGGCACACATTAGGTCTGGTACACAACATTGCATACATGATAGAACCTATGGCTGAGGCATAGGGAATGACTTTCATTTTCTCTCTATCTTCTGCAGTGGTCGGGCATTGAGTCTGCCTCAACTTCACACCTTGTAACACAGGCAAGAACCATTTCTTTGACTGATCCATTTTGAACTTCTTCAAAACTTTATCAAGGTATCTGCTTTGTGAAAGTCCAATTAAGCGTCTTAATCTATCTCTATAGATCTTGATGCCCAATATATAAGCAGCTTCACCGAGGTTTTTCATTGAAAAATTCTTATTCGAGTATCTTTTTATGCTATCCAGAAATTATGTATTATTTCCAATCAACAATATGTCATCCACATATAATATTAGAAATGCTACAGAGCTCCCACTCACTTTCTTGTAAATACAGGCTTCTCAAAAATTCTGTATAAAACCATATGCTTTGATCACACTATCAAAGCGTATATTCCAACTCCGAGAGGCTTGCACCAGTCCATAAATGGATCGCTGGAGCTTGCAAACTTTGTTAGCACCTTTAGGATCGAAAAAACCTTCTGGTTGCATCATATACAGCTCCACTTTAAGAAATCCATTAAGGAATGTTGTTTTGACATCCATTTGCCAAATTTCATAATCATAAAATGCGGCAATTGCTAACATGATTCGGACAGACTTAAGTATCGCTACAGGTGAGAAGGTCTCATCGTATCCAACCCCTTGAACTTGTCGTAAACCTTTCACAACAAGTAGAGCTTTGTAGACAGTAACATTACCGTGAGTGTCAGTCTTCTTCTTGAAGATCCATTTATTCTCTATGGCTTGCCGATCATCGGGCAAGTCGGCCAAAGTCCACACTTTGTTCTCATACATGGACCCCATCTCAGATTTCATGGCCTCAAGCCATTTCGCGGAATCTCGGCTCATCATCGCTTCCTCATAGTTTGTAGGTTCGTCATGGTCTAGTAACATGACTTCCATAATAGGATTGCCGTACCACTCTGGTGCGGAACATACTCTGGTTGACCTACGAGGTTCGGTAGTAATTTGATCTGAAGTTTCATGATCAGCATCATTAACTTCCACACAAATTGGTGTAGGTATCACTAGAACTAATTTCTGTGATGAACTACTTTCCAATTCAGGAGAAGGTACAACTACCTCATCAAGTTCTACTTTCCTCCCACTCACTTCTTTCGAGAAAAACTCCTTCTCTAGAAAGGATCCATTCTTAGCAACGAATATCTTGCCTTCGGATTTGTGATAGAAGGTGTACCCAACCATTTCCTTTGGGTATCCTATGAAGAGGTATTTCTCCGATATGGGTTCGAGCTTATCAGGTTGAAGCTTTTTCACATAAGCATCGCAGCCCCAAACTTTAAGAAACGACATCTTAGGTTTCTTGCCAAATCACAATTCATATGGTGTCGTCTCAACGAATTTAGATGGTGCCCTATTTAACATGAATGCAGCCGTCTCTAAAGCATAACCGCAAAACGATAGTGGTAAATCGGTAAGACACATCATAGATTGCACCATATCTAATAAAGTACGATTACGACGTTCGGACACACCATTACACTGTGGAGTTCTAGGTGGCATGAGTTGCGAAACTATTCCACATTGTTTCAAATGAAGACAAAACTCGTAACTCAAATATTCGCCTCCGCGATCAGATTGTAGAAACTTTATTTTCTTATTACGATGATTTTCCACTTCACTCTAAAATTCTTTGAACTTTTCAAATGTTTCAGCCTTATGTTTCATTAAGTAGATATACCCATATCTACTCAAATCATCTGTGAAGGTCAGAAAATAACGATACCTGCCGCGAGCCTCAACACTCATCGGACCGCATACATCAGTATGTATTATTTCCAACAAGTAAGTGGCTCGCTCCATTGTTCTAGAGAACAGAGTCTTAGTCATCTTGCCCATGAGGCATGGTTCGCAAGCATCAAGTGATTCATAATCAAGTGATCCCAAAAGCCCATCAGCATGGAGTTTCTGCATGCGCTTTACACCAATATGACCTAAACCGTAGTGCCACAAATAAGTTGCACTATCATTATTAACTTTGCATCTTTTGGCTTCAATATTATGAATATGTGTATCACCACGATCGAGATTCAACAAAAATAGACTACTCATCAAGGGTGCATGACCATAAAAGATATTACTCGCAAAAATTGAACAACCATTATTCTCTGATTTAAATGAATAACCGTCTCGCATCAAACAAAACCCAGATATTATGTTCATGATCAACGCCGGCACCAAATAACAATTATTCAGGTCTAAAACTAATCCCGAAGGTAGATGTAGTGGTAGCGTGCCGACGGCGATCACATCGACCTTGGAACCATTTCTGACGCGCATCATCACCTCATCCTTAGCCAATCTTCGCTTAATCCGTAGCCCCTGTTTTGAGTTGCAAACATGAGCAACAAAACCAGTATCAAATACCCAGGCGCTACTATGAGCATTAGTAAGGTACACATCAATAACATGTATATCAAATATACCTTTGACTTTGTCATCCTTCTTATCTGCCAAATACTTGGGGCAGTTCCGCTTCCAGTGACCAGTCCCTTTGCAGTAGAAGCACCCAGTTTCAGGCTTAGCTCCAGACTTGGGCTTCTTCCCTTGAGCAACAACTTGCTTTCTATTCTTCTTAAAGTTCCCCTTCTTTCCTTTGCCCTTTTTCTTGAAACTAGTGGTCTTGTTAACCATCAACACTTGATGCACCTTCTTGATTTATACCTCCGCAACCTTTAACATTGCAAAGAGCTCGGGTAGTCTTTTCCATCCCTTGCATATTATAGTTCATCATGAAGCCTTTATAGCTTGGTGCTAGTGATTGAAGAACTTTGTCAATGACACTATCATCAGGAAGATTAACTCCCAACTGAGTCAAGTTGTTATGGTACCCAGAAATTTTGAGTATGTGTTCACTGACAGAACTATTCTCCTCCATCTTGCAGCTATAGAACTTGTTGGAGACTTCATATCTCTCAACTCGGGCATTTGCTTGAAATATTAACTTCAACTCCTGGAACATCTCATATGTTCCATGATGTTCAAAACGTCTTTGAAGTCCCGATTCTAAGATGCAAAGCTTAGCACACTGAAATATCGAGTAGTCATCAGCTTTAGTTTGCCAGACGTTCAGAACGTCTGTAGTTGCTCCTGCAGCGGGCCTTGCACCTAGTGATGCTTCAAGGTGTAATTCTTCTCTGCAGCAATGAGGATAATCCTCAAGTTACGGACCCAGTCCGTGTAGTTGCTACCATCATCTTTCAACTTGGATTTTCAAGAAACACATTAAAATTCAAGGGAACGGTAGCACGGGCCATTGATCTACAACAACATAGATATGCAAAAACTAGCAGGACTAAGTTCATGATAAATTTAAGTTCAATTAATCATATTACATAAGAACTCCCACTTAGATAGACATCCCTCTAGTCGTCTAAATGATCACGTGATCCTTATCAACTAAACTATGTTCGATCATCACAAGAGATGGAGTAGTTTTCAATGGTGAACATCTCTATGTTGATCATATCTACTATATGATTCACGTTTGACCTTTCGGTCTCAGTGTTCCGAGGCCATATCTGCATATGCTAGGCTCGTCAAGTTTAACCCGAGTATTCTACATGTGCAAAACTGTCTTACACCCGTTGTATGTGAATGTAGAGTTTATCACACCCGATCATCACGTGGTGTCTCGGCAAGACGAACTGTCGCAACGGTGCATACTCAGGGAGAACACTTATACCATGAAATTTAGTGAGGGGTCATCTTATAATGTTACCGCTGTACAAAGAAAAATAAGATGCATAAAAGATAAACATCACATGCAATCAAAATATGTGACATGATATGGCCTTCATCATATTGTGGCTTTGATCTCCATCTCCAAAGCACCGTCATGATCTCCATCGTCACCGGCTTGACACCTCGATCTCCATCATAGCATCGTTGTCGTCTCGCCAACTATTGCTTCTACGACTATCGCTAACTCATAGTGATAAAGTAAAGCAATTACATGGCGATTGCATTTCATACAATAAAGCAAAACTATAAGGCTCCTGCCACTTGCCGACAACTTTTAAAAAACATGACCATCTCATACAATAACTTATATCACATCATGTCTTGACCATATCACATCAAAACATGCCCTCAAAAACAAATTAGACGCCCTCTACTTTGTTGTTGCAAATTTTTACGTGGCTGCTTCGGGCTTCTAGCAAGAACCGTTCTTACCTACGCATCAAAACCACAACGATTTTTCGTCAAGTGTGTTGCTTTAACCTTCAACAAGGACCGGCCGTAGTCAAATTCGATTCAACTAAAGTTGGAGAAACATACACCCGCCAGCCACCTTTATGCAAAACAAGTTGCATGTCTGTCGGTGGAACCGGTCTCATGAACGTGGTCATGTATGGCTGGTCCGGGCCGCTTCATCCAACAATACCGCTGAATCAAAATAAGACGTTGGTGGTAAGCAGTATGACTATTATCGCCCACAACTCTTTGTGTTCTACTCGTGCATATCATCTACGCATAGACCTGGCTCGGATGACACTATTGGGGAACATAGCATGCAATTTCAAAAAATTCCTATGAACGCAAGATCTATCTAGGAGATGCATAACAACGAGAGGGGGAGAGTGTGTCTACGTACCACCGTAGACCGAAAGCGGAAGCGTTAGGTTAACGCGGTTGATATAGTCGAACATCTACACGATCCAACCGATCTAGTACTGAAAGTACGACACCTCCAAGTTCTGCACACGTTCAGCTCGATGACGTCCCTCGAACTCTTGATCCAGCAGAGGGTTGGGGGAGAGTTTCGTTAGCACGACGGCGTGGTGACGACGATGATGATGTGATCCGCGTAGGGCTTCGCCTAAGCACTACGGCGCTATAACCGGAGGAGTAAACTGTGGAGGGGGGAACTGCACACGGCTAAGAGAACAACTGTTGTGTCTTTGGGGTGCCCCCTGTCCCCGTATATAAAGGAGGGGAGGAGGAGGCGGCCTGCCTAGAGGGGGCATGCTAAGGAGGGAGTCCTACTAGGACTCCTAATCCTAGTAGGATTCCCATTTCCTTCGGCGGAGTGGTTAAGGGGGAAAGGGAGAGGGAGTAGGAGAGGGAAAGGTAGGTGCCGCCCCTCCCTTAGTCCAATTGGGACTCCCATGGGGGGGCGGCCACCCCTTGCGGGTTGTCCCTTCTCTCTCCCATGGCCCATGAGGCCCATGACTTCCCCCGGGGGGTTCCGGTAACCTCCCGATACTCCGGTAAAATACCCAAACCAATCAAAATCATTTGGATGTCCGAATACCATCTTCCAATATATATTTACCTCTCGACCATCTCAAGACTCCTCGCCATGTGCGTGATCTCATCCGGGACTCCGAAAAATTTAGGTCACCAAAACACATAACTCATAATACAAATTGTCATCAAACGTTAAGCGTGCGGACCCTACGGGTTCGAGAACTATGTAGACATGATCGAGACACATCTCCAGTCAATAACCAACAGCGGAACCTGGATGCTCATATTGGTTCCTACATATTCTATGAAGATCTTTATCGGCCAAACGGCAATAACAACATATGCTATTCCCTTTGTCATCGGCATGTTACTTGCCCGAGATTCGATCATCGGTATCATCATACCTAGTTCAATCTCGTTACCTGCATGTCTCTTTACTCGTTCTGTAATGCATCATCCCATAACTAACTCATTAGTCACATTGCTCGCAAGGCTTATTATGATGTGCATTACCGAGAGGGCCCACAGATACCTCTCTGATACTCGGAGAGACAAATCCTAATCTCGATCTATGCCAACCCAACAAACACCTTCAGAGACACCTATAGAGCATCTTTATAATCAACTAGTTATGTTGTGATGTTTGATAGCACACAAGGTGTTCCTATGGTATTCGGGAGTTGCATAATCTCATAGTCAGAGGAATATGTATAAGTCATGAAGAAAGCAATAGCAATAAAACTTAACGATCATTATGCTAAGCTAACGGACGGGTCTTGTCCATCACATCATTCTCTAATGATGTGATCCCGTTCATCAAATGACAACATCTGTCTATGGTTAGGAAACTCAACCTTATTTGATTAATGAGCTAGTCAAGTAGAGGCATACTAGGGAGACTATGTTTTGTCTATGTATTCACACATGTAGTAAGTTTCCGTTTAATACAATTCTAGCATGAATAATAAACATTTATCATGATATAAGGAAGTATAAATAACAACTTTATTATTGCCTCTAGGGCATATTTCCTTCACATGTATTGGATCGCAATAAGGAGCAACCGATTAGTATCAAATACTCATGACATACAGTAACAAGTAGAATAACATTAACTTTGTATAACTATTATAACTTTACTAAAAGAACTATTCTTCTTATCCGCCCAATACTTCTTCCAGTTGCATTTCGAGTGTCCCTACTGTTTGTAGTAGAAACATTCAGTCTCCTTATTGGCTTCGCCCTTTTTCTTGTTTTGAGACACAGTCTTGAAGACACCAGTAGATTTCTTCTAGGACTTGCCCCCCTTCTTGAAATTGGCGGTCTTATTGACCTACAATACTTGTTTGTTCTTCTACATCCTAGTATCCATAGTTTTGAGCATAGCAAACAACTCGTATGCAGTTTTTTGTATCCCATTCGTGTTGTATTTTGCTACCTCTTGAGCATGCATTTGTTTTCCCTTGAAGAGGAAAGGGTGATGCAGCAAAGCAATGTAAGTATTTCCCTCAGATTTTGAGAACCAAGGTATCAATCCAGTAGGAGACAACACACAAGTCACCTAGTACCTGCACAAACAATCAAGAACCTTGCAACCAACGCGAAAAAGGGGTTGTCAATCCCGTCACGGTCACTCGCAAAAGTGAGATCTGATAAAGATAGTTAAGTAAATATTTTTGGTATTTTTGTTGTATAGATTGAAAAGTAAAGATGCAAAATACTAAACGAGATGCGACGTAAATAAAAGAGATCCAATATAATAAGAAAGAGACCCGGGGGCTATAGGTTTCACTAGTGGCTTCTCTCAAAATAGCATGTATTACGGTGGGTGAACAAATTACTGCCGAGCAATTGATAGAAAAGCGCATAGTTATGAAGATATCTAAGGAAATGATCATGAATATAGGTATCACGTCCGTGTTAAGTAGACCAAAACAATTCTGCATCTACTACTATTACTCCACACATCAACCGCTATCCAGCATGCATCTAGAGTATTAAATTCATAAGAACAGAGTAACGCATTAAGCAAGATGACATGATGTAGAGGGATAAACTCAAGAAATATGATATAAACCCCATCTTTTTATCCTCGATGGCAACAATACAATATGTGCCTTGCTACCCCTACTGTCACTTGGAAAGGACACCACAAGATTGAACCCAAAGTGAGGGAGTCCCGGATTAGGGGGTGTCCGGATAGCCGGACTACCATCATCAGCCGAACTATCGTCGGCCGGACTATTATCATCGACCGGACTCCAAGACTATGAAGATACAAGATTGAAGACTTCGTCCCATGTCCGGATGGGACTTTCCTTGGCGTGGAAGGCAAGCTTGGTGATACGGATACGTAGATCTCCTACCATTGTAACCGACTCTATGTAACCGTAGCCCTCTCCGGTGTCTATATAAACCGGATGGCTCTAGTCCGTAGGACACAACAACAACCATTACAATCATACCATAGGCTAGCTTCTAGGGTTTAGCCTCCTTGATCTCGTGGTAGATCCACTCTTGTAATCATCCAGAATATCAATATCAATCAAGCAGGACGTAGGGTTTTACCTCCATCAAGAGGGCCCGAACCTGGGTAAAACATCGTGTCCCTTGTCTCCTGTTACCATCCGCCTAGATGCATAGTTCGGGACCCCCTACCCGAGATCCGCCGGTTTTGACACCGACATTGGTGCTTTCATTGAGAGTTCCTCTGTGTCGTCACCGATAGGCTTGATGGCCTCCTCAATCGACAACGACGCAGTCCTGGGTGAGAATTTTCTCCCCGGACAGATCTTCATATTCGGCGGCTTCGTACTGCGGGCCAACTCACTTGGCCATCTGGAGCAGATCGAAAGCTACGCCCCTGGCCGTCAGGTCAGGTTTGGTAGCCTAAACTTCACGACCGATATCCACGGGGACTTGATCTTCGATGGATCTGAGCCACAGCCAAGCGTGCCGTGCTGCCACGATGGGCACGACCTAACTCTGCCGCCGGACAGCACCTTGGAGGCCGCACACGAATCCGCTCCGACCCATAGTCTGGAGCCGATCGCACGGATCGAGGACGGATGGCTGGACACCGCCTCGTGAGCTGCAACTTCTACGGCGATGGAGCCGAACACTTACCTTGTCCCGCATAAAGCCCATGACTCCGAGGTGCCGGACCCCCTGCCGGAATCCGAACCTCCTGCGCCCCTGCCAGTCGAATCCGATTGGGCGCCGATCATGGAATTCACCGCTACGGACACCTTTCAGCACTCACCCTTCGGCGATATCTTAAATTCGCTGAAGCATCTCTCACTATCCGGAGAGCCCTGGCCGAACTACGGCTAGGATGGTCGGGACGCGGACAATGAAGAAATTCATAGCCCACCCACCACCCACTTCATAGCCACCGTCGACGATCTAACCGACGTGCTAAACTACGACTCCGAAGACATCAACGGTATGGACGACGATGCCGGAGACGATCAAGAACCAGCGCCTACAGGGCACTGGAAGGCCACCTCGTCACATGACATATATATGGTGGACACCCCAAAGGGAAGCTATAACGAGGAACAACGGGACGCGGCAGAGGATAATCCCGCCGATAAACAAACAAAACGGTGATGTAAACGCCGCCCTATGTCCCGCCTCGATCAAAGCAGCATTCCTAATGACCCAGCGATAGAGCAGGGCAAACCAGCGGACGATGAACATACAACCAAGCAACCATCCAAACAGGACGAACCGGATAATCAACCCCTTCACGGAGCAATCAACAGTCCGGACACAACACCGGAGCATAAGAACCTTCACAAAAGACTCGTCGCCACTGCAAGAAGTTTGAAGAAGGAAAAACGGAAGCTCAAAACAGCGGAAGATATAATCAGAATGAAGTGGAGCAAAGTACTCAAGACCGCAGACAAATATGGCAATGGCCATCAAACAAAGAGCTACCCGAAGCGCAAGCTGCTACCAGAATTTGACGAGGAAGCCATAGAGCCCTCACAGTCAAAAAATAAAGATGCCGCCTGGCCGGATAGACGGCCAGATGACAGGCCAAAAGCGGCAAGCGGCGCCGCACACAAGCCGACTTATGATCCTGGGAAAACGGACGGCCCAACTAGGTCCATCTACGTGCCAAAAAAGAGGGCCCCAGGAAGTAACACAACATGACAAGTTTTCGAAGACAGCGGCACACCCAAATACAGGGGCGCCACACACCCGCTATGTTTTACCGATGAGGTGCTGGATCATGAATTTCCAGCAGGGTTCAAACCCATAAACATAGAGGCATACGACGGCACAACAGACCCCGGAGTCTGGATAGAAGATTACATACTACACATACACATGGCTAGAGGAGATGATCTCCACGCCATAAAATACCTACCCCTCAAGCTCAAAGGGCCAGCTCGGCATCGGCTCAAAAGCCTCCCAGAAAACACTGATGGAAGTTGGGAAGAGCTTGAGGACGCGTTTAGAGCAAATTTTCAAGGGACTTATGTCCGCCCTCCGGATGCAGACGATCTGAGTCATATAACCCAACAGCCCGGAGAGTCGGCGCGCAAATTCTGGAACAGGTTCCTTACCAAAAAGAACCAAATAGTCGACTGTCCGGACGCGGAAGCATTAGCAGCTTTTAAACACAACGACCGAGACGAATGGCTCGCCAGACACCTCGGCCAAGAGAAGCCAAGAACAATGGCCGCGCTAACAAGCCTCATGATGCGCTTTTGTGCAGGAGAAGACAGCTGGCTAGCAAGATGCAGCACCAGCGACCCGAGTACATCTGAGATCAGAGATGGAAATGGAAAATCAGGGCGCAGGAAAGATCAGCGCCGGAATAAAGAAAAAAGCCCAAAGGGCACGGCGGTCAACGCCGGATTCAAAAGCTCGCGGCCAAACAATAAAACACTGCCTCTTAAGGACAACAGTGACGAGCTATCAAATTTAAACAAAATTTTAGATCGGATATGTCAAATCCACAGTACCTCCGAAAGGCCTGCAAACCATACCAACCGAAATTGTTGGGTTTTTAAACAGTCCGGCAGACTCAATGTCGGACACAAGGGGCTCGATGCACCAAGCGAGGACGATGACGAACCCCACCAGCAGAGCACCGGAAGTCAAAAGACTTTCCCACAAGAAGTCAAAACAGTAAACTCGCTTCATGTGATAGTACGGAAAACCAACACGGCACTCGCTAAGACAAGTGTCGCACGGTCCACCCCATCGGAACACCGAGATTGGATGTCAAAACCAATCACTTTCGACCATCTGGATTAGTCCAGAAGTATCCAGAACGCAGGATAGACTGCCCTGATATTGGATCCCGTAATAGACGGACTCCAATTCACGCAGGTTTTGATGGACGGCGGTAGTGACTTAAACCTGCTATTATCCGGACACAATCCGCAAGTTGGGATAGACCCCACTACAATTCGGCATAGCCGCACTTCCTTCAAAGGAGTGGCGCCAGGCCCTTACGCCAGGTGCACAGGTTCATTATTACTAGAAGTTGTGTTCGGGTCACCTGACAACTTCCGACGAGAAAAGCTAACCTTTCATGTCGCCCCATTTAAAAGTAGCTATCAAGCATCACTGGGACGGGAAGCTTTCGTCCGCTTCAATGCAATACCACATTACGCGTCTCTTACGCTTAAAATGCCCGGTCCATGTGGCATCATTTCAATAAAAGGTCGCCTGAGACCCCGGACACGGCTGGACGAGTCTGGAATAAATAAGCTAGGGGCTACCTAGCCGCACACCCCTTCACAAGGGTTTGTACATATAAGCCATAATGAGCTAGCATAGGCCCAGCTTTATTAATCTATATTTCAATTTTTTATGCACTTTCTTGCACGATTTCTTTTCAAACTAAGTTCCTCTCTTTTTACAGATGAACATCGTGCACACCTATCCAGGATACGGCACAACGGAGACACAGGCGCAGACGTGCAGTAGGGACCCGTTGCAAGGACTCTTTTCAGACTAAGACCCTATGTAAACCTTTCTTACTGTCTCTTGTTGCTATAATCCCCTGGTTTCTCATTATAACTAGAGTGGAGACTGGCATTTTGGCATCGGCCGCGCCAGAAGAACGTGCCCGTACCTGGACACAAGGGGCTTAGGGCATTGTTTTACCCGCTATTGTAAAGACCGAACACCTTCGGGAGTGTTCGGCGTCTCGAGTTAGGCCTTATATGCATCAGCTCCGAATCATGTCTTTGGTCAAATGTTGGGTTTGCCCGGCTCCTGTGTTTTGCTGCCTTACGTTCCGTATCATCGGCTAACGCGGCACCAGGAGAACTACTGCGATTGTGCCCCAGTTCGGCTGGGCGAGCACCTCAGTAGAGAAAGCTGAAAACTGACTGTCATGATACAGCGAGAGACTGGTCAACCACTCGATCGTCCATGGGAATGTTTAGAATTCCTCCGCTTTGACGAAGGGCCGTTTCCCGGTCAGGCACATACGCGCCCCAAATTCGGAGAGCGCGGTGCCCCCAGGGGCTATGTCGTAGCCCCACCCTCAAACTCCACGGCTAAGTGAAAGTGATAAAGCATTATAGTCCGGTTTCCTCGTTTGCTATGCTACCACCTCCTTTACAGGACCGAGACGTCGGATTAAGTGTGAAAGCGCGCTATTTTTTGCGAACACCCCCGCACCTTGTGCGTGGGGGCTGAAGCCGACGACTGCCATCTTTCAGGTTATACACACGTATACATGAACGGCCGCATAGGAGATATTCTATTACTTGAACGCACAAGTATAAAAGGCGCTTACATCATAAATATTGTTTTACATCATAAAAACGTTCATTCGAACGTAACATATTTTGAGCACTGCGACTCTATTACACGAGCACCACGCAGCACTTCGCCAAAATAGTGCTCGGCGGGTAACCGGTTATCGTCCGAACCCGGGGTCGCAACAGCGGTGGCATCCATCTCTGCCCAATGTGTCTTCACACGGGCGAGTGCCATCCGCGCACCCTCTATGCAGGACGACCGCTTCATCGCCTTGATATGCGGCACTGCCCAAAGAAATTGCTGCAATAAGCCAAAGTAACTCTTCAGCTCAGGCCCATCCGGCCAGACATGGGTCACTATATCCGTCATAGCAAGCCCGGATAACCTATTTAGCTCAGCCCACTCGGCCAAACGGTCGGTCAGCGGAAGTGAACACTCTGGACTATGGAATTGAGACCAAAACAGCTCTTCCGTCTTGTGATCCTTCTGGCTTCGAAAATGCACAACGGCATCCGCCGCACTCGCTGCTAAGTCCATATAAGGGTCCTCTGGACCCCATAGTTGGCCCAGCTGAGCATACTTTGGATCCGTAAACCTTCGGCGCAGTAGAAAAGGCTTGCCAGCTACAATATCTCCGGCCTGGCGCAGCTCTTCCTTTATAGCCTGCATTGCAGAGCGGGCATCCTTGGCTTCGGCGGTGGCCTTCCCCAGGTCCTCTTGCCCCGCTAGGCGCTCCTTCCCAAGAGCCTCATTGCGGTTGGTAGCATCTTTTAACTTCACGGCCATTTCGGCCATCTCTTCCCTGCTCCGGCAGTGTGCGACCCTTTCGGCCGCTAACTCCTCGGCCGCCCTCGAGGCCGCCGCATTACTCCTTCTGGCCTGCTCCTTGGCTTGAGCAAGTTCGGCCCGAAGGCTCTCCACAGCAGCGGCACTATCTGCATTTCACACACATGTTGTAAGGAGCTGGCTTCGGCTCCCTTACCAAGTGACCGCACAGAAACACTTACCTTGCGACTCATCAAGTCGCCTGTTGACCAGCGTGATGTCCGCATCCGCAACAACGAGTTGCCGCTTTAGTTCAGCAACTCTATCAGTCCGGCTGGCCCCCGGACGACCCGCCACCTGCATCGGCACGGCGGGAATTTAAACCTGCGATTTTGATCCTCGGCACGCTGTCGATTTCGACAACCTACCGAGTCTCAGGGGCTACTATCTATATAGGGCGCATTCTATATGCAAAACTGTTAAAAGGTGTGTCATTTTTACGTACCTCAAACCCCACCAGCAAACTCCTGACGGCATTATGCAACCCGCCTTCGGCGGACGAAATCCTTTCAATCACCATGCTCATCAATGCGTGGTGATCTTCTGAGATAGATGCCTTCTCAAGCAGATCCTTCAGCCGTACACCAGTTGGCGCCGAACTATCCGGCTTTGCCAAACCAGGGGGCTCCCTCCGTGACGACACTTCAGGCTCGTCCGCCCTATCCGACGGTGCCCTGGACGGAGGCGTCTCGCTCTCCATCATCTCCGGACGAAGGTCCCCCGAAGACGAGCTCATTTGCGAAGGACGGGGATCCGAACTACAAGGTAAAAACTTTAGTTATCCTCAGAAGCACAAATAGGGATGTCCCTTATGATAAAACTCCTTTCTTTCTACTTACGGCTCGTTGGAGGGCTGATTCTTTAAGGGAGATTGTGCGGCCGGGGCCTCCCCGGACGCAGGACCCTCTGGCGAAGATTTCTTCCCCCGTTTAGGGGCTTTTGCCCTCGGGTCCTCGGAGGCAGTCCTCTTCTCCCCTTGGAGGGAGGGGTTCTCGATCCCCCCTCTTTCAAGAGCCTCCTTAGGCGAGGCAGTAGCTTTCCTGCTTTCCCCTTCGCCTTCCTCTGGAGGCGTAACCTCCAGCATCCGGACCAGCACGGAATCCGGCGCGGTCTCGGGGAGGGGGGCCGGACACCATATCAATTTTGCTTCCGCTATCCACTCCTGTTTAGAAGGAAGTTGGTCATAAGGCGAATCATCGAAAGGCAAACAAACGGTATGTCCGGACTTGGAACTACTTACTTGAGTATCCAGGCGATTGCAGCTTAGGCCAGCATCCTCGGTCAATTCCGGACGCGCCTCTTGCGATCCGAAGAATAATTTGTACATCTCCAGGGGTGTCATACCATGAAGTGTTGAAGAATCCGTGGGCCCTCCGGATTGAACTCCCATAGCCGGAGAGGGCGGCGTTTGTAGGGCGGGAGACGCCTAATCAGCATAACCTGCATTACCACCACCATATCAACCTCCCTCGTTTGGAGATCTCGAATCCGGCCCTGCAGAAGGGGCACGTCCTTTGACAGCCCCCAGTTGAGCCCTTGGTTGATCCACGACATCAACCGTCGTGAAGGTCCCGAGTGGAATAAGGGCGGCGGCTTTTGTCTGCGGCCCCTCAGAACGGTAATATAGAACCACTCTTGCTGCCACGGGCCAAGCTCCTCTTGGAAGGAGCCAGCGGGCCACGGGGCATCGGCCCTCCTACTTATGGCCGCCCCGCCGCACTCCGCTTGACGCCCCCCGATCATGTTCGGTGCCACATTGAAGGTCTTCAGCCACAGGACGAAGTGAGGGGTGACGCGGAGGAAGGCTTCGCAGACGACAATAAATGCGGAAATATGGAGGATGGACTCCGGAGCCAAATCATGGAATTCCAACCCATAGTAAAACATGAGCCCTCTCACAAAAGGATCCATCGGGAAGCCTAAACCCCGACGGAGGTGGGATACAAAAACGACATACTCGCCGGGCTCGGGGGTGGGGATGGCCTGCCCTTCGGCAGGCAACCTGTGCGAAATCTCATAAGCCAGGTACTTGGCCTCCCGCAGCTTTAGCACGTCCTCCTCTGTGATGGAGGAGGGCATCCACCGGCCCTAGAGGACGGAACCGGACATCGTTGAAAGCCCGAAGCGCTCGAATCTGGAGCTCTGGGTGATGGAACTTGGAGCGAGGACAGGATTCGATGGAGGATTGAAGAAAAGAAACGAGCCTTGGTCCCGTTATAAAGAGGGAGAATACCAAGAGCCGTCTCCGTGACCATTTGGGACTCGCCTTCGATAGAGGGGGCGTGGCGACGGGCGCGGTTGGGTTACCCACGTCCATATTGATGAGAATCCCGGATTAAGGGGGAACACGATCTCTGCTTCAACAAGACGTGCCAAGGAAACCGCTTCGCTAAATGCGCTGAGGTGGTAGAGTAAAAAACGATTCAAGTAATGGCTTGGTAGTGGCGTGACGTCATGCCGCAAAAAACATCAGCAGATTGAACTTGTGTATATATTATTCTCTCTACGGTGGAATGTGGAATTTATTTTGCAGAGCCGGACACTATCCTGGTGTTCACAATCTTCTATCATTCGGAGGAGGAACCCACCTTGCAATGCCAAGCAATATACGCGTCGGACTTATCATCATTGAAGCCTGGTTCAGGGGCTACTGAGGGAGTCCTGGATTAGGGGGTGTCCGAATAGCCGGACTACCATCATCAGCCGAACTATCGTCGGCCGGACTATTATCATCGACCGGACTCCAAGACTATGAAGATACAAGATTGAAGACTTCGTCCCGTGTCCGGATGGGACTTTCCTTGGTGTGGAAGGCAAGCTTGGCGATACGGATACGTAGATTTCCTACTATTGTAACCGACTCAATGTAACCCTAGCCCTCTCCGGTGTCTATATAAACCGGATGGCTCTAGTCCGTAGGACACAACAACAACCATTACAATCATACCATAGGCTAGCTTCTAGGGTTTAGCCTCCTTGATCTCGTGGTAGATCCACTCTTGTAAACATCCACAATATCAATATCAATCAAGTAGGACATAGGGTTTTACCTCCATCAAGAGGGCCCGAACCTGGGTAAAACATCGTGTCCCTTGTCTCCTGTTACCATCCGCCTAGACGCACAGTTCGGGACCCCCTGCCCGAGATCCGCCGGTTTTGACACCGACACAAAGCTAAGCACTTCTCCCATTGCAAGAAAAGATCAATCTAGCAGGCCAAACTCAACCGATAATTTGAAGAGACTTGCAAAGATATCAAATCATGCATATAAGAATTCAGAGAAGAACCAAATAATATTCATAGATAATCAAGTTCATAAATCCACAATTCATCGGATCTCGGCAAACACACCGCAAAAGAGTATTACATCGAATAGATCTCCAAGAACATCGAGGAGAACTATTTATTGAGAATGAAAGAGAGATAAGAAGCCATCTAGCTAATAACTATGGACCTGAAGGTCTGTGGTAAACTACTCACGCTTCATCGGAGAGGCTATGGTGTTCATGTAGAAGCCCTCCGTCATCGATTCCGCCTCCGGTAGATCGCCGGAAAAGGCCCCAAGATGGGATCTCACGGGTACAGAAGGTTGCGGCGGTGGAAAAGTGGTTTTGTGGATCTCCCTGATGTTTTTAGGGTATAAGAGCATATATAGGCGAAAGAAGTACATCGGTGGAGCTACGAGGGGCCCACGAGAGTGGGGGGCGCGTCTACCCCCCTGGGCGCGCCCTCCTGCCTCGTGGCCACCTCGTTGCGTCTCCGACTTCATCTCCAAGTCTTCTGGTTTTCTTTCAGTCCAAGAAAGATCATCACGAAGGTTTCATTCCGTTTGGACTCCGTTTCATATTCCTTTTCTGCAAAACTCTAAAATAGGCAAAAAAACATAAACTGGCACTGGGCCTCCGGTTAATAGGTTAGTCCCAAAAATAATATAAAAGAGCATATTAAAGCCCATTAAACATCCAAAACAGATAATATAATGTCATGGAACAATAAAAAATTATATATACGTTGTAGACGTATCATATTTCATGATAAAACCATTGTAAGATGGAGGGGAGTGACCAAGCACAATATCTATACCAAGTGTCGGAGGAATTCCTAAGAATCTATTCTATCAACATAGCCAACAAGCTTCACTACATGCTCACTCATTGAGGAACCGTCTGCCATCTTGAACTCAATCAAGCCTTGGTTATTTGAACACATTAAGCACTGAACTGATTCATAGTCATCACTTTGAGCAATGAAAGCATCCACAACTTATCTTCCTGCATTCTTTGCAGGAGGATCACCTAGGGGCTGATCCAGCATGTACTCCTTTGCACTTTCAAAAATGGATCCCAGGTTCCGGATCCAATCCGCATAGTTCCCACCATTACCAGCCAACTTTTCTTTCTCTAACATAGGGGCTAAGTTGAACATATTATGAGCCATTGGTCTGCAACGATAAAGACTGTCGGATATCGGGTTCCGGCAATACCCTTAAGGTTCAAACTCTGGGGTGCGCATGAAGATCTTCTCCCTACCGATCCACGCCCCAAAGCCTCGTCGCGAATCTAAGCTACACGATGAACAACACGAGGGACACAAGGTTTATACTAGTTTGTGCCACCGTTCTGGTGTAATACCCTACTCTAGTGTGTGGTGTGGTGGATTGCCTCTGGGGCTAATGATGAACAGTACAGAGAAAGAACAGCCTCGCGAGGGGTGTTCTTGAGCTGGTGCGGTGTTCTACTTGGGAGGATTCGGTCTCTATTGGCTAGGTGAGAACTCGAGCCCTTTCAACGGTGGTGGCTATCTCTTTATATAGAGGCCCTGGTCCTCTTCCCAAATATTGAGCGGGAAGGGAGCCAACAGCGGCCAATTTGAAGGGGAACAGCTAGTACAAGCTATCCTGACTAAAGTTGGTCTTCGACTGCCAAAGGCACTGGCGATCACGGTGACCTCCGTCCTGCCGCACTGCTGGTCTTGGTCTTGTTGCACCAATATGGTAACCTTTGCTTGATGCCTCGGTACTCCGCGCCTGCGCTTGCCCCCTTTGCACCAAAGAGGAAACGAGGACACTGCACAGGTTGGCGCCTGCCTGATCTTGATCGTCATGGCTTGCATCACGAGCACCTCGCGAGGTACTCCTTTCCTTGATCTCTCCGCCTCCTCGCGAGCCTGCCTGTTGAGGCTGCCCCTGAGGAAGCCTTCCATCGTCCGCCCCGTGAGGCTTGGCCCCTCGTGAGGGTCTTGAGCTTGGGTTGATGAAGACGGGCCATGCTGGGCCACTCCTCGAGCCATGTCGCAGGCCACAGGCAGGCAAGTCTGGGGACCCCCGTTCCCAAAATGCCGACAGTAGCCCCCGGGCCCAAGGCGCGCTCGGACTTGGCTTAGCAGCGAAGCGAAAGGGTAAGTGCGGAGTGCCGCGAGCCCCAACAGCCTGCGGCCTTGGTCGCCATGTGGCGGTTGATTGGATGTGGGCGTCTCCGCTTCCCCATGCTGCCTCGGCAACTGCCCAATTTGATGAGTCCATGCTGCATGCAAAAAGACTCATGATTACCTGCGATCATGGAGGACGACGGTTGGCCTCCCCTGGTGTATAAGTACGGAGAGGCGTGAGCCCCCGCAGTCCATCTCTTCTTGCTCCGCTCGCTTCTTCTTCCTTGCTCCTCCTCCATCTTGCCACCAATGGATCCAATCCGCCGGTTCTCATCCGAGGAGAAAGGAAAGCCCACCCAGGAGGGGCCCGACCTGCTCCCGCCGAAGAAACGGCCGGACCCCGGCCGCCGTGGCGAGGCTGCTCGGCCAGAGATGTCGAGGCCTTGGTACGAGCAGCCACCTCCTCGGTTTTCGTTACCTCTGTACACCCGGACTGAAGTCCCTGGAGAAGAAGATGCCGAGCGGCGCCACCCGTGCCGCCAGCAATGCTGACGAGTCGTGGCGGTGCACGCCGTTGCTCCTGGAGTCCATGCCACGGACTCCCCTCGCGAGCTCGTACTCCACGCCGCCGTGCCTCCAAGCTCCTGGATCCACTTTCCCCCCTTCTTTGCCTTCGAGATGCCACCGAGGGGGCCTCTCGAGCTTTGGCAGCAGCACACTGACTGCGGTACCCTGGTGATCGGAGCGGAGGTTGAAGTCGTCCCTCCAGGCAAGGTCTACATGACCCGAGGCTGGGGCGAGATCGCGCAGGTCTGCCGAATAGGTGGTGCCCTCGTGATTCCTTTTGAATACGATGGCGCCTCCTTGATGCTCTTCAAGGTCTTCGATGCAAAAGGCCGCCGGCTGGAGTGCTGCCCCAGAGGAGGCAACCATGACGTCGATGTGGCAAGGGCCAGGCGTGCCACCCGCCTTCCCAACGGCTCCTGTGGCAGCATCGGAGATGCTTGGGAGTCCAGCGACTCTCCCGAGCTCTTCATGACTCCGGAGACAAGCGATGACAGCTACGTGCCCCCGAGCTCGCGCCGTGCTCGGAGCAAGGCAACTGCATTAGGCCGCTGACGCGGATGATCTGGATGAGGTTGGCGCCGGCCCCTCGTGGCCCACTGTTGATGATGGCGTCGGCCATGAGGGCGCGTGTAGTTTAGGCTCCTTAGGATTAACGTCTTTTGTTCCCTGCGAAGAATTGAGGAGATACCCCGTGGGGGCATGTAAAGTGTCTACAATGTCTTTTGTCGATATTATCCTTATTATGAAGTGGTGCAAAATGCCGGTCCTGTCTCGGCTCGGTTCCCCCTTTCTAACCTCGTGATGACTTGGTGCTCTATGCTAACAGGTCCTGGTCCCCAGGCAGGCTTCAGCCGTAGCAAGTATGCCAGGTCGCGATGCCGTGGTCAAGGCCAGGAGGTGAGCGGCCCGAGGTCCAGTAAGAGCCCCCGAGACGCGATGCTCAGGAGGTCCCCTTTACCGCTCAAGCAGCCGCCGAAAGGTGAGAAAGGAAGGCAACGTCGCCGTCACAGAGCTGCACTATGTGGGGGTTTGGCGTCGCATTGATTAGCTATTCCAGGAGCGAGACTTATCTTGAAAGCATGGAGCTGCTCCTTTGCGAGGTGCCGGACTTGCGCGTCGGCAGCTAGGATGTAGCTGGGTTGGGACCTCGTGAGCTTCCCTTCTCTTCCCCACACTTTCCTTTGTGCTCTATGTCCTTAGGTCCCGGCCCCCGAGCGAGCTCAGCCGCCGCTGGTATGCCAGGTCGCGATGCCGTGGACAAGGCCAGGGGTGAGGGCTAGAGAGCCAGTAAGAGCTCCTGAGTCGCGATGCTCAGGCACCCCCCTTTTTACGCGCAAGCGGATTGCGCGGGCAAGAGAGAGAGAGAGAGAGAGAGAGAGAGAGAGAGAGAGAGAGAGAGAGAGAGCTCGTGATGCCTCCCGCTTTAGGCCTCAGGAAGTCCCTACAAACCAACATGAAGAAAGCACGGGTTGCCATTGCGATTGCCGGCTAGCCATTGGTTGCTCCTAGTGAGTGGTGAGGGCACTAAGGGTCTGGTAAGGTGGCGCTTGCGGGGCTGCCGTGGGCCAGAGCTCGACCACTTAGATTGGTCGACATTGCAGGGACGGACCCATGCGCAAGCGCCGTGCTAGCGTGAGCGGTTCCAAAGGTAGGTCTCAATCGAGCAGGCGATTATCACAGGCAGGTCAAGTATGAAAAGCAAATTGGCTTAGATAACTGCAGGAAGGATAGATGCCACTGGGTCAGGCCCAAGCGGCTTGGGGATGATGCAGCCCGAGGGGCGCCCCCAGCAAGGTAAACTGAAGACATAAGCAAAAGGGATACATGCCGGGGGGATAGACCCACGCGACCTGGGACTGAAATGAAACTCGAAAGATGTCACGTGATACCATTGTAGAGCGGGTGTTAAAGTAGCTGATGATGCGCGGTGAAGAGGCCGATCTCACGAGCCACCGGAGCCCTGAGCCTCGGGAGGCTCCGGGGGTCCGGGCGGCTCCTCGAGGACCATCTCCATCTCCGCCAGGACCGCGTGGTGCCTGGCCTGCTTAGCTGCCAGAATGCTCCGCAGAAGACGCTCGTGAGGAGCAGCCGCGTTTGGCAGGCCGAAAAGCATGTGAACATAGCTGTGCAGCGGACCCTCGCAGCGTCCCACGCGCGAAGGCTGGAGGCGCTCCTGAGACGCCACTCGGCTGAGCCCTAGGTAGTCGATGCAGACGCGCAGCCCACCATCCTTGCCTGGATGGGGAGATACGCCAGGTAGGCGGTGATCGTCGCGCATGACTCGTGATTCTTGAAGCTCCTGAGTGGCCTTGGTGATGAACTCCTGAGGGTTGGGCCTTCCTTGCCCCATACTTTCCTGAGGGTAACGTGCCGCATAGCACGCCTCCAAGTGGTGTCCGAGCGCCTCCCTCGTGATCCTGGCAAAGTATGAGGCCCTCCAGGAGAGAGCCCCCAAGCCTTGCCCGAGGAGGGCGCCGGGCATGCCTTCCTATGCGACAGTGGGAGGCGCCCCTTGCACGGGCGCAGATCCTGACGTGGCGCCTCTGGAGATGCCTACCTCTTGAGGCCTTGAGCTGGGTGATGTCTTCTTCTTATTGGGAAATAGCTCGGGAGGGTTCCCACTCTTTCCATCTGGGTCCTCGACTGATGCAGCTTGGAAGGCACACTCGAGGGAGCACACCGCATCCTTCTCCTCGCAGGGGACTGTGATGATTCCGCCGTTTTCCGGCATCTTGAGGACATTGTAACTATGGTGAGTCACCACCATGAACCTGGCCAGGGCTGGATACCCGAGGAAGGCATTGTATGGCAGGAGAATGTGGGCAACGTCAAAGTCGATGGGCTCGGTATGATAGTTCTTGCGCTGTCCGAAGGTGACAGGGAGGCGAACCTGCCCTATCGGAGTGCTGGAGCCGTCAGTGACTCCCGAGAAAGGCTTGGTTGGCTGAAGCTGATCATATGGCACTTGGAGATTGTTGAACATCTCGACGGATAGAACGTTAAGTCCTGCGCCGCCATCGATGAGGGTCCTGGTAACTTGCACATTGCTGATGACTGGGGAGCAAAGCATTGGGAGGACGCCAGCTGTCGCCGCAAACTTGAGCTGATCCGCTGAGCTGAATGTGATGGCACACATGGACCACCTGAGAGGGTGCGTGGCCTCGAGCTTGGGGAGGACTGCATTCACCTCGCGAGCAAACTGCTTGAAGATGCACTGAGAGGCTGGGGCCCGGGCACCGCCCAAGATGCAAGCGATAGCACGTGGCTCCTGGAAGCCCCCAACCCCCTCATCCTAGTGGTGGTCGTCATTCCTTCTTGGCGGTAGTGGCAGAGGAGGAAGGCCTACGTTGCCCTGAGGGCGGTCCTCACGAGGCTGATCCCTCCAATCCCCTCGCAAGGCTGGTCCTGCCAGCGATCCTCGCGAGGTCGGTCACGCCGCTCCTGGCAAGGGCCTCGGTCGTCCCATCGTCCTCCACCTCTTCCTCCTCCTCGGCCGAAGCCCCGGTCATTGCACTCGGGGCGTCGGCCGATGCGTCCTTCTTGAACGGCTCTAAGCTCCTGGCATTCGTTGGTGTTGTGGGTGTAGAGGTTGTGGTAGGCGCAGAATCGGTTGACCTTGGATGACTCCGGCTGGTCCCTGCCGTGCTTCGTGTCTGGTTCTGCTGCAAGCACAGCTGCTCCTTTGCGCTTCACGTCCTTGGCCTTGGCTTTCTTCTCTTCTGGGTCAGTAGCTGGAAGCTCGAGAAGGGAGAGGCGCCCTTCCTCAGCCCTTGCACACTTGGTCGCTAGGTTGAACAGCTCCAGAGAGGTGCACAGATCCTCGTGGATAGCCAGCTCCTCCTTCATCTTGACGTCGCGGACGCCGTCAGAGATCACTAAGATTATGGCCTCCTAGGTTACCTTGGGAATCTTAAGGTGAGCGTTGTAGAAGCACTGGATGTACTTCTGCAAGGTCTCTCCGGGTTGCTGCTTGATGCAGCACAGGTCACCCACAACTGGAGGATGGTCGCGAGTGCCCTGGAAGTTGGCGATGAAGCGGGTGCGCATCTCGTCCCACGAGGAGATCGAGCCGGGAGGCAGGTTCAGGAGCCAGGTGCGGGCACCATCCTTGAGCGCCATGGAAAACCAGTTCTCCATAATATTTTCGTCTTTGTTGGCTGCCTCGATGCCCAGCTCGTAGAGCTGTAGGAACTCCGCTGGGTTGGCAGTGTCATCGTAGCGAGGGGGGCAGATCTGGCTTGAACTTGCCCGGCCAGGCGACACTGCGTAGCTCGGTGGGGAAGGCGCGGCAGCCTGCAGTGGCCACCGGAGCCCTTTGCACACGCTGGGCTTGCTCTTGGAGATTTCCGTGCGCCGCCGCCAGGGGCAGCGCCGGGTCTTGACGTGCTGGCGCAAGGATGCTGTCTTGACGTGCTGGAGCAGGGAGCATGCGAGCGCCTTCTTGGGGACGAGGGATTTCTTGGCAGCTCCTTTCTTGTCGCGTAGATGTTGGACGCGGTGGGTGTCGTCCAGGGGTTGCGCGCCTTGGAGCCAGGGCACCTTCTTGCGGAGGAGGTGGCGGAGGCACCTCCTGAGCTGCGTCGTGCACGCAGGACGGAGGGCGACGCAGCGAGAGGGACGGTGTAGGAGAGCCCCCTGCGGCGCTGACGAGCTCGGTGATGCGTGCGAGCCACTCCTCATAGAGGTCGACGATGGGGTGGTTGTGCAGGAGCTCACATGCCAGGAGCAACGCGGACTACGCGTCCATGGGAGTGCGATGAGCGTGAAACGATGAACCAGCTGGAGTTAGCGACGGAGTGGTGGTGTGGTCTTCCCGCCGCACCGAGGGATGCAGCGATGATGCCTGCTGCTCGTTCCCCGCCAGGCCGGTGGGGGCGTTGGTGGCAGGCGACGGAGAATGATGAGGAGTCCCACCGACTGGGGCCATCGGGGTGATGCGGGCGGCGAGAGCAGCCCGACGCTTGGCGCGAGCTCGGCGAGCGTCTGCCATGGATGCGACAAACGATGGAACGCGGAACAACGGAGTAAATATTCCAGTGCACCCCTACCTGGCGCGCCAAATGTCGGATATCGGGTTCCGGCAAAACCCTTAAGGTTTGAACTCTGGGGTGCGCACGAAGATCTTCTTCCTACCGATCCACGCCCCAAAGCCTCGTCGTGAATCTAAGCTATACGATGAACAACATGACGGACACAAGGTTTATACTAGTTCGGGCCACCATTGTGGTGTAATACCCTACTCTAGTGTGTGGTGTGGTGGATTGCCTCTGGGGTTGATGATGAACAGTAGAGAGGAAGAACAGCCTCGCGAGGGGTGTTCTTGAGCTGGTGCAGTGTTCTACTTGGGAGGATTCGGTCTCTGTTGGCTAGGTGAGAACTCGATCCCTTTCTACGGTGGTGGCTATCTCTTTATATAGAGGCCCTGGTCCTCTTCCCAAATATTGAGCGGGAAGGGAGCCAACGATGGCCAATTTGAAGGGGAACAACTAGTACAAGCTATCCTGACTAAAGTTGGTCTTCGACTGCCAAAGGCACTGGCGATGACGCCGTCTTGGGCTCCAGGGTGACCTCCGTCCTACTGCAGTGCTGGTCTTCGTCTCGTTACACCGATATGGTAACCTTTGCTTGATGCCTCGGTACTCTGTGTCTTCGCTTGCCCCCTTTGCACCAAAGAGGAAACGAGGACATTGCACAGGCTGGTGCCCGCCTGGCGCCCGCCTGATCTTGATCGTCATGGCTTGCGTCATGAGCACCTCGCGAGGTACTCCTTGCCTTGATCTCTCCACCTCCTCGCGAGCCAGCCTGGTGAGGCTGCCCCTAAGGAAGCCTTGCGTCGTCCGTCCCGCGAGGCTTGGCCCCTCGCGAGGGTCTTGAGCTTGGGTTGATGAAGACGGGCCGTGCTGGGCCACTCCTTGAGCCACGCCGCAGGCCACAGGAAGGCAAGTCTGGGGACCCCCATTCCCAGAACGCCGACAAAGACAAATATAATTTTCAATTTTTATAATTAATTTTGCACTAGTGTTAATTTTTTAAAGTGCACTTTCAGTCAAATCAATATCTCCCATAATTGATAGTAAGTGATTCAAGATCCTGATCTTATTCTCAACCATTGATGTGGAGATCACTGATGACGAGAATTATGATTGATGGGCAAACTTTTTCCGATTGTATCTCCATATGACTCTTGTTCATCTTTCGATGCTTCGTGCTCTGAGCTTAGAACGATTCTCATAGAACTTCAAGATAACCGAGTTCTATTTGCTCACATGGTATGACCATCTCCGTCTTAAACTTCGTATCTCGTTGTACTCATGTGGACATGACGTACTACTCCAAAATGCTAAGTGTCATAGACGGTTTGAAGAGCACCTTTTAATCTTGATTTTAGCTGTAATAGATCACACTAATAATTGACTACTCTGCAATCAAAGAGTGCAAGCAACAAATGAATAAACATCTCAAACAATTCATAATAGCATTATATGGGATAGCCCTTGGTGCCAAGAACGTCTCCATGGTCCTCCGAGGTCTTCATGAAGTTTTCTCCGAAACATTGTCATGGCGACAATATGAAAACTACCGCTATGGCACCAATTTTGTTCTCCTGCGCCTAGTGAAGCTTTTGGTCCTCCCTGTAACCAGTAGGCTGTTGGAAATATGCCCTGGAGGCAATAATATTTTCATTATTATATATTCATAACTATGGATTTTATATTCTATGCTATAACTGCTATGATACTGGAATATGTGATTCAGTGGAAAACTCAAATGCACATATGGAATAATAAATGGTTAAATAGAAGGTTCCGAGACTTACCTCTGGGACTAGCTCAAGTTTTGTTGGTGATCATGTTTTCTGGATCTTAGGATATCATGAAGTGTAATGATAGTTCTAAAACAACATTGAGATTATGTCGTTAGAAGAACAGCCATATTGAATCTTCCCAATCTTGTATGTTATGAATTGAGTTACTATCGTCTGTAATCAGTTTTAATAATTTTCTCCTTATACCATGAGAGTATCATGGTCACTTCTTGCCGTATGTTCGGCTTTGGGGTTGCTCAAACATCACATGTAACACGGTGATCATAACCACAACTTACGGGTTCATCGGAAAGTTCGGCAAGTGGCCGGATAGCTCAAGAGTGGGATTTGCTACTCTAACAAAGGAGACATATTATTAGGGCCCTCTCGGTGTGACAACATCAATCCTCGTCTGGTGAGACACAGGTGACTTCGTCACGGGGATGCTGGAACACAATAAAGAGAAAGAAGAACATAATCGGTAATTAGGATTTTGGTATAATGAGCATAGTGATGACCCAGGAGGATACGGATGCATCCTGGGTTTTGTGATGTATTGTGCAGCAAAGAGAATATCACATGATAACCAAATGTTCACTCGAATATCATTCGTGTGCTCATAGGGATGGATATGGACATCCATGGTCCCGCTATCGGTCATTGAACAAACTATTTCGTTCATGTCTATGAGTTATCGAACCTACTGGATCACAAGCTTAAGGTAATCATGATATGATGAGTTTTAGTAGGATGGGAGTGATGATAATATATTTGTGGAGTTGTTTCATTGATATTCAGAATAGTTCTGAGAGGATGTAGAAGAGTTTCAAGGCCATCGGAAGGGTTTCGATGAATATTGGGTAATACCGGCTATTACCAATATATTATGTATAGGTGAAAAATGTTCCCGGAGATGTTAATATATATATATATATATATATATATATATATATAATGGTCTAGGTATTTAGAGCATTTAATATTTAATTTAAATATTAACGGGCCTTAAAAGGCCAAATGATGGACGGAATTATGGGCCACAAGGACCAATAAGGAAGTGGCACCCCCCTTGGAGATTTCACTAGTGGCTTCTCTCGAGAAAAATAGCATACGGCGGGTAAACAAATTACTGTTGGGCAACTGACAGAACTTCAAATAATTATGATGATATCCAGGCAATGATCATTATATAGGCATCACGGCCAAGATTAGTAGACTGACTCCCTGCCTGCATCTACTACTATAACTCCACACATCGACCACTATCCAGCATGCATCTAGTGTATTCAGTTCATGGAAAAATTGAGTAATGCAATAAGAACGATGACATGATGTAGACAAGATCTATTCATGTAGGAATAGGCCCCATCTTGTTATCCTTAATAGCAACGATACATACATGTCATGTCCCCTTCTGTCACTAGGATTGAGCACCGTAAGATCGAACCCATCACAAAGCACCTCTTCCCATGGCAAGAAAAATTGATCTAGTTGGCCTAACTAAACAAAAGATTCGAAGAAGAAATACGAGGCTATAAGCAATCATGCATATAATATATCAAAAATCAAATAACTTTCATGGATAAAATAGATCTGATCATAAATTCAAAGTTCATCGGATGCCAGCAAACACATCGCAAAAAGAGTTACATCAAATAGATCTCCAAGAGACCATTGTATTGAGAATCACAAGAGAGAGAGGAAGCCATCTAGCTACTAACTATGGACCCAAAGGTCTACAATGAACTACTCACGCATCATCGGAGAGGCAGCAATGAGGATGACGAACCCCTCCATGATGGTGTCTAGATTGGATCTATGGTTTCTTGAACTTGCAGTGGCTAGAATTGTGTTTTGTCGGCTCCCCTAGGGTTTTTGGATTTTCGAGGTATTTATAGAGCAAAGAGGCTATGCGGGAGGCCACCAAGGTGGGCACAACCCACTAGGGCGCGCCTGGGCCCCCAGGCGCACCCAAGTGGGTTGTTCCCCCTCAGGGCACCCCTCTGGTACTTCTTTGGCCCATCTTGTGGTTTCTGGTCCAGAAAAAATCTCCAAAAAATTTCGCTGCGTTTGGACTCCGTTTGGTATTGATTTTCTGCGAAGTAAAAAACAAGCAAAAAATAGCAACTAGCACTGGGCACTATGTCAACAGGTTAGTCCCAAAAAATGATATAAAGGTGATATAAAATGATTGTAAAACATCCAAGAATGATAATATAACATCATGGAACAATAACAAATTATAGATACGTTGGAGATGTATCAGCACCCCCAAGCTTAATTCCTGCTTGTCCTCGAGTAGGTAAATGATAAAAGCAGAATTTTTGATGTGGAATGGTGCATATCTTGTTCATCACATATTCTTTTCTTTTGTAGCATGGACACTTGGACTTTTATATGATTCAAGGCAATAGTCTTGTTTTGACATGAAGATTTCAATACTCAAGCATACCAACAAGCAACCATGTCTTTCAAAAGATCAACACTAAAGCAAGTTATCCCTAGCCCATTATGCTCAATCATGGATCCATTCATGAAACACACTCGCATATTAGCTAAACCCAATGCTCAAGTACGATCATAGTGCCCCTTAGTTGGTGCTTTATAAGAGAAGATGGAGACTCAAATAAAAATAAAAATTGCATAAAGTAAAAAAGAAAGGTCCTTCACAGAGTGAAGTATGGATATGTAGAGGTGCCAGAGCTCAAAGCGGAAAAAGATAGAGATAAAACATTTTGGGTGGCATGCCTTCCTGTCAACGAAAACGATCGGGTAGTTCCCAATACTTTCCATGCTAGATATATCATAGGCGGTTCCCAAAAATAAAATAAAGTTTATTCCTTTTTCCACCATACTTTCACATTCGATGGCTAACCGAATCCACGGGTATCGTCCATACCAACACTTTCCAAGGAATTTACTATTTGACAACATAAAGTAAATTCATTTTTCATTTCGGGGCTGGGCATCCCTAATACCTTTGCCGTACTCTCGTGCAATGACAAGTGAATAAACACTCATCTTGAGAATAACACATCTAGCATGGAAAAATATCAGCCACTAACACGTCTCCAACGTATCTATACATTTTTATTGTTCCATGCTATTATATTATCCATCTTGGATGTTTTATATGCTATTTAAATGATTTTTGGGACTAACCTATTAACCTAGAGCCCAGTGCCAATTTATGTTTTTCTTTGTTTTTGAGTTTCGCAGGAAAGGAATATCAAACGGACTCCAATTGACCTGAAACTTTGCGATGATCTTTTATGGACCAAAAGAAGCCCACGGAGTACCGGAGATGCGCCAGAGGAGTCCTTAGGCCACCACAAGGGTGGGGGCGCGCCCCCTAGGGCGCGCCCCCCGACCTTGTGGGCCCCTCATGGATTCCCCTGACTTGTTCTCGACGCCAACACCTCTTATTTATCCCCAAAACTCCAGAACTAAACGGAGATCGGGAGTTCCGCCGCCGCAAGCCTCTGTAGCCACCAAAAACCAATCGGGACCCGGTTCCGGCACCCTCCTGGAGGGGGAAATCATCACCGGTGTCCATCTTCGTCATCTCGGTGCTCTCCATGACAAGGAGGGAGTAGTTCACCATCGGGGCTGAGGGTATATACCTGTAGCTATGTGTTTGATCTCTCTCTCTCTCTCTCTCTCTCTCGTGTTCTTGATACGGAACGATCTTGATGTACCGTGAGCTTTGCTATTATAGTTGGATCTTATGACGTTTATCCCCCTCTACCTTCTTGTAATGGATTGAGTTTTCCCTTTGAAGTTATCTTATCGGATTGAGTCTTTAAGGATTTGAGAACACTTGATGTATGTATTGCATGTGCCTATATGTGGCGACAATGGGATATTCACGTGATCCACTTGATGTATGTTTTGGTGATCAACTTGCGGGTTCGATGATCTTGTGACTTATGCATAGGAGTTGGCACACGTTGTCGTCTTGACTCTCTGGTAGAAACTTTGGGGCACTCTTTGAAGTTCTTTGTGTTGGTTTGAATAGATGAATCTGAGATTGTGTGATACATATCGTATAATCAAACCCGCAGATACTTGTGGTGACATTGGAGTATCTAGGTGACATTAGGGTTTTGGTTGATGTGTGTCTTAAGGTGTTATTTTAGTACGAACTCTAGGGATGTTTGTGACACCTATAGGGATAGCCTGATAGATCGATCAGAAAGAATAACTTTGAGGTGGTTTCGTACCCTACAATAATCTCCTCGTTTATTCTCCGCTATTAGTGACTATGGAGTGACTCTTTGTTGCTTGTTGAGGGATTGCTATATTATATAATTATGTTATCATTGTTGAGAGAACTTGCACTAGTGAAAGTATGAACCCTAGGCCTTGTTTTGAAGCATTGCAATACCATTTTTGCTCACGTTTGTTACTAGTCACCTTGCTATTTTTATATTTTCAGATTACAAAAACTATATCTACCCTCCATATTACGCTTGTGTCACCATCTCTTTGCCGAACTAGTGCACCTATATGATTTACCATTGTATTAGGTCTGTTCGGGACACAATAGACTCTTTGTTATTTGGTTGCAGGGTTGCTTGAGAGATACCATCTTCATCCTACGCCTCCCACGGTTTGATAAACCTTAGGTCATCCACTTGAGGGAAATTTTCTACTGTCCTACAAACCTCTGCACTTGGAGGCCCAACAACGTCTACAAGAAGAAGGTTGCCTAGTAGACATCAAGCTCTTTTCTGGCGCCGTTGCCGGGAAGGCTAGGTAAGCAGCACTCACACCCCGTCAACGAAGCTCTTTTCTTGTGCAATTGCCGGGGAGGTTAGTGCTTGAAGGTGTATCTTCTTACAATCGAATCTTTTAGTTTCTTGTTTTATCACTAGTTTAGTCTATAAAAGAAAACTAAAACAATGGAATTGGGGTTGCCTCATATGCTTTATCTTTTTAATGTCTTTCCGTAAAATGATGGAAACGAAAATTGTGCTCAAGTGTTGGAAGAAGTTTATAAAATGTTTGCCACTGAATCTTTGAATGATGAGCATGATTGCAATGTTGTTAGTATAAATTCCTTGAATATCCATGATGCTAATGATATGAAAAGCCACAAGCTTGGGGATGCTATGTTTGATGAGTATGATATTTTTAGTCCGCCAAGTTTTGATATGCAAATTTATTATGATGATAACATGTCTCCTATTTATGATAATTGCAATATTTACGAAAGTGGGTTTGGAAGAGTGTCAACTTTAGGATGTGGTGATCCCACTATTTTGGAGGGTTTTGAATCTTATTTATTAATGATTCCACTATTTTGGAAGAGGTTTCAATTGACTATGATGAGAACAAAGTTGCTACTTATGATGATTATTGTGATGACACTTATGTTATAAAAAGTAGTTATGATTATATTTAGAAAGCTTTCCATAATTATGATTACCCTTTTTTAAAACATTATTCTTTTAATGTGGAAACAATTTATAGTATTCGATTTTCTTATGATACTCCCACTATTCCGAATAAAAAGAGTTTTGCTTATGGGGAGAGTAATAAAATTTATATTCTAATGGATCATGAAAGTAATGCTTTATGTGATGGTTACATTGTTGAATTCATTCATGATGCCACTGGAAATTATTATGAGGGAGGAATATATGTATCAAGTTTCCTCTCTATGTGTTGAAAATCTTGAAGTTATGCTTGTTTTGCCTTCCTATGCTAGTTGATTATTGCTCCTATAAGTTATTTGCTCACAAAATCCCTATGCATAGGAAGTGTGTTATCCTTAAATGTGCTTGTAATGTGCTTCATGATGCTCTCTTTGTGTTTCAATTCTTTACTATTATGTGAGCATCATTGAAATCATCATGCCTACCTAGAAAGGCATTAAAGAAAGGGGCGTGTTGGGAGACAACCCAATATTTACCCCTACTAGTTTTGTGTGTTCTCATGATTAATCTACTGTATTAATCATGTTTTATAGATTTTGTTTCAATAATGTGCCAAGTAAAGCCTTTGGGATAGTATGGATGATAGTTGACTCAATTCTGTCCAAAAACAGAAACTTTTGCGCCAGTCACAGAATTGTTAACAATCACTAGAGCATAGAAAAATTCTGCATTTTTTTGAGTATATTGATATACAAATTTCCCGGGTTTTCCTAAATTTTCAGAATTTTTGGAGTAACAGATGTATGGTTGTTGTTCAGGTCATTACAGACTGTTCTATTTTTGACAGATTCTGTTTTCGATGCATAGTTTGCTTGTTTTCTAGTTTCTATGGCTTATATTGCTAAATACAAATTGTAGAAATGATGGGGTACAGTAGGCATCATGTGAGAAAAACTATGAATCTTTTCTTGACAGTACCAAAGTGAATGATTTGTTTTATTATACTAAATGAGCTCACGAGTTTGCTATTAAGTTTTGTGTTGTGAAGTTTTCATGTTTTGGGTGAAGTTTCGATGGACTATGGAATAAGGAGTGGAAAGATCCTAAGCTTGGGGATGCCCAAGGCACCCCAAGGTAGTATCCAATGACAACTAAGAGCCTAAGCTTGGGGATCCCCCGGATGGCATCCCCTCTTTCGTTTTCGTTCCTCGGTAACTTTACTTGGAGCTATATTTTTATTCACCACATGATATGTGTTTTGCTTGGAGCATCATTTTATTTTGTTTTCTTTTGCTTGCTATTTAATAAAATATTAAGATCCAAAATTCATAAATGTTAGAGACTATTCACATAGTTGCATAATTATTCAACTACTCATTGATCTTCACTTATATCTTTTGGAGTAGTTTTTCATTTCCTCTAGTGCTTCGCTTATATCTTTTTAGAGCACGACGGTAGTTTTATTTTGAAGAAATTGTTGAACTCTCATGCTTCACTTATATAATTTTGGAAGTCTCTAAACAGTGTGATTATTTGCTTGTTATGAATTTAGTCCTAATATGATGGGTATCCAAGAGGGATATAATAAAAACTTTTATATAAAGTGCATTGAATACTATGAGAAGTTTGATTCCTTATGATTGTTTTGAGATATAAAGATGGTGATATTAGAGTCATGTTAATGAGTAATTGTGAATTTGAGAAATACTTGTGTTAAGGTTTGTTAATCCCATAGCATGCACGTATGGTGAACCGTTATGTAACAAAGTTGGAGCATGAGATATTTTTTGATTGTCTTCCTTATGAGTGGCGGCCGGGGACGAGCGATGGTCTTTTCCTACCAATTTATCCCCATAGGAGCATGCATGTAGTACTTCGTTTTGATGACTAATAGATTTTTGCAATAGGTATGTGAGTTCTTTAAGACTAATGTTGAGTCCATAGATTATATGCACTCTTACCCTTCCACCATTGCTAGCCTCTCTAGTACCGCGCAACTTTCGCCCGGTACCATACACCCACCATATACCTTCCTCAGAACATCCACCATACCTACCCATTATGGCATTTCCATAGCCATCCCGAGATATATTGCCATGCAACTTTCCACCGTTCTGTTTTATTATGACACGCATCATCGTTGTCATATTGCTTTGCATGATCATGTAGTTGACATCGTATTTCTGGCAAACCCACCGTGCATAATTGTTTCATACATGTCACTCTTGATTCTTTGCACATCCCGGTACAACGTCGGAGGCATTCATATAGAGTCATATTTTATTCTAAGTATCGAGTTGTAATTTTTGAGTTGTAAAGTAAATAAAAGTGTGATGACCTTCATTATTAGAGCATTGTCCCATGTGAGGAAATAAAAAAAGAGGAAAGGCCAAAAAAGGGAAGGCCCAAAAAATGAGAGAAAAACAGAGAAGGGGCACCACTACTATCCTTTTACCACAGTTGTGCTTCAAAGCATCACCATGATTTTCATGATAGAGAGTCTCATGTTGTCACTTTCACATACTAGTGGGAATTTTTCATTATAGAACTTGGTCTGTATATTCCAACGATGGGCTTCCTCAAATTGCCCTAGGTCTTAGTGAGCAAGCGAGTTGGATGCACACCCACTTAGTTTCTTTTTGAGCTTTCATACACTTATATCTCTAGTGCATCCATTGCATGGCAATCCGTACTCACTCACATTGATGTATATTGATGTGCATCTCCATAGCCCATTGATACGCCTAGTTGATGTGAGACTATCTCCCTCTTTTTGTCTTCTCCACAAACACCTTCTATTCCACCTATAGTGATATGTCCATGGCTCACGCTCATGTATTGTGTGAAAGTTGAAAAAGTTTGAGAACATCAAAAGTATGAAACAATTGCTTGGCTTGTCATCAGGGTTGTGCATGATTTGAGTATTTTGTGTGATGAAGATGGAGCATAGCCAAACTATATGATTTTGTAGGGATAAGCTTTCTTTGGCCATGTTATTTTGAGAAGACATAATTGCCTCGTTAGTATGCTTGAAGCATTATTGTTTTTATGTCAATATTAAACTTTTGTTTTGAATCATACGGATCAGAACATTCATACCACAATAAAGAAAATTACATGGATAAATATGTTAGGTAGCATTCCACATGCAAAATTCTATTTTTATCATTTACCTACTCGAGGACGAGCAGGAATTAAGCTTCGGGATGCTTGTTACGTCTCCAATGTATCTATAATTTTTGATTGTTCCATGCTATTATATTATGCATCTTGGATGTTTATATGCATTTATACGCTATTTTATATGATTTTTGGGACTAACCTATTAACCTAGAGCCCAGTGGCAGTTTCTATTTTTTCCTTGTTTTTGAGTTTTGCAGGAAAGGAATATCAAACGGACTCCAATTGAACTGAAACTTTACGACGATTTTTTATGGACGAAAAGAAGCCCACGGAGTACCGAAGATGCACCAGAGGAGTCCTGAGGCTACCACAAGGGTGGGGGCGCGCCCCCGACCTTGTGGGCCCCTCGTGGACTCCCCTGGCTTGTTCTCGACGCCAAAACCTCTTATATATCCCCAAAACTACAGAACAAAACGGAGATCGGGAGTTCCGCCGCCACAAGCCTCTGTAGCGACAAAAATCCAATCGGGAGCCTGTTCTGGCACCCTGCTGGAGGGGGAAATCATCACCAGTGGCCATCTTCATCATCCCGGCACTCTCCATGACGAGGAGGGAGTAGTTCACCCTCAGGGCTGAGGGTATGTACAAGTAGCCATGTTTTTGGTCTCTCTCTCTCCCTCTCTCTCTCTCTCTCTCTCGTGTTCTTGATACGTCACGATCTTGATGTACCGCGGGCTTTGCTATTATAGTTGTATCTTATGATGTTTCTCCCCCTCTACCTTCTTGTAATGGATTGAGTTTTCCCTTTGAAGTTATCTTATCGGATTGAGTCTTTAAGGATTTGAGAACATTTGATGTATGTCTTGCATGTGCCTATCTGTGGTGACAATGGGATATTCACGTGATCCACTTGATGTATGTTTTGGTGATTGATACGTCCATTTTGCATCATGCTTTTATATCGGTATTTATTGCATTATGGGATGTTATTACATATCATATCACAATACTTATGCCTTTTCTCTCTTATTTTACAAGGTTTACATCAAGAGGGAGAATGCCGGCATCTAGAACTCTGAGCTGGAAAAGGGGCAAATATTAGAGACCTACTCTGCACAACTCCAAAAGTCCTGAAACTCCACGAAAGTAAGTTTTGGAATATATTAAAAATATTGGGCGAAGAAAGCACCAGAGGGGGGCCACCCACCGTCCATGAGGGTGGAGGGCGTGCCCCCTGCCTCATGGGCCACCTGGCAGCCCCCTGATGCCCATCATCTAATATAAGATGTCTTTTGCCCTTGCAAAAACAAGAATGAAGCTTTTGGGAGGAAGCGCCGCCGTCTCGAGGAGAAACCTTGGCGGAAACAATCTAGGGCCCCGGCAGAGTTGTTCTGCTGGGGAAACATCCCACCGGGAGGGGGAAATCGTCACCATCGTCATCATCATCAATCCTCTCATCGGGAGGGGGTCAATCTCCATCAACATATTCACCAGCACCATCTCCTCTCAAACCCTAGTTCATCTATTTTATCCGATCTTTGTCTCAAAACCTAAGATTGGTATTTGTGGGTTGCTAGTACTTTTGATTACTCCTTGTAGTTGATGCTAGTTGGTTTATTCGATGGAGGATTATATGTTCAGATCCTTTATGCATATTCATACACCTATGATTATGAACATGAATATGATCTGTGAGTAGTTACGTTTGTTCCTGAGGACATGGGAGAAGTCTTGTTATAAGTAGTCATGTGAATTTGGTATTCGTTCGATATTTTGATGAGATGTATGTTGTTTTTCCTCTAGTGGTGTTATGTGAATGTTGACTACATGAAACATCACCATTGTTTGGGACTAGGGAAAGGCATTGGGAAGTAATAAGTAGATGATGGGTTGCTAGAGTGATAGAAGCCTAAACCCTAGTTTATGCGTTGCTTCGTAAGGGGCTGATTTGGATCCATATGTTTCATGCTATGGTTAGGTTTACCTTAATTCTTCTTTCGTAGTTGCGGATGCTTGCGAAGGGGATTAATCATAAGTGGGATGCTTGTCCAAGTAAGGGCATTACCCAAGCACCGGTCCACCCACATATCAAATTATCAAAGTAACGAACGGGAATCATATGAGCATGATGAAAACTAGCTTGACGATAATTCCCATGTGTCCTCGGGAACGCTTTCCTTTATATAAGAGTTTATCCAGGCTTGTTCTTTGATACAAATAGGATTGGGCCACCTTGATGCACCTTGTTTACTTTTGTTACTTGTTACCCGTTACGAATTACCTTATCACAAAACTATTTGTTACCGATAATTTCAGTGCTTGCAGAGAATACCTTACTGAAAACTGCTTGTCATTTCCTTCTGCTCCACGTTGGGTTCGACACTCTTACTTATCGAAAAGACTACGATAGATCACCTAACTTGTGGGTCATCAAGACTCTTTTCTGGTGCTGCTGCCGGGGAGTGAAGCGCCTTTGGTAGGTGGAATTTGGTAAGGAAAAATTTATATAGTGTGCTGAAATTTACTATCACTTGTTACTATGGAAAATAATCCTTTGAGGGGCTTGTTCAGGGTATCTTCACCCTTTACAATAGAGAAAAGAGTTGCTCCTCAACCTACTGAACCTACTGAAAATGTTTACTTTGAAATTCCTTCGGGTATGACAGAGAAACTGTTAGCTAATCCTTTTACAGGAGATGGAACATTGCATCCCGATATGCACCTAATCTATGTGGATGAAGTTTGTAGATTATTTAAGCTTGCAGGTATGCCCGCGGATGCTATCCAAAAGAAGGTCTTCCCTTTATCTTTAAAGGGAAAGGCATTGACATGGTTTAGGCTATGTGATGATATTGGATCATGGAACTACAACCGATTGAAATTGGAATTTCATCAGAAGTTTTATCCTATGCATCTGGTTCATCGGAATCATAATTATATATATAATTTTTGGCCTCGCAAACGGGAAAGTATCGCTCAAGCTTGGGGCAGGCTTAAGTCAATGTTATATTCATGCCCCAATCATGAGCTCTCAAGAGAAATTATTATTCAAAAAATTTATGCTCGACTTTCTCTCAATAATCGCTCCATGCTCGATACTTCTTGTACTGGTTCTTTTATGATGAAGACTATTTATTCAAATGGGATTTATCGGAAAGAATTAAACTCAACTCTGAAGATTGGGAACTCGACGAAGGTAAGGAGTCAGGTATAACACTTAATTTGATTGTGTTAAATCTTTTATGGATACCGATGTTTTTCGTGAATTTAGCACTAAAATTGGACTTGACTCTGAGATAGTAGCTTCTTTCTGTGAAACATTTGCTACTCATGTTAATCTCCCTAAGGAGAATTGATTTAAATATCATCCTCCCATTGAAGTAAAAGCAGTTGAACCTATTAAAGTTGAAGAAAAGACTATCACTTATAATGTTGAACCTATTGTTCCTACCGCTTATATTGAGAAACCACTTGTCCCTGTTAGAATAAAAGATCATGCTAAAGCTTCAAATGTGGTTCATAAGAGTAATTCTAGAACACCTACACCCTCTAAGCAAATTAAAGTTGAACATAGTGTTGCTATTGTCGTGGAATTAACACGTCAGATGTCCTTAGTGTGAGGACTTAGTCGCGAGGCCAACGCATCTACGTGGTAGCTTGAGAGGGGTTGAGCGGAATCGAGAGACGCAACACAAGACAAGGGTTTAGACAGCTTCGGGCCCCGGGAAACATCATCCGGTAAAAACCCTACATGCTATTTGAGGCTAGATCTCATTATCGTCACGAGGGAGTCGCCGTAAACCGGCTCTCCTCTAGTTGTGTCTAGCCCTAGAGATTGTTTCTTGCTTGTCCCTCTTTGGGGAGCCCTGCCCCTCCTTATATATGTTGAAGGGGCGGGTTACATGTGGAGTCCAACTCGGACTTTAACTTAAACTATTTTGACTTCCTTCCCTGGGCTTCTCAACGTGCCGGTTTAACATTGTCTGCCGGTTTAACATTGTCTGCCGGTTTAACATTGTCTTAGGCATCTGCCGGTTTAACCCCACCGGTTTACCGTCTGACTTACCCATCTGTCTTAACTGTCTACCGGTTTACCATCCGCCGGTTTACCAAGTCCCGGCCGGTTTACGACTTCAGACGGGTCATACCGCGGCGTATATCCCCGACATTAGCCCCCAGTTTAATTTGGATTTATCCATGTTAAACTGATCCTGATCATCCTTAAGTCCTTGTCACTTCCTTCTTATAGAAAATCCTATTTAATAGGCTAGCTTCATAATCAATTTGCTGACATTAGTTTGTCACAGACAAATATTGTAAAGAATAACTTCTTTAACTCAGCTCCCAATGACTTAACAAAAATAATGGTCCTTGAAATCCTCATCTGATCTTCAGCCGGCTTAAAGATGTAGATCTTGCCGAGTTATAATTTCCAAAATCTCCGGGTTATAAAAGACTGATGATGTCGAGTCATAATTGTTGTTGACGCCGGTTTATGTAATTGATCCTCCTGATTTGCTCAAAACTGATAATTTGAAGATTTTTCTCCCTTATATCCATATTACCTGTAGCCCCCAAGTCTTGAGCAGAACAAAGTGATGCTTTAAGACTTGCTCCAGTAAATGTTGCAACCTTGAATAAATCCGGTTCATTCATCCTGCTCATGAAAACTTCAACCAGTGTAGCCCCCAAGGGCCGGGTCATTATGCAATAATGAGCAGGGACTTTGTAGTTATAACCATATAAATTTGAATAGCAATGTGTAGCCCCCAAGGGCCGGCTTAGTAAGATAATACTGAGCTGGGACTTTGCATATAATTGATAATAACATCATATGATGTAATCTCCACCATGGGGTTTGAACCCACGTCCATAAGGTTAAGAGCATTGTGCTTTACCAACTAAGCAGTGGACCCTTCAATATAATGAATAAAAACCTTTGTACCTTGGATTGTTTGACAGGAGCAATGTGTAGCCCCCAAGGGTCGGCTCATTATAATGTGATGAGTCGGGTCTTCAATAAGATGAACAAAGAATGACTTTCCATTATCCCCCAAGTGTCATGGTGCATGCTTGTAGCGACATGAGACTTGCATATTTGATGTAATCCCAACTTAAATAATGTAGCCCCCAAGTGCCGAGTTGTAAGCCTGCAGCAACTCGGGACTATTCCTTCAATTGTAGAATAAAAAACATATCCATTGATAATATGATAGCCATTGCGCTAAAGCGACTTTGAAAACCTTAATCATAATATTGGTTATTGATAACCATAATAGAAATCCAGCCATGTTGGCTATTGGATAATATACCCAATGATTTATAAGCGCATAATTCCAATGGCGCAATCCAAATATATGCTGGCGACTTATAGTCAAAAGCCAGGCTGGGTCAATAAACACCGGATCATAAGTGATTATGTATTGACAACTTGTAGTTGAAAGTCAAGCCGGGTTAATGAACACCGGGTTAATTTGATGACTGATAGCCATGCCGGGTCAATAGACACCGGTTCAATACAAAATTTATCAAAAGAGAAAAATCTTGACAAAGGCAAATAAAATCGTGTAGTCGAGGCCTTTTGAGGGCTGCCAGGCCCAAATTCGAGGCTTTTTGTGGGCTGCCAGGCCACTGAGTTGAACCATTTAACAAAGCCTTTTAAGATGGACCTCCAACTAACCAATCACCGTTTTAACTTTGACAAGTGCAGGGTCTCAAGGAGAGTAATTGTCAAATGTTCGGAGGGCCGTGCCAGGATGACCTCGATAGGAGTGTCGTACTTGATGAAGGCAGGTTAACCCGGGGTTTTAGGTAAATATACCAGGCTTCCAAGCTGTGGGTCGATACCCAGCTACAAGGGTCCATTCAAACTTCTTGGTATTGGACCAAGGAGCCCCCAAGTAACGTGATGAGCTATGCTCATTAGGTGCCTATGTTTGAGGTGTGCATAGCATCGAAACTCTCTTTGGCCCTTTGGGTGTGAAGCTCCCAAGCTATGGTGTGGCCTGATAGCCGGCTTAATGGACAGAACTCCACTTTGTAAGCTAAAGCCCCCATGTAACCAATAATATGATAAGACAATAAGGCAGGATACCCATGTTTGAACCATGCATCATGGCAACAGGTCCTCTTCGGCAACTTTTAATTTTTTGCAAGAGATAAATTCTTCTTGAACCGGGATTTTTGAACCGGATTGAGAGCATAAAAGCTTCACGATAGATAAATTTCCTTTGAACCGGATTGTAAACCGGATATTTGGAGAGCTTCAACGCTTTATGAGAGAGAGATGTCTTTTAAACCGGATATTGAACCGGAATCCTTTCTGATGATCCGGAACTTCATTGAGCCGGGATTTTGTCATATACTTTTTTGAGCCGGAAATTCTCTGACGGCCTTTAAATTTTCATCAATATAGCAGTAGCCTCCGGGACCAGGTTATTTTTTTCCCTTCAATATCTTGGGGTACTTAAATTTGCTGAAACTGGCAAGACTTGATCATAACAGAAGGTATATATCATCGTAGCTCCCGAGTCTTTAAGATGACTTAAGGAGTTGTCTTGAGATTCTTCCGTACTTGACCATAGCAGAAGGTTTATATCGTTCGTGTTGATAACATGATGTGAATCCACAGATGATTGAGGTGACTGCGGCGGGTTATAGATGATCCCGTATGAGCCGTGTCAGCAACTCGGCCAATGGTTCCTTCCAACTGACTGTTTGAAGCGGACCAAACTATAGTGGCTTTGATTTGTGCGCATGTCCATTGATCCATCCAGTGCAGATGGTGGCTGAATGATAATTTGCCTCCACTTTGAAAGAAAACCGGGCTACCCAAGCTGTGACTTGCTCATACTCAATAAACATTTTCATGCGGACAGGTATGGACCGGTATATTGATGTAAACCAGGCCGCAAAAGACGGACGACAAAGGCGACCGCAACATCAGAGGCAGCTCGGACAGATGAACCGGCCGCGGCATTGTAAGCTGGTGCGGACGGGGAAAATCGGCACCGGTGTTGTAAACCGGCACGGACGGCCGAGCTAATCGCGAGTGCGGTCCTCGCAAGCTGATGTAAACCGGACCACAGGGACGGCGACTCACGTTCATTCACCGGGTGGTATAACACGGACGAAACGCCAGTGCAGAGCATTGCTAGCGCGTGCTCCGTGCCTGTAATATACCGCCTCATTTGTAATAAACAATTGTCCTGCGTCAAAAAATATCACATGCCAAAGTAATTGTTCACACAAAAATTAATATGTGCTATGAAAACAAACCGGAAGGATATCGCCTGATGTTCTGTTGGGTGAACGCCATATTCCAGCAATTATAGACTTGTAGTCTCGTTTCTCTGTTTGATGTGACACCCATAAGAATAATATGCGTATATACTAGTAGTGCACTAGTACGTAGTGGGTCTCTTTGCTGCCTTCTCCAATCCATGCTGTCAAAGGGTCTGGTTGCACTGTTGTAGTTGACCAACGAGACTTGGAGTGGATAGAGGCTGTCGTAGCAAGAGTCACACACTCTCTGAAGATCACGCAGTCTGAACTTCCTGGGCATCAAGCATCTTTCCTTGATTTTTTTAATGAACAGTTGATCTTTCTGATGTAGTACTGCTCTCTATAGCTTTAGTATTTGTAGCACCAAGCCTCCACGTAACCTGCCCTCCTCCGTCCTTTTCTTGTCTCACATGAGGTTTGTACACGGATCACTTTGGTTGAAAATACCATGCAAGGTCACTCGTGAGTCGTGATACTCCCATGCTGTGACTATCAAGTGCGTGGATAACTCAATGTGACGCAGCACCTTTAAACCGGATGAAAATAACGGAACGTCATCTGCCTCCCTCTACTGACACATGTCATCTGGATTCCATGCACTTACTTTCACTCCCTCCACCTGATTTAGTGTAGATGTGTTGAACCCTGGCCGGTTTAGTGTAGCATAGAGGCACCCACAGCAGGGCCAAACCGGCCACAGCGGAAAGTGAACTGTGTCCGCGGCAGGTCGAAGCAGCTCGCGATCTCGAGGCTAAACCAGAGCGATTTAGAAGAAGGCCGCGGCAGCTGGCGAAGCGGCGACTCGGAGAAGAGTTGACCCCGGCAGGGCAGCTTCAGAGGCGGCTCAGGGAATGGCGGTTTATCCGTGCCGGGCTGCGGCGCTTCAACAGAGCAGGGTGCGGCGATTCAGACAAGAGGCGCAGACGCAGAGGCGCGTGGCGGCGGGTCCAACTTGAAGCTTTGACAGAGACGGCCACAAGGCCGGACGGCTTGAGGCACTGCGGGGAGTCCGGCTTGGCGTAAGGTCGCGAGGTAACGTAGGACCGCGGCGGGTCTAACAAAGCGGAAGCGCGGCCCGGTTGGAGACGGAGGTGGCGAGGCCGGTTCAGCGCAGTGCTAGGTAAGGTGAGCCACAACTGGGTCACGGGGCGACTCCAGGTTCGGTAGTAGTGGCGACGGGGAGGCCGGGTCAACTTGACCCGGCAACGGTTCAACACCGGGACAGTAGCCTATCTCCGAAGCTGCAGCAGAGGCGGTTTGAAACGAAAAATAAGGTCATCGGTCATCTGGCGACGCAGCAGGCCACAGCTGCGGTTGACTGGTGACTCGAGGCCGCGGGGTGAGGGCTGAGCCCGCTGTAGATGATTGGCGGCGGAATTAGCTGGACTGGCCTGGAGGCGATGGCTTGAGCTCGGCCACCGCGGAGACGGCGCGGCACCGAGGCAGCGGTTTAGAGGCGCAATCGCGACGTGGTGGCAGAGTCCTGGGCCGTATCTTCTTTCCGTGTCATGGCCGTTTGACTGATTCTCGTCCGTGTCCTCTTCCCAGACGTGGTTGGTATGACATAAAAAAGAAAGGAGCTTCAGTGATTGCCAAGATTAACATGTCAATGTAACTGATCGAATCCCTGTTGCTTATCAGATTCGAACGTGTCTGTCTTTCCGTTGGAAACAGAGAACAACCCGTGATTTGGTAGTCACCGGCTCGTCGCACATCAAACAAATCATAGATGTTTGCACGCACTTTGAAAAAACCATATTCATCTTGTCTTCTCATGGCAGCACTCTCGAAATTAATCCGCCTCCGAACCAGCGGAACATCAAATCGCAAGCGGCGGCGCCCCGATCCAATCATAACTTTCCCTTATACCCAAATCTCATAGATTATCAATCTGAACCAATAAACTTGAAGTTTGATGCAGATCTTTTCTAAATCGGCTCTTCTTCATCCATAGTCACAAGCTTCTTGATCCCTGAAAGGAATCCCTCCAAGGACTCAACACCACCGTGCGCAGGCCCCATGGTGGGCGCCAACTGTCATGGAATTAACATGTCAGATGTCCTTAGTGTGAGGACATAGTCGCGAGGCCAACGCATCTACGTGGTAGCTTGAGAGGGGTTGAGCGGAATCGAGAGACGCAACACAATACAAGGGGTTAGACAGCTTCGGGCCCCGGGAAACATCATCCGGTAAAAACCCTACATGTTGTTTGAGGCTAGATCTCATTATCGTCACGAGGGAGTCGCCGTAAATTGGCTCTCCTCTAGTTGTGTCTAGCCCTAGAGATTGTTTCTTGTTTGTCCCTCTTTGGGGAGCCCTGCCCCTCCTTATATATGTTGAAGGGGCGGGTTACATGTGGAGTCCAACTCGGACTTTAACTTAAACTATTTTGACTTCCTTCCCTGGGCTTCTCAACGTGTCAGTTTAACATTGTCTGTCGGTTTAACATTGTCTGCCGGTTTAACATTGTCTTAGGCATCTGCCGGTTTAACCCCACCGGTTTACCGTCTGACTTAGCCATCTGTCTTAACTGTCTGTCGGTTTACCATCCACCGGTTTACCATGTCCCGGCCGGTTTACGACTCCGGACGGGTCATACCGTGGGGTATATCCCCGACAGCTATGGTTAAGGATCTCTTGGTTGATACTATTGATTGACATGTTATTTACTTTTGTAATGAAGCTGCTAGAATTGCTAGACCCAATACTAAAAATAAACATAGACCTGTTGTTGGCATGCCTATTGTTTATGTTAAAATAGGAGATCGTTGTTATCATGGCTTATGTGATGTGGGTGCTAGTGCGAGTGCAATACCTCATTCCTTATACAAATATATTATGCATGATATTGCACCTGCTGAGATAGAAGATATAGATGTTACAATTAAGCTTGCCAATAGAGATATTATTTCACCAATTGGGATTGTTAGAGATGTTGAAGTCTTGTGTAGGAAAGTTAAATATCCTACTGATTTTCTTATTCTGACCCGAAACTAAAAATAAACATAGACCTGTTGTCGGCATGCCTGTTGTTTCTGTTAAATAGGAGATCATTGTTATCATGGCTTATGTGATGCGGGTGCTAGTGCGAGTGCAATACCTCATTCCTTATACAAATATATTATGCATGATATTGCACCTACTGAGATAGAAGATATAGATGTTACAATTAAGCTTGCCAATAGAGATACTATTTCACCAATTGGGATTGTTAGAGATGTTAAAGTCTTGTGTGGGAAAGTTAAATATCCTACTGATTTTCTTATTCCTGGTTCCCCACAAGATGACTTTTTGTCCCATTATATTTGGTAGACCCTTCTTGAATATTGTTAATGCTAGGACAGATTGCGAAAAGGATATTGTAACTGTTGGGTTAGGGGATATGTCTCATGATTTTAATTTTGCTAAATTTCGTAGAGAACCCCATGATAAAGAATTACCTAGCAAAGATGAAATTATTGTTCTGCTTCTATTACCGTGCCTCCTAATGATCCTTTAGAACAATATTTGCTAGACCATGAAAATGATATGTTTATGAATGAAAGAAGGGAAATAGATGAAATATTCTTTAAACAGGGACCTATATTGAAACAAAACTTGCCTGTTGAGATTCTAGGGATCCTCCTCCACCCAAGGGTGATCCCGTGTTTGAGCTTAAACCATTACCTGATACTCTTAAATATGCTTATCTTGATGAAAAGAAGATATATCATGTTATTATTAATGCTAACCTTTCGGAGTGGGAAGAAGAGAAATTATTGAAAACTCTGAATAAGCACCATGCTGCTATTGGATATACTCTTGATGATCTTAAGGGCATTAGTCCCACTCTATGCCAGCATAAAATAAAATTGGAGAAAGACGCTAAACTGGTTGTTGATCACCAACGACGGTTAAATCCTAAGATGAAAGAAGTGTTAAGAAATGAAATAATAAAGCTTATGGAGGCAGGTATAATTTATCCCATTGCTGATAGTTAGTGGGTAAGTCCTATCCATTGTGTACCTAAGAAGGGAGGTATTATTGTTGTTCCTAATGATAAAGATGAATTGATCCCACAAAGAATTGTTACAGGTTATAGGTAATTGATTTCTGCAAATTAAATAAAGCTACTAGAAAGGATCATTACCCTTTACCTTTTGTTGATCAAATGCTAGAAAGATTATCCAAACATGCACATTTTGCTTTCTAGACGGTTATTCTGGTTTCTCTCAAATACCTGTGTCAAAAGAGGATCAGGAAAAGACCACTTTTACCTGCCCTTTCAATACCTTTGCTTATAGACGTATGCCTTTTGGTTTATGTAATGCACCTGTTACCTTTCAAAGATGTATGACTCCTATATTCTCTAACTTTTGTGAAAAGATTGCTGAGGTTTTCATGCATGATTTCTACGTGTATGGAACTTGTTTTGATGATTGCTTAAGATACCTTGACCGTGTCTTGCAGAGATGTGAATAAACTAATCTTTTCTTGAGTTGGGAGAAGTGCCACTTTATGGTTAATGAAGGTATTGTCTTGGGGCATAAAATTTTTGAAAGAGGTATTGAAGTTGATAAAGCTAAAGTTGATGCTATTGAGAAGATGCCATGTCCTAAGGACACTAAAGGTATAAGAAGTTTCCTTGGTCTTGCCGGTTTTTATAGGAGGTTCATTAAAGACTTCTCAAAAATTTCTAGGCCTCTAACTAATCTCTTACAAAAAGATGTTCCTTTTGTCTTTGATGATGATTGTGTAAAAGCATTTGAAATACTTAAGAAAGCCTTGATTTCTGCACCTATTGTTCAGCCACCTGATACGTCCATTTTGCATCATGCATTTATATCGATATTTATTGCATTATGGGCTGTTATTGCACATTATGTCACAATACTTATGTCTTTTCTCTCTTATTTCATAAGGTTTACATGAAGAGGGAGAATACCGGCAGCAGGAATTCTGGGCTGGAAAAGGAGATAATATTAGAGACCTATTCTGCACAACTCCAAAAGTCTTGAAACTCCACGAAAGTCAGTTTTGGAATATATAAAAACATTGGGCGAAGAAAGCACCAGAGGGGGGCCGCCCACTGTCCACGAGGGTGGAGGGCGCGCCCTACCCCCTGGGCGCGCCCCTGCCTCGTGGGCCACCTAGCAGCCCCCCGATGCTCATCTTCTGGTATAAGGTGTCTTTTGCACTGGAAAAAATCAGAAGGAAGCTTTCGGGACGAAGCGCCGCCATCTCGAGGCGGAACCTGGTGAAACCAATCTAGGGCTCTGATGGAGCTGTTCTGCTAGGGCAACATCCTCCGGGAGGGGCAAATCGTCACCATCGTCATCACCATCGATCCTCTCATTGGGAGGGGTTCAATATCCATCAACATCTTCACCAACACCATCTCCTCTCAAACCTTAGTTCATCTCTTGTATCCGATCTTTGTTTCTAAACCTCATATTGGTACATGTGGGTTGCTAGTAGTGTTGATTACTCCTTGTAGTTGATGCTAGTTGGTTTATTCGGTGGAAGATCATATGTTCAGATCCTTTATGCATATTAATACCCCTCTGATTATGAACATGAATATGATTTGTGAGTAGTTACGTTTGTTCCTGAGGACATGGGAGAAGTCTTGTTATAAGTAGTCATGTGAATTTGGTATTCGTTCGATATTTTGATGAGATGTATGTTGTCTTTCCTCTAGTGGTGCTATGTGAATGTCAACTACATGACACTTCACCATTGTTTGGGCCTAGGGGAAGGCATTGGGAAGTAATAAGTAGATGATGGGTTGCTAGAGTGACAGAAGCTTAAACCCTAGTTTATGTGTTGCTTCGTAAGGGGCTGATTTGGATCCATATGTTTCATGCTATGGTTAGGTTTACCTTAATTCTTCATTCGTAGCTGCGGATGCTTGTAAGAGGGGTTAATTATAAGTGGGATGCTTGTCCAAGGAAAGGCAGTACCCAAGCACCTGTCCACCCACATATCAAATTATCAAAGTAACGAATGTGAATCATATGAGCATGATGAAAACTAGCTTGACGATAATTCCCATGTGTCCTCGGGAGCGTTTTCCTTTATATAAGAGTTTGTACAGGCTTGTCCTTTGCTACAAAAAGTATTAGTCCACCTTGCTGCACCTTGTTTACTTTTGTTACTTGTTACTCGTTATGAACTACCTTATCATAAAACTATCTATTACCGATAATTTCAGTGCTTGCAGAGAATACCTTACTAAAAACCGCTTGTCATTTCCATGTTCTCTTTGTTGGGTTCGACACTCTTACTTATTATAAGGACTATGATAGTTCCCCTATACTTGTGAGTCATCAAGAATCTTTTCTAGCGCCGTTGCCGGGGAGTGAAGCGCCTTTGGTAGGTAGAATTTGGTGAGAAAAAATTTATATAGTGTGTTGAAATTTACTATCACTTGTTACTATAGAAAATAATCCTTTGAGGGGATTGTTCGGGGTATTTTCACCCCTACCAGTATAGTGAAGAGTTGCTCCTCAACCTAATGAACCTACTCAAAAATTTTACTATGAAATTCCTTCGGGTATGATAGAGAAACTGCTAGCTAATCCTTTTACAGGAAATGGAACACTACATTCCGATATGCACCTAATCTAAGTGGATGGAGTTTGTGGATTATTTAAGCTTGCCAGTATGACCGAGGATGTTATCAAGAAGAAGGTCTTCCTTTTATCTTTGAAATGAAAAGCATTGACATGGTTTAGGCTATGTGATGATATTGGATCATGGAACTACAACCGATTGAAATTGTAAGTTCATCAGAAGTTTTATCCTATGCATCAGGTTCGTCATGATCGTAATTATATATATAATTTTTGGCCTCGCGAAGGATAAAGTATCGCTCAAGCTTGGGGGAGGCTTAAGTCAATGTTATATTCATGCCCCAATCATGGGCTCTCAAGAGAAATTATTATTCAAAAATTTTATGCTCGGCTTTCTCTTAATAATCGCTCCATGCTCGATACTTCTTCTACCGGTTCTTTTATGATGAAGACTATTGAATTCAGATGGGATTTATTGTGAAGAATTAAACGCAACTCTGAAGATTGGGAACTCGATAAAGGTAAAGAGTTAGTTATAACACCTAAGTTTGATTGTGTTAAATATTTTATGGATAATGATGTTTTTCGTGAATTTAGCACTAAATATGGACTTGACTCTGAGATAGTAGCTTCTTTCTGTGAATGATTTGCTACTCATGTTGATCTCCCTAAGGAGAAGTGGTTTAAATATCATCCTCCAATTGAAGTAAAAGTAGTTGAACCTATTAAAGTTGAATAAAAGACTATCCCTTATAATGTTGATCCTATTGTTCCTACCGCTTATATTGAGAAACCACCTTTCCCTGTTAGAATAAAGGATCATGCTAAAGCTTCAACTGTGGTTCTTAAGAGTAATGCTAGAACATCTACACCCTCTCAGCAAATTAAAGTTGAACCTACTATTGCTATGGTTAAGGATCTCTTGGTCGATAATATTGATGGGCATGTTATTTATTTCTGTAATGAAGCTGCTAGAATTGCTAGACCCGATATTAAAAATAAACATAGACCTGTTGTTGGCATGCCTATTGTTTCTGTTAAAATAGGAGATCATTGTTATCATGGCTTATGTGATGTGGGTGCTAGTGTGAGTGCAAGACCTCATTCCTTATACAAATATATCAAGATATTGCACCTGCTGAGATAGAAGATATAGATGTTATAATTAAGCTTGCCAATAGAGATACTATTTCACCAATTGGGATTGTTAGAGATGTTGAAGTCTTGTGTCGGAAAGTTAAATATCCTACTGATTTTCTTATTCCTGGTTCCCCAAAAGATGACTTTTGTCCCATTATATTTGGTAGACCCTTCTTGAATACTGTTAATGCTAGGATAGATTGCGAAAAGGATATTGTTACTGTTGGGTTAGGGGATATGTCTCATGATTTTTTTGCTAAATTTTATAGACAACCCCATGATAAAGAATTGCCTAGCAAAGATGAAATTATTGGTCTTGCTTCTATTGTCGTGCCTCCTAATGATCCTTTAGAAAAATATTTGCTAGACCATGAAAATGATATGTTTATGAATGAAAGAAGGGAAATAGATGAAATATTCTTCAAACAGGGACCTATTTTGAAACAAAACTTGCCTGTTGAGATTCTAGGGGATCCTCCTCCACCCAAGGGTGATCCCGTGTTTGAGCTTAAACCATTACCTGATACTCTTAAATATGCTTATCTTGATGAAAAGAAGATATATCCTGTTATTATTAGTGCTAACCTTTCGGAGCGGGAAGAAGAGAAATTATTGAAAACTCTGAAGAAGCACCGTGCTGCTATTGGATATACTCTTGATGATCTTAAGGGCATTAGTCCCACTCTATGCCAGCACAGAATAAAATTGGAGAAAGACACTAAACCGGTTGTCGATCACCAACGACGGTTAAATCCTAAGATGAAAGAAGTGGTAAGAAATGAAATACTAAAGCTTCTGGAGGCAGGTATAATTTATCCCGTTGCTGATAGTCAGTGGGTAAGTCATGTCCATTGTGTCCTTAAGAAGGGAGGTATTACTGTTGTTCCTAATGATAAAGATGAATTGATCCCACTAAGAATTGTTACAAGTTATAGAATGGTAATTGATTTCCGCAAATTAAATAAAGCTACTAGAAAGGATCATTGCCCTTTACCTTTTATTGATAAAATTCTAGAAAGATTATCTAAACATACACATTTTTGCTTTCTAGACGGTTATTCTAGTTTCTCTCAAATACCTGTGTCTAAAGAGGATCAGGATAAGACCACTTTTACCTGCCCTTTCGGTACCTTTGCTTATAGGCGTATGCTTTTTGGTTTATGTAATGCACCTGCTACCTTTCAAAGATGTATGACTGCTATATTCTCTGACTTATGTGAAAAGATTGTTGAGGTTTTCATGGATGATTTCTCCGTGTATGGAACTTCTTTTGATGATTGCTTAAGCAACCTTGACCGTGTCTTGCAGAGATGTGAAGAAACTAATCTTGTCTTGAGTTGGGAGAAGTGCCACTTTATGGTTAATGAAGGTATTGTCTTGGGGCATAAAATTTCTAAAATAGGTAATGAAGTTGATAAAGCTAAGTTGATGCTATTGAGAAGATGTCATGTCCTAAGGACACTAAAGGTATAAGAAGTTTCCTTGGTCTTGCCAGTTTTTATAGGAGGTTCATTAAAGACTACTCAAAAATTTCTAGGCCTCTAACTAATCTCTTACAAAAAGATGTTCCTTTTGTCTTTGATGATGATTGTGTAGAAGCATTTGAAATACTTAAGAAAGCCTTGTGATACGTCTCCAACGTATCTATAATTTTTGATTGTTCCATGCTATTATATTATCTGTTTTGGATGTTTAATGGGCTTTATTATGCATTTTTATATTATTTTTGGGACTAACCTACTGTGACACCCGGATAATTAGGCTACAGTAATCCCGTGTTAACGACGCCATGTCACCTCGGTTACTGTTGTTAATCTACCGATGATTCAATCCCGTTCGAATTCAAATTTTAAATAAAAACAAACAACAAAAGTTTTCAAACGCTAAAAACTAAAATGTTCACAATATTGCAAAAATTACTAAAGCTGTTATAAAAATAAAACCAACACTATAGAAACTCCAGAAATGCCTCTAGGAATTAAAGCAGTGGACCAATAGCACATCACTTGGCCTTTTCGCTTTCTAAAAATAATTAAACCTTTTCGAAAGACCTTCAGCTTTTTGTGGCATTGCTATATAATGCAATGGTGTTCATCTGACAAGCTACATGATTTACAAAAGTCCTTTGGTGGTTAAGCAATTACAAACCAGAGCAAAAATAAAATAGAAACTATAGAAAAGGAAAAA
>NC_041389.1:387337757-387383096 GCF_002162155.2 Triticum dicoccoides | reverse complement strand
TCGGGGCATGGGGGCCCGACCTCGCCGCCTCGTCCCTACGTCCCGTCGCCGGCCGGCGCCGCCCGTCTCCACCGGAGCCTCCTCATCTCCTCCCCACACCGGACTGCCTCCTCTCCGTCGTCGTGCATCCCTGACCTCCTCACCGCCCCCACTGCCTCGTGCCCTACACCGCATGGTGAGGCTCCGACCGCCCCTCCTCTCCCCTCTGTCTCGCACGTCGTCCGGCTCCCTGCGTTGTCGCCGGCTTCCGCCATACTGCGCGCGCCCTCCTCCCTCCGCCGTGCGCTGCTCGGCTCCCCCTGTTGCAGCCTCGCGGCCGACTACTGCCGCTGCTGCCTCCGGTGGCCGTGCTTGTTCCCCGCCGTCGTGCCACTCCGCCGCGGCCGCGCCCGTCCGCCCCAGCCTCTGCTCCTGCGCTCCGGCGCCGACCCACCGTGGCCCATCCACAGCCGCATCATGCGGCCTCTCCCTCCCCGCTAGCCCCTGCCGGCGGCCTCGCTGTGGCCGCAGTCCCTGCACCCACTTGCCGCGTCGAGCACCCGTGCACGTTCGGGCGCCCTCTCCAGTAACTGCCAGCCCACGCGCCTGTTAGCGCACATCCCCGCTAAGGCCCTTTGGCCCATTGACAGTCGGGGCCCCACGCCCAGAATAATTTTTAGAAAAAAAAGAACTAAAAAAATAATAAATAAAAGTATTAATTAATCAATTAATTAATTAAGATAATTAATTAACTTAATTAATCTTGATTAGGTTATTCTAATAACTTAGATTAGTTAATTAATATGTTAGGTTAGTTAACCGTTAACGACAGCTGGGATCCACACGTCAGTTTGACCCGGTCAACGCCCTGTTGACTGCTGATGTCATGCTGATGTCATGATGACATCAGCATACACTATTCTGGATAATGTTGATGTAAAATAATTAAGTAAATTCTAAAAATGATTAAATCTTTTAAAATTAATATAAAAATAAACCATAGCTCGGATGGAAAAACTTCGTACATGAAAGTTGCTCAGAACGACGAGGCGAATCCAGATGCGCAGCCCGTTCGTCCGCCACACGTCCCTACCATAGTGAACCTGCAACATTTCACCTTCGGTTCATCAGTCCAAAAACGCGAAACACCGGGGATACTTTCCCAGATGTTTCCCCCTTTCGCCGATTATCACCTACTACCGCGTTAGGGCATACCTAACATTGATCATTGTCATGTCATGCATCATCATGCTTATGTTTGCATTTTATTTAATTTTTATTCCCCCTCTTCTCTCCGGTAGACTAGAGACCGACGCTGCTGCTGCCCAGTTTGACTACGGAGTTGACGACCCTTCCTTGCCAAAGCAACCAGGCAAGCCCCCCTGATCACCAGATATTGCCTATTCTTCTCTCTACTGGTTGCATTAGAGTAGTGTAGCATGTTACTGTTCGGTTACTCCTATTCTATTGCATAGCCTGTCATTGTTGCTATAGCCGTTGATACCTTACCCGCAATCATAAATGCTTAGTATAGGATACTAGTTTATCATCATTGGCCCTACATTCTTGTCAGTCTGCCTTGCTATACTATCGGGCCGTGATCACTCGGGAGGTGATCATGGGTATATACTATACATATATACATACTATACAGATGGTGACTAAAGTAGGGTCGACTCGTTGAGTACCCGCGAGTGATTCACGGATTGGGGGCTGAAAGGACATTTGTCCCGACGGCCCTTTGTGTGGATCTTTGTGGCGGAGCGGCAGGGCAGGTTGAGACCACCTAGGCGAGAGGTGGGCCTGGCCCTGGTCAGTGTTCGCGGCTACTTCATAATAACACGCTTAACGAGATCTTGGTATTTGATCTGAGTCTAGACAATGGCCTATATGCACTAACCAACTACGCGGGAACAGTTATGGGCACTCGACGTCGTGGTATCAGCCGAAGCCTTCGTGACGTCAGCGACTAAATGGCGCATGCCGGATTGGACTGTAAGCTTGCTCTTGTATTAAGGGGGCTAGGTCTGCTTCTGGCCGCCCATGCAACATGTAGGTGTGCAATGGGCGATGGCCCCAGACCCCTGCGCGCATAGGATTTAGACCGGCATGCTGACCTCTCTGTTATGCCTAGGTGGGGCTGTGACGTGTTAATCTTTCGAGGCCGGACATGACCTAGAAAAGTGTGTCCGACCAAAGGGGATCGAGCGTGTTGGGTTATGTGGTGCACCCCTGCAGGGAAGTTTATCTATTCCAATAGCCGTGTCCCTCGGTAAAAGGACGACCCAGAGTTGTACCTTGACCTTATGACAACTAGAACCGGATAATTAATAAAACACACCCAGACAAGTTCCAGAGACAACCTGGTGATCGCTTTCCCACAGGTCGACGATGGGAGGATCGCCGGGTAGGATTATGCTATGCGATGCTACTTGGAGGACTTCAATCTACTCTCTTCTACATGCTGCAAGATGGATGCTGCCAAAAGCGTAGTCTCTGATAGGACTAGCTATCCCCCTCTTATTCTGGCATTCTGCAGTTCGGTCCATCGATATTGCCTCTTTACACATATACCCATGCATATGTAGTGTAGATCCTTGCTTGCGAGTACTTTGGATGAGTACTCATGGTTGCTTTGCTCCCTCTTTCCCCCTCTTTCCTTTTCTCCTCGGATGCCGCAACCAGACGTTGGAGCCCAGAATCCATATCCCACCGTCAACGACGGCTCCTACTACACTGGAGGTGCCTACTACTACGTGTAGGCCGCTGAGGATGCCCAGGAGTAGTTTAGGAGGATCCCAGGCAGGAGGCATGCACCTCTTTTGATCTGTATCCCAGTTTGTGCTAGCCATCTTATGGCAACTTGTTTAACTTATGTCTGTACTCAGATATTGATGCTTCCGCTGACTCGTTTATGTTCGAGCACTTGTATTCGAGCCCTCAAGGCCCTTGGCTTGTAATATGATGTTTGTATGACTTATTTTACTTTTAGAGTTGTGTTGTGATATCTTCCCGTGAGTCCCTGATCTTGATTGTACACGTTTGCGTGCATGGTTAGTGTACGATTGAATTGGGGGTGTCACACCTACTAACCAAAGGCCCAGCGCAAATTGTTGTTTTTTGCCTATTTCAGTGTTTCGCAGAAAAGGAATATCAAACGAAATCCAAACGGAATGAAACTTTCGGGAGAGTTATTTTTGGAACAAACGCAATCTAGGAGACTTGGAGTGGACGTCAAGGAAGAAATGAGGCGACCACGAGGTAGGAGGGTGCGCCCAGGGGGTAGGCACGCCCCCACCCTCGTGGGCTCCTCGTGGATCCACCGACCTACTTCTTTCTCCTATATATACTCATATACCTCGAAAACATCCGAGAGCACCACAAAACCCTATTTCTAGCGTCGCAACCTTCTGTACCGTGAGATCCCATCTTGGGGCCTTTTCCGGCACTCCGCCGGAGGGGGAATCGATCACGGAGGGCTACTACATCAACACCATAGCCTCTCCGATGATGTGTGAGTAGTTTAACACAGACCTTGGCTTCTTCTCTCTCTTTGGATCTCAATACAAAGTTCTCCTCGATTCTCTTGGAGATCTATTCAATGTAGTTTTTTTCCATGTGTTTGTCGAGCTCCGATGAATTGTGGGTTTATGATCAAGATTATCTATGAACAATATTTGATTCTTCTCTGAATTCTTTTATGAATGCTTTAAATATCTTTGCAAGTCTCTTTGAATTATCAGTTTGGTTTGGCCTACTAGATTGATCTTTCTTGCAATGGGAGAAGTGCTTGGCTTTGGGTTCCATCTTGCGGTGTCCTTTCCCAGTGACAGCAGGGGCAGCAAGGCACGTATTGTATTATTGCCATCGAGGATAAAAAGATAGAGTTTATATCATATTGCCTGAGTTTATCCCTCTACATCATGTCATCTTGCCCAATGCGTTACTCTGTTGTTATGAACTTAATACTCTAGATGCATGTTGGATAGCAGTTGATGTGTGGAGTAATAGTAGTAGATGCAGAATCGTTTCGGTCTACTTGTCGCAGACGTGATGCCTATATACATGATCATGCCTAGATATTCTCATAACTATGCGCTTTTCTATCAATTGCTCTACAGTAATTTGTTCACCCACCGTAATACTTATGCTATCTTGAGAGAAGCCACTGGTGAAACCTATGGCCCCCGGGTCTATTTTCCATCATAATATTTTCCTATCTACTTGCTATTTCTGCCGCCTTTTATTTTGCAATCTTTACTTTCCAATCTATATCATAAAAATACCAAAACTATTTATCTTATTATCTCTATCAGATCTCACTTTTGCAAGTGGCCATGAAGGGATTGACAACCCCTTTATCGGTTGGTTGCAAGGTTCTTATTTGTTTGTGCAGGTACAAGGCGACTTGCGTGTAACCTCCTACTGGATTGATACCTTGGTTCTCAAAAACTTAGGGAAATACTTACGCTACTTTGCTACATCACCCTTTCCTCTTCAAGGTAAAACCAACACATGCTCAAGAGGTAGCAAGAAGGATTTCTGGCGCCATTGTCGGGGAGGCTTACGCCAAGTTAAGTCAAGATTTTATCTCCCACCAACTAGCCATTTCTGGCGCCGTTGCCAGGGAGATCTACGCACAAGTCAAGACATACCAAGTAACCATCACAAACTCTTATCCACGCATTACATTATTTGCCATTTTCCTCTCGTTTTCCTCTCCCCCACTTCACCTTTGCCGTTTTATCCACCCTCTTTTTTGTTCGCCCTTTTTCTTGTTTCTTGTGTGTCCGTGTGTTAGATCGTTGGTTTCGCTATTATGGCTAGTCCTTCTATCATCGTTAGTAGTCCCGATAATGAAGTTCTTAATTTTAAACAAAGGGAGGGAGAAAATTTAAAAGATGCTTGGTATAGAATTTGCAATGCTCATAATAGATCCACTAGGAAGCAATCCTCTTCCGTTCTTCTTCGCAATTTTTATGTTGGCATCACCCCTTAGAATAGATATATTCTTGATACCATTACCGGAGGGAATTTCTTGGGTAGCCATACTTTTGATTCTTATAATGCTATGATTGATTTGTTTGGCCCACCACCTCTTTTGGTTAATGGAACTATTTTAACTTTAGAACATGTGATGCAAAGGCTTGAAATAATTGAAAATAAAGTTGCCACTGTAGAGTTGATTGACAATTTGGATAAAAAGATCCACAACCAGATTACTCAATATGGATCTAAGGTAGGAGTTACTCTAATTTTTTTTAAAGAAAAAGAACCCATAGTTAACGAAAAGCTAGATCAAGATTCCACAAGAATTGATAAACTTGAGGATATTATTACCAACTTAGGGGTCTGCCTTTTCTTCCGTGAGAAATACTCCAAATCCTCCTACTGCCAAAGTTGCCAAATTGATGTATGTTCCTAAAAATAAGGGTGAATCTTCTAGTAAGGAAAATGCGGATCTCAAATCAATAAGTGTTCACCCCAATTTTTTTGCTATCATTAAGGAACGTATTTCTACAAATGAATTCCTCGATTTCTTGCCTAGGAGTTTGATCATTAATAAAAAGAAGGAAAGTCCTAAGGGTTATAAGTGTTCTATTGAAGAATTGCCTACCAAACATGACAATACCTAGATCTATTCTTGTTTTTATGCCTAGCTAGGGCCGTTAAACGATAGCGCTTGTTGGGAGGCAACCCAATTTTATTTTTGTTTCTTGCTTTTTGTTTCTATTTAGTAATAAATAATTTATCTAGATTCTGTTTAGATGTGTTTTTATGTTTTAATTAGTGTTTGTGCCAAGTAGAACCAATATGATCTTCTTGGGTGATAGTTGTTTGATCTTGCTGAAGAAGACATAAACATTGCGCTCACGAAAATAATTGTTAAAATTCACCAGCACATGATAAATTCCAATTCGTTTTGCACTAGATCAATATACAAATTATCCAGGGTTTCCTAGTTTTTCAGAATTTTTGGAGTTCTAGAAGTATTCGAACAAATCTGATTGCTACAGACTGTTCTGTTTTTGACAGATTCTGTTTTTCGTGTGGTGTTTGCTTATTTTGCTGAATCTATGGCTAGTATCGGGGGGTATGAAGCATAGAGAAGTTGGAATACAGTAGGTTTAACACCAATATAAATAAAGAATGAGTTCATTACAGTACCTTAAAGTGGTGATTTGTTTTCTTATACTAACGGAGCTCATGAGATTTTCTGTTGAGTTTTGTGTTGTGAAGTTTTCAAGTTTTGGGTAAAGATTTGATGGATTTTGGAATAACGAGGGGCAAGAGCCTAATCTTGGGAATGCCCAAGGCATACAAAGGTAAAATTCAAGGACAACCAAAAGCCTAAGCTTGGGGATGCCCCAGAAGGCATCCCCTCTTTCGTCTTCGTCTATCGATAAATTTACTTGATGCTATATTTTTATTCACCACATGATATGTGTTTTGCTTGGAGCGTCTTGTATGATTTGAGTCTTTGATTTTTAGTTTACCACAATCATCCTTGTTGTACACACCTTTTGGATAGACACACATTAATGGGAATTTATTAGAATACTCTATGTGCTTCAGTTATATCTTTTGAGCTAGATTATGTTGCTCTAGTGCTTCACTTATATCTTTTTAGAGCACGGTTGTGGTTTTATTTTATACAAATTATTGATCTCTCATGCTTCACTTATATTACTTTGAGAGTCTTATAAAACAGCATGGTAATTTGCTTTGGCTATAAAATTAGTCCGAATATGATGAGCATCCAGGATGGGTATAATAAAAACTATCATATAAAGTGCATCAAAGACTATGATAAGTTTGATACTTGATAATTGTTTTGAGATATGAAGATGGTGATATTAGAGTCATGCTAGTTGAGTAGTTGTGAATTTGAGAAATACTGGTTCTAAAGTTTGTGATTCCCGTAGCATGCACGTACGGTGAACCGTTATGTGATGAAGTCGGAGCATGATTTATTTATTGATTGTCTTATGAGTGGCGGTCGAGGACGAGTGATGGTATTTTCCTACCAATCTATCCCCCTAGGAGCATGTGCATAGTACTTCGTTTTGATAACTAATAGATTTTTGCAATAAGTATGTGAGGTATTTATGACTAATGTTGAGTCCATGGCTTATACGCACTCTCACCCTTCCACCATTGCTAGCCTCTCTAATATCGCGCACCTTTCACCGGTATCATATACCCAACATATAACTTCCTCAAAACAGCCACAATACCTACCTATTATGGCATTTCCATAGCCATTCCGAGATATATTGCCATTTAACTTACCGCCGTTCCGTTTATTATGACACATTTCATCATTGTCATATTGCTTTGCATGATCATGTAGTTGACATCATATTTGTGGCAAATCCACCTTTATAATTCTTTCATACATGTCACTCTTGACTCATTGCATATCCCGGTAGACCACCGGAGGCATTCACATAGAGTCATATTTTGTTCTAGTATTGAGTTGTAATTTTTGAGTTGTAAGTAAATAAAAGTGTGATGATCATCATTATTAGACCATTGTCCCAAGTGAGGAAAGGATGATGGATACTATGATTCCCCCACAAGTCGGGATCAGACTCCGGACGAAAAAAAGGCCATAAAAAAGGCCCCAAAAAAGATGAGAGAAAAAGTGAGAAGGGACAATGTTACTATCCTTTTACCACACTTGTGCTTCAAAGTAGCACCATGATCTTCATGATAGAGAGTCTCCTATGTTGTCACTTTCATTTATTAGTGGGAATTTTACATTATAGAACTTGGCTTGTATATTCCAATGATGGGCTTCCTCAAAATGCCCTAGGTCTTCGTGAGCAAGCAAGTTGGATGCACACCCACTTAGTTTCTTTTGTTGAGCTTTCATACACTTATAGCTCTAGTGCATCCATTGCATGGCAATCCCTACTCACTCACATTGATATCTATTCATGGGCATGTCCATAGCCCGTTGATACGCCTAGTTGATGTGAGACTATCTTCTCCTTTTTTCTCCACAACCACCATTCTATTCCACATATAGTGCTATGTCCATGGCTCGCGCTCATGTATTGCGCAAAGATTGAAAAAGTTTGAGAACATAAAAAGTATGAAACAATTGCTTGGCTTCTCATCGGGGTTGTGCATGATTAAATACTTTGTGTGATGAAGATAGAGCATAGCCAGACTAAATGATTTTGTAGGGATAACTTTCTTTGGCCATGTTATTTTGAGAAGACATGATTGCTTTGTTAGCATGCTTGAAGTATTATTATATTTATGTCAATATTAAACTTTTATCTTGAATTTTTCGGATCTGAACATTCATGCCATAATAAAGAAAATTACATTGAGAAATATGTTAGGTAGCATTCCACAACAAAAATTCTGTTTTTTATCATTTACCTACCCGAGGACGATCAGGAATTAAGCTTGGGGATGCTTGATACATCTCCAACGTATCTATAATTTTTGATTGTTCCATGCTATTATTTTATCTGTTTTGGATGTTTAATGGCCTTTATTATGCACTTCTATATTATTTTTGGGACTAACCTACTAACCAAAGGCCGAGTGCAAATTATTGTTTTTTTGCCTATTTCAGTGTTTCACAGAAAAGGAATATCAAACGGAGTCCAAACAGAATGTAACCTTCGGGAGAGTTATTTTTGGAACAAACGCGATCCAGGAGACTTGGAGTGGACGTCAAGGAAGAAATAGGGCGGCCACTAGGTAGGAGGGCGCACCCAGGGGGTAGGCACGCCCCCCACCCTCGTGGGCCCCTCATGGCTCCACCGACCTACTTCTTTCGTCTATATATACTCATATACCTCAAAAACATCCGAGAGCACCACGAAACACTATTTCCACCGCCGCAACCTTTTGTACCCGTGAAATCCCATCTTGGGGCCTTTTCCGGCGCTCCGCCGAGGGGGAATCGATCACGGAGGGCTTCTACAACAACACCATAGCCTCTCCGATGATGTGTGAGTAGTTTACCACAGACCTTCGGGTCCATAGTTATTAGGTAGATGGCTTCTTCTCTCTCTTTGGATCTCAATACAAAGTTCTCCTCGATTCTCTTGGAGATCTATTCAATGTAATTCTTTTTGCGATGTGTTTGTCGAGATCCGGTGAATTGTGGGTTTATGATCAAGATTATTTATGAACAATATTTTATTCTTCTCTGAATTCTTTTATACATGATTTAAATATCTTCGCAAGTCTCTTCGAATTATCTGTTTGGTTTGGCCTACTAGATTGATCTTTCTTGCAATGGGAGAAGTGCTTAGCTTTGGGTTCAATCTTGCGGTGTCCTTTCCCAGTGATAGCAGGGGCAGCAAGGCACGTATTGTATTGTTTCCATCGAGGATAAAAAGATGGGGTTTATATCATATTGCTTGAGTTTATTGTTGGAAATATGCCCTAGAGGCAATAATAAAAGTATTATTATTATATTTCCTTGTTCATGATAATTGTCTTTTATTCATGCTATAACTGTATTATCCGGAAATCGTAATACACGTGTGAATACATAGACCACAATATGTCCCTAGTGAGCCTCTAGTTGACTAGCTCGTTGTGATCAACAGATAGCCATGGTTTCCTGGATATGGACATTGGATGTCATTGATAACGGGATCACATCATTAGGAGAATGATGTGATGGACAAGACCCAATCCTAAGACTAGCACAAAAGATCGTGTAGTTCATTTGCTAGAGCTTTGCCAATGTCAAGTATCTCTTCCTTTGACCATGAGAGCGTGTAACTCCTGGATGCCGTAGGAGTGCTTTGGGTGTATCAAACGTCACAACGTAACTGGGTGACTATAAAGGTGCACTACAGGTATCTCCGAAAGTATCTATTGTTTTATGCGGATCGAGACTGGGATTTGTCACTCCGTGTAAACGGAGAGGTATCTCTGGGCCCACTCGGTAGGACATCATCATAATGTGCATAATGTGACCAAGGGGTTGATCACGGGATGATGTGTTATGGAACGAGTAAAGAGACTTGCCGGTAATGAGATTGAACAAGGTATCGGTATACCGACGATCGAATCTCGGGCAAGTAAAATACCGCTAGACAAAGGGAATTGTATACGGGATCGATTGAGTCCTTGACATCGTGGTTCATCCGATGAGATCATCGTGGAACATGTGGGAGCCAACATGGGTATCCAAATCCCGCTGTTGGTTATTGACCGGAGAACGTCTCGGTCATGTCTGCATGTCTCCCGAACCCGTAGGGTCTACACACTTAAGGTTCGATGACGCTAGGGTTATAAAGGAAGCTTGTATGTGGTTACCGAATGTTGTTCGGAGTCCCGGATGAGATCCCGGACGTCACGAGGAGTTCCGGAATGGTCCGGAGGTAAAGATTTATATATAGGAAGTCCTGTTTCGGCCATCGGGACAAGTTTCGGGGTCATCGGTATTGTACCGGGACCACCGGAAGGGTCCCGGGGGCCCACCGGGTGGGGCCACCTGCCCCGGGGGGGCACATGGGCTGTAGGGGGTGCGCCTTGGCCTACATGAGCCAAGGGCACCAGCCCCAAGAGGCCCATGCGCCTAGGGAACCCTAGAGGGAAGAGTCCTCAAGGGGGAAGGCACCTCCGAGGTGCCTTGGGGAGGATGGACTCCTCCCCCCCTTCTTGGCCGCACCCCTTCCTTGGAGGAAGGGGCAAGGCTGCGCCTTCCCCCTCTCCCCTGCCCCTATATATAGTGGAGGGGAGGGAGGGCATCCATACCTGAGCCCTTGGCGCCTCCCTCCCTCCCGTGACACCTCCTCCTCTCCCGTAGGTGCTTGGCGAAGCCCTGCAGGATTGCCACGCTCCTCCACCACCACCACGCCGTTGTGCTGCTGTTGGATGGAGTCTTCCTCAACCTCTCCCTCTCTCCTTGCTGGATCAAGGCGTGGGAGACGTCACCGGGCTGTACGTGTGTTGAACGCGGAGGTGCCGTCCGTTCGGCACTTGATCATCGGTGATCTGAATCACGACGAGTACGACTCCATCAACCCCGTTCAATTGAACGCTTCCGCTTAGCGATCTACAAGGGTATGTAGATGCACTCTCCTTTCTACTCGTTGCTGGTCTCTCCATAGATAGATCTTGGTGATACGTAGGAAAATTTTTGAATTTCTGCTACGTTCCCCAACAGTGGCATCATGAGCTAGGTCTATTGCGTAGATTCTTTGCACGAGTAGAACACACAGTAGTTGTGGGCGTTGATGTTGTTCAATATGCTTACCGTTACTAGTCCAATCTTGTTTCGACGGTATTGTGGGATGAAGCGGCCCGGACCGACCTTACACGTACTCTTACGTGAGACAGGTTCCACCGATTGACATGCACTTGGTGCATAAGGTGGCTAGCGGGTGCCAGTCTCTCCCACTTTAGTCGGAACGGATTCGATGAAAAGGGTCCTTATGAAGGGTAAATAGCAATTGGCACATCACGTTGTGGTTTTGCATAGGTAAGAAACGTTCTTGCTAGAAACCCATAGCAGCCACGTAAAACATGCAAACAACAATTAGAGGACGTCTAACTTGTTTTTGCAGGGTATGCTATGTGATGTGATATGGCCAAAAGGATGTGATGAATGATATATGTGATGTATGAGATTGCTCATGTTCTTGTAATAGGATTCACGACTTGCATGTCGATGAGTATGACAACCGGCAGGAGCCATAGGAGTTGTCTTTATTTATTGTATGACCTGCGTGTCATTGAAGAACGCCATGTAAACTACTTTACTTTATTGCTAAACGCGTTAGTCATAGAAGTAGAAGTAGTCGTTGGCGTGACAACTTCATGAAGACACGATGATGGAGATCATGATGATGGAGATCATGGTGTCATGCCGGTGACAAGATGATCATGGAGCCCCGAAGATGAAGATCAAAGGAGCTATATGATATTGGCCATATCATGTCACTACTCTATTTGATTGCATGTGATGTTTATCATGTTTATGCATCTTGTTTGCTTAGAACGACGGTAGTAAATAAGATGATCCCTTACAACAATTTCAAGAAGTGTTCTCCCCTAACTGTGCACCGTTGCTACAGTTCGTCGCTTCTAAGCACCACGTGATGATTGGGTGTGATGGATTCTTACGTTCACATACAACGGGTGTAAGACAGTTTTACACAGCGAAAACACTTAGGGTTAACTTGACGAGCCTAGCATGTGCAGACATGGCCTCGGAACACGGAGACCGAAAGGTCGAGCATGAGTCGTATAGTAGATACGATCAACATGAAGATGTTCACCGATGATGACTAGTCCGTCTCACGTGATGATCGGACACGGGCTAGTTGACTCGGATCATGTAATCACTTAGATGACTAGAGGGATGTCTATCTGAGTGGGAGTTCATAAGATGAGCTTAATTATCCTGAACATAGTCAAAAGACCTTTTGCAAATTATGTCGTAGCTCGCGCTATAGTTCTACTGTTTAGATATGTTCCTAGAGAAAATTATAGTTGAAAGTTGATAGTAGCGATTATGCGATCAGTAGAAAGCTTATGTCCTTAATGCACCGCTCAGTGTGCTGAACCCCAAACGTCGTTTGTGGATGTTTCGAACATCGAACATACACATTTTGATAACTACGTGATAGTTCAGTTAAACGGTTTAGAGTTGAGGCACCAAAGATGTTTTTGAAACGTCGCGGAACATATGAGATGTTTCGAGGGCTGAAATTGGGAGTTCAGGCTCGTGCCCACGTCAAGAGGTATAAGACCTCCGACGATTTTCTTAGCCTACAAACTAAGGGAGAAAAGCTCAATCATTGAGCTTGTGCTTAGATTGTCTGAGCACAACAATCACTTGAATCGAGTGGGAGTTGATCTTCCAAATGAGATAGTGATGTTTCCCCAAAGTCATTGCCACGAAGCTGCTAGAGCTTCATGATGAACTATAACATATCAGGGATAGATATGATGATCCTTGAGGTATTCGCGATGTTTGACACCGCGAAAGTAGAAATCAAGAAGGAGCATCAATTGTTGATGGTTGGTGAAACCACTAGTTTCAAGAAGGGCAAGGGCAAGAAGGGATACTTCATGAAACGGCAAATCAGCTGCTGCTCTAGTGAAGAAACCCAAGGTAAAACCCAAACCCGAGACTAAGTGCTTCTGTAATAAGGGGAACAACCACTAGAGCAGCATTACCCTAGATACTTGGTAGATGAGAAGGCTGGCAAGGTCGATAGAAGTATATTGGATATACATTATGTTAATGTGTACTTTACTAGTACTCCTAGTAGGACCAGGGTATTGGATACCGGTTCGGTTGCTAAGTATTAGTAACTCGAAATAAAAGCTACGGAATAAACGGAGACTAGCTAAAGGTGAGCTGACGATATATGTTGGAAGTGTTTCCAAGGTTGATATGATCAAGCATCGCACGCTCCCTCTACCACCGAGATTGGTGTTTGCGTTGAGCATAGACATGATTGGATTATGTCTATCGCAATACGGTTATTCATTTAAGGAGAATAATGGTTACTCTGTTTATTTGAATAATACCTTCAATGGTCTTACACCTAAAATGAATGGTTTATTGAATCTCGATCGTAGTGATACACATTTTCATGCCAAAAGATATAAGATAGTAATGATAGTACTACTTACTTGTGGCACTGCTGTGTAAGTCATATTGGTATAAAACGCATGAAGAAGCTCCATGTTGATGGATCTTTGGACTCACTCGTTTTTGAAAAGTTTGAGACATGCGAACCATGTCTATTGGTGTATATGCATGAAGAAACTCCATGCAAATGGACCGTTCGGACTCACTTGATTTTGAATCACTTGAGATATGCAAATCATACCACATAGGCAAGATGACTGAAAAGCCTCGGTTTCAATAAGATGGAACAAGATAGCAACTTGTTGGAAGTAACACATTTTGATGTGTGCAGTCCAATAAGTGCTGAGGCATGCAGTGAATATCGTTATGTTCTTACTTCACAGATGATTCGAGTAGATGTTGAGAATATTTACTTGATGAAACACGAGTCTGAATTATTGAATGGTTCAAGTAATTTCAGAGTGAAGTAGAAGATCATTGTGACAAGAGGATAAAATGTCTATGATACGATCATAGAGATGAATATCTGAGTTACGAGTTTTGGCACACAATTAAGACATTGTGGAAAATGTTTCACAATTAATACCGCCTGGAACACCATAGTGTGATGGTGTGTCCGAACATCATAGTTGCACCCTATTGGATATGGTGTGTACCATGATGTCTCTTATCGAATTACCACTATCGTTCATGGGTTAGGCATTAGAGACAACCACATTCACTTTAAATAGGGCACCACATAAATCCGTTGAAATGACACCGTATGAATTATGGTTTAGAGAAACCTAAGTTGTCGTTTCTTAAAAGTTTGGGGCTGTGACGCTTATATGAAAAAGTTTCAGGTTGATAAGCTCGAACCCAAAGCGGATAAAATGCATCTTCATAGGAAACCCAAAACAGTTGGGTATACCTCCTAATTCAGATCCGAAAGCAATATGGATTGTTTCTAGAATCGGGTCCTTTCGCAAGGAAAAGTTTCTCTCGAAAGAATTGAGTGGGAGGATGGTGGAGACTTGATGAAGTTATTGAACCATCTCTTCAACTAGTGTGTGGCAGGGCACAGGAAGTTGTTCCTGTGGCACCTACACGAATTGAAGTGGAAGCTTATGATAGTGATCATGAAGCTTCGGATCAAGTCACTACCGAACCTCGTAGGACGACAAGGACACGTACTACTTCGGAGTGGTACGGTGATCCTGTCTTGGAAGTCATGTTGCTAGACAACAATGAGCCTACGAGCTATGGAGAAGCGATGGTGGGCCCAAATTCTGACGAATGGTTAGAAGCCATGAAATCCGAGATAGGATTCATGTATCAGAACAAAGCATGGACTTTGGTGGACTTGCCCGATGATCGGCAAGCCATTAAGATAAATGGATCTTTAAGAAGAAGACGGACGAGGACGGTAATGTCACCGTCTATGAAGCTCGACTTGTGGCGAAGTGTTTTCCGAAAAGTTCAAGGAGTTGACTACGATGAGATTTTCTCACTCGTAGCGATGCTTAAAGTCCGTCGGAATCATGTTAGCATTAGCTGCATTTATGAAATCTGGCAGATGGATGTCAAGACAAGTTTCCTTACTAGTTTTCGTAAGGAAAGGTTGTATGTAATACAATCAGAAAGTTTTTGTCGATCCTAAGGATGCTAAAAGGTATGCTAGCTCCAGCGATCCTTCAATGGACTGGAGTAAGCATCTCGGAGTTGGAATGTACACTTTGATGAGATGATCAAAGATTTTGGGTTTGTACAAAGTTTATGAGAAACTTGTATTTCCAAAGAAGTGAGTGGGAGCACTATAGAATTTCTGATGAGTATATGTTGTTGACATATTGTTGATCAGAAATGACGTAGAATTTCTGGAAAGCATATAGGGTTATTTTGAAAGTGTTTTTCAATAGAAAACCTGGATTAAGCTACTTGAACATTGAGCATCAAGATCTATAAGGATAGATCAAAATGCTTAATAATACTTTCAAATGAGCACATACCTTGACATGATCTTGAAGGTGTTCAAGATGGACCAGTCAAAGAAGGAGTTCTTGCCTGAGTTGTAAGGTACGAAGTTAAGACTTAAAGCTCGACCACGGCAGAATAGAGAGAAAGGACGAAGGTCGTCCCCTATGCTTAAGACGTAGGCTCTTCAGTATGCTATGCTGTGTACCGCACCTAAAGTGTGCCTTGCCATGAGTCAGTCAAGTGGTACAAGAGTGATCCAAGAATGGATCACAGGACAGCGGTCAAAGTTATCCTTAGAACTAGTGGACTAAGGAATTTTCTCGATTATGGAGGTGGTAAAAGAGTTCGTCGTAAAGGGTTATGTCGATGCAAGCTTGACACCTATCCGGATAGCTCTGAGTAGAGAGACCGGATACGTATAATGGAGCAACAATTAGAATAGCTCCAAGTAGAACAGTTATTTGGATTAGCTCCAAATAGAGCGTGGTAGCTACATCTAGGAGATGACATAGAGATTTGTAAAACACACACGGATCTGAAAGGTTCGGACCCGTTGACTAAAACCTCTCTCACAAGCAACATGATCAAACCTAAAACTCATTGAGTATTAATCACATAGTGATGTGAACTAGACTACTGATTCTAGTAAACTCTTGGGTGTTAGTCACATGGCGATGTGACCTGTGAGTGTTAATCACATGGCGATGTGAACTAGATTATTGACTCTAGTGCAAGTGGGAGACTGTTGGAAATATGCCCTAGAGGCAATAATAAAAGTATTATTATTATATTTCCTTGTTCATGATAATTGTCTTTTATTCATGCTATAACTGTATTATCCGGAAATCGTAATACACGTGTGAATACATAGACCACAATATGTCCCTAGTGAGCCTCTAGTTGACTAGCTCGTTGTGATCAACAGATAGCCATGGTTTCCTGGCTATGGACATTGGATGTCATTGATAACGGGATCACATCATTAGGAGAATGATGTGATGGACAAGACCCAATCCTAAGACTAGCACAAAAGATCGTGTAGTTCATTTGCTAGAGCTTTGCCAATGTCAAGTATCTCTTCCTTTGACCATGAGAGCGTGTAACTCCTGGATGCCGTAGGAGTGCTTTGGGTGTATCAAACGTCACAACGTAACTGGGTGACTATAAAGGTGCACTACAGGTATCTCCGAAAGTATCTATTGTTTTATGCGGATCGAGACTGGGATTTGTCACTCCGTGTAAACGGAGAGGTATCTCTGGGCCCACTCGGTAGGACATCATCATAATGTGCATAATGTGACCAAGGGGTTGATCACGGGATGATGTGTTATGGAACGAGTAAAGAGACTTGCCGGTAACAAGATTGAACAAGGTATCGGTATACCGACGATCGAATCTCGGGCAAGTAAAATACCGCTAGACAAAGGGAATTGTATACGGGATCGATTGAGTCCTTGACATCGTGGTTCATCCGATGAGATCATCGTGGAACATGTGGGAGCCAACATGGGTATCCAGATCCCGCTGTTGGTTATTGACCGGAGAACGTCTCGGTCATGTCTGCATGTCTCCCGAACCCGTAGGGTCTACACACTTAAGGTTCGATGACGCTAGGGTTATAAAGGAAGCTTGTATGTGGTTACCGAATGTTGTTCGGAGTCCCGGATGAGATCCCGGACGTCACGAGGAGTTCCGGAATGGTCCGGAGGTAAAGATTTATATATAGGAAGTCCTGTTTCGGCCATCGGGACAAGTTTCGGGGTCATCGGTATTGTACCGGGACCACCGGAAGGGTCCCGGGGGCCCACCGGGTGGGGCCACCTGCCCCGGGGGGGCACATGGGCTGTAGGATGTGCGCCTTGGCCTACATGGGCCAAGGGCACCAGCCCCAAGAGGCCCATGCGCCTAGGGAACCCTAGAGGGAAGAGTCCTCAAGGGGGAAGGCACCTCCGAGGTGCCTTGGGGAGGATGGACTCCTCCCCCCTTCTTGGCCGCACCCCTTCCTTGGAGGAAGGGGCAAGGCTGCGCCTTCCCCCTCTCCCCTGCCCCTATATATAGTGGAGGGGAGGGAGGGCATCCATACCTGAGCCCTTGGCGCCTCCCTCCCTCCCGTGACACCTCCTCCTCTCCCGTAGGTGCTTGGCGAAGCCCTGCAGGATTGCCACGCTCCTCCACCACCACCACGCCGTTGTGCTGCTGTTGGATGGAGTCTTCCTCAACCTCTCCCTCTCTCCTTGCTGGATCAAGGCGTGGGAGACGTCACCGGGCTGTACGTGTGTTGAACGCGGAGGTGCCGTCCGTTCGGCACTTGATCATCGGTGATCTGAATCACGACGAGTACGACTCCATCAACCCCGTTCAATTGAACGCTTCCGCTTAGCGATCTACAAGGGTATGTAGATGCACTCTCCTTTCTACTCGTTGCTGGTCTCTCCATAGATAGATCTTGGTGATACGTAGGAAATTTTTTGAATTTCTGCTACGTTCCCCAACATTTATCCCTCTACATCAAGTCATCTTGCCTAATGCGTTATTCTGTTCTTATGAACTTAATACTCTAGATGCATGTTGGATAGCGGTCGATGTGTGGAGTAATAGTAGTAGATGCAGAATTGTTTTGGTCTACTTGTCGCGGACGTGATGCCTATATACATGATCATGCCTAGATATTCTCATAACTATGCGCTTTTCTATCAATTGCTCGACAGTAACTTGTTCACCCACCGCAATACTTATGCTATCTTGAGAGAAGCCACTAGTGAAACCTATGGCCCCCGGGTCTATTTTTCATCATATTATTTTCCTATCTACTTGCTATTTCTGCCGCCTTTTATTTTGCAATCTTTACTTTCCAATCTATATCATAAAAATACCAAAAATATTTATCTTATTATCTCTATCAGATCTCACTTTTGCAAGTGGTCGTGAAGGGATTGGCAACCCCTTTATCGTGTTGGTTGCAAGGTTCTTATTTGTTTGTGCAGGTACAAGGCGACTTGCGTGTAACCTCCTACTGGATTGATACATTGGTTCTCAAAAACTGAGAGAAATGCTTACGCTACTTTGCTGCATCACCCTTTCCTCTTCAAGGGAAAACCAACGCATGCTCAAGAGGTAGCACCTTGATTTCTGCACCTATTGTTCAGCCACCTGATTGGAATTTACCCTTTGAAATTATGTGTGTTGCTAGTGATTATGTTGTAGGTGCTGTTCTAGGACAAAGAGTTGATAAGGAATTAAATGTTATCCAATATGCTAGTAAAATTCTAGACAGTGCCCAAAGAAATTTTGCTACTACTGAAAAAGAATTTTTGGCAGTTGTATTTGCATGTCATAAGTTCAGACCTTATATTGTTGATTCTAAAGTAACTGTTCACATTGATCATGCTGCTATTAAATATCTTATGGAAAAGAAAGATGCTAAACCGAGACTTATTAGATGGGTTCTCTTGCTACAAGAATTTGATTTGCATATTATTGATAGAAAGGGAGTTGAGAACCCCGTTGTAGACAACTTGTCTAGGTTAGAGAATATTCTTGATGACCCACTACCTATTGATGATAGCTTCCCTGATTAACAATTAGGTGTCATAAATGCTTCTCGTACTGCTCCATGGTATGCTGATTATGCCAATTACATTGTTGCTAAATTTATACCACCTAGTTTCACATACCAGCAAAAGAAAAAGTTTTTCTATGAATTAAGACATTACTTCTGGGATGAACCACACCTTTATCAAGAAGGAGTAGATGGTGTTATTAGATGTTGTGTACCTGAGCATGAACGGGAACATATCCTACGCAGGTGTCACTCCGAGGCTTATGGAGGATACCATGCTGGAGATATAACTGCGCATAAGGTATTGCAATCTGGTTTTTATTGGCCTACTATTTTTAAGGATGCCCATAAGTTTGTCTTGTCTTGTGATGAATGTCAAAGAATTTTTAATGTTAGTAGACGTCAAGAAATGCCTATAAACTATTCACTTGTCATTGAACCATTTGATGTTTGGGGCTTTGATTATATGAGACCGTTTCCTTCCTCTAATGGGTATACTCATAATTTAGTTATTGTTGATTACGTTACTAAGTGGGTAGAATCTATTCCAACTAGTAGTGCTGATCATAACACCTCTATTAAGATGCTTAAAGAAGTTATTTTTCCAAGGTTTGGAGTCCCTAGATACTTTGACTGATGGTGGTTCACATTTTATTCATGGTGCCTTTTGTAAAATGCTTTCTAAGTATGACGTTAATCATAGAATTGCATCTCCATACCACCCACAATCTAGTGGTCAAGTAGAACTAAGTAATAGAGAAATTAAATTAATTTTGCAAAAGACTGTTAATAGATCTAGAAAGAATCGGTCCAAGAAACTTGATGATGCATTATGGTCCTATAGAAATGCATATAAAAATCCTATGGGTATGTCTTCGTATAAAATGGTTTATGGAAAAGCATGTCACTTACCTCTCGAACTAGAACATAAGGAATATTGGGCCACTAAAGAGCTCAATTATGATTTCAAACTTGCCGGTGAGAAGAGACTATTTGACATTAGCTCACTTGATGAGTGGAGAACCCATGCCTAAGAGAATGCCAAACTGTTTAAAGAAATAGTTAAAAGATGGCATGACAAAAGGATACAAAAGCGTGAGTTTAATGTAGGTGATTATGTTTTGTTATACAACTCTCGTTTAAGTTTTTTTTGCAGGAAAACTTCTCTCTAAATGGGAAGGTCCTTATGTTATCGAGGAGCTCTATCGTTCCGGTGCCACAAAAATCAACGACTTCAAAGGCACAAATCCAAATGTGGTGAATGGTCAAAGATTCAAACATTATATCTCAGGTAATCCCATAAATGTTGAAACTAATGTTATGGAAACCATAACCCCAGAGGAATACATAAGGGACACTTTCCAGCACGTTTCATACTACGAGAAGGAATAGGTATGTGGTACGGTAAGTAAACTAACTCCAAAATAGTTCTAATAGCATTTTTTCTCTGTTTTGGAATATTTAAGAAAATAGAAAATAATAAGTTGTCCGGGAAGGACACGAGGCGTCCACGAGGGTGGAGGGCGTGCCCCCTGCCTCGTGGGCACCTCGTGTGCCCTCCGGATTCCGTTTTCTTGCACAATACTTCTTTTGGTCGGTAAAAATTCATTATATAACCTCCCGAGGGTTTTGACCACCGTGCCATGAACAATCCTCTGTTTTTGTTTCGAGCTGTTTTCTGCCAAGTTTTCAAGGCCAGGCATCATGTCGTTCCCCGTCTCCAACAACGCGGGCGACAATGCTTGGCTAATGAAGAGAGAGATGAAGAGAGAAGAACTTGGGAGATAAACAAGGGTGATAGGATCAAGAAGGCCACGGAGGATCAAGCTCCATCAGCAGCAGAAGAAGACATCCTTCAACCTTACCATAACCATCTTACCCCTACTGAAATAGATGCTTTCAAGATGATTGAAATAGTTCGGGTGCAAAACAAGTATATTGCTCGTCAAGATATTTTGTTGCAAGAATACATCACCACACTCAAGGGCGTTATTCACAAATTGGAGAATCTCCTACGGTCAATGTGTGACACGACTTCATCAACAACTCCATCATCACCACCTTTGAAGAAAGAGACATAAATACATGGGTATGGGCACTCCCCTTGGCAACTGCCAAGCTTGGGGAAGGTGCCCCGGTATCGTATCGCCATCACACTCCCATCTTTACCGTTTTTCTTAGTTCGATCCTTTTGGTTATATCTTGATCTAGTAGAATAAAGTTTAGTATGATCTAGCCTTGAGTTTTTGTGTTGATCCTTATCTATGTAATCAAGTCCGTGAGCTATATATAGTAAAGATTAGTTTTGAGTCGAGGGATTTGCTATCTTGCTATGATCTTGAGGGAATAAAAGAAAGAATAAAAATAAATAAAAAGATCATATTGATCTTATGGAGAGTAATGATTTCACATATAAAGAGTATGATGAATAAAAGTTGTTGAGAGTTGACAAACATAGTTTTGGTCATCGTTGCAATTAATAAGAAGTAATAAAGAAAGAGAGGTTTTCACATATAAATATACTAGCTTGGATATCTTTTATGATTGTGAGCACTCATTAAAATATGACATGCTAAAAAGTTGATGTTGGACAAGGAAGACAATGTAATGGGTTATATTTTCTCGTATCGAAATAAATTAAATTGTCATGGACCATCCAACATGTTGAGCTTGCCTTTGTCCCTCATGCTAACCAAATTCTTTGCACCAAGTAGAGATACTACTTGTGCTTCCAAATATCCTTAAACCCAGTTATGCCATGAGAGTCCACCATATCTACCTATGGATTGAGTAAGATCCTTCATGTAAGTTGTCATTGTTTCAAGCAATAAAAAATTGCTCTCTAAATATGCAGGATCTATTAGTGTGGAGAAAATAATCTTTATACGAGCTTGTGATATGGAAGAAATAAAAGCGACAGACTGCATAATAAAGGTCCCTATCGCAAGTGGCAATATGAAGTGACGTTCTTTTGCATTAAGATTTTGTGCATCCAACCATAAAAGCACATGACAACCTCTGCTTCCCTCTGCGAAGGGCCTATCTTTTATTTTTGTCTTATACCTTATACGAGAGTCATGGTGATCTTCACCTTTCCTTTTTACACTTTATCATTTGGCAAGCACTATGTGATGGAAAGATCCTGATATATATATCCAATTGGATGTGGGTTTTCATAAAGCATTATTGTTGATATTACCCTTGAGGTAAAAGGTTGCGAGGCAAAACTATAAGCCACTATATTTCTCTCTGTCCGATTAAAATTGTAGCGACCAAACCTCAAATAGTCTAATCTTTGTGCATCAGTGTCATCCCTGGATCGGCAATGCTGACATGCACAGTACTCGAGGATTTATAACAAAGTAGCAATCACACACTTATTACAATAATATGGCTTAAGGCCATCTAACATCGATAACAGCGGAAGGCTTGGAAGACAAAGTGAGTCCATCAAGTCCAACAACATAGCTGAGTGAAAGACAACGACCTATGGCACCTTACTCTTCCTCTAAAAAGTCATGAAACGTTGCAGCCCGAAATGGGTCAGCACATGGAATATACTGGCAATGTAACACATAGAGTAATGAACAGAACGAATGCTATCACTACATGCATATTTGGCTGGTGGAAAGCTCTATGGTTATAGTTTTGCATAAAGCCAATTTTTCCCTACAACAAAGGAATAAATTTTATTTAAATATCATGGTGGTTGTTAAACATTGAGAAGGTTCCTCCAACTCGATCCGAATTAAACATCATCATTAACCCAATCAAATTATATTTAGAGTGATGAGATCAACATGATAATCCAAGAACCAGATACTCAAAACGTCCATAACCGGGGACACGGCTAGCCATGATTAGTTTGTACAATCTGCAGAGGTTTGCGCACTTTTCCCCACAAGACTCAAATACATCCATGGTCAGAGAATCGAGACACAGTCTTTCTGAAACAATAACTCTTTACTCTGGGTGGACAGTTACACCTACTTTCCCCTACATCTGCTAGCCCACCACTGAAAGAGGTCATGCAACAAACTCAACTATGCTAGAGCCCATAATAGCTTGTGGCTGCACACGGAAGGTTCTAGCATGAATAATCTTATGATCCCTTTGAGCCTGGGTGGCGGACCGTAGGATGATCACACAGGTACTCCGGGATATCCTTGGACAACACTGGATTCTCGAAGTGCCCTAACAACCGCTGGGTACTCCAGGGTGCCTCAAGCAATCCACCCAGATGTGTTTTTAAGTAGCCGCCTTAAGTTAACCATTAATTAGCAATACTCACATCTTCATGGATTCACTTACCCAAACCACGTCTACAAGCATAGCATAGCAATATAAGCATCACATAAAAGTAACTCCCAAATGTTTGATAATAAACAGGGCAATAGGTTCTACCTCATCATCTACTTCCCAAAACCCACCTGTTAAAACAGATCCAAACCATGCAATGTTTGAGGTTTGATCTAATGCTATAAAAACTGGGTAGTAAAGAGGTATGATCAAAGTGTTACTTGCCTTGCTGATGATCCACGAAACCTAGAGACTCGTAGTAGCACGCTTCGCACTACGGGTACTCTATCGCAAACAAAAAGATACATACATAAGCACTCAACTAAAAGCACGGGTAAAACTCAAATAAGAGATCTAACCAGAAAGTTCAACTTAAGAACTCCGGTTTGCAAAAGGAATCAAATCAAACGAAGCAACGAAACTCAAACTGCGAAAGAAACAAGATCCGTTTACTAATCTGGACTAAATTTAAATTTTACAGTACCAAAATTTTATTCAAGTTGGTTAAATAGAAAGAGGGCTTCGAGACAAAGATCTAGGTGCTTGAATCACCTGATTCCGATAAACGAGCGAAAAGATAAACTAGAACGAAGATGAGGGCAGAAATCATGATCGAAAATAATCGCCGAAAAACCCTAGAAAAGGAAAACTGACGAATAGGCTAACGAACGAACGTTCGTTGTCTGCGGCTAATGGGTGAACATCGTTCGTTAAAACGAATGTACGGACAAACGTTCGCTATTTAACTAAACCGAGAAAACCAAACCGATCTAATAAAAAAACGAATCTAGGTTTTCGAAATAAAACCAAATGATTTTAAAATAAAATCGGCGGTTACCTCGGCAAACGTGTCGGCGGCGACGGCGGGAACTCCGGCGGGGCAGCGGGCAACTCCGGCGGGGCGGCTCCGGGGGCGGCGGTGGGGTCAGCAGCGGGGTGGTGCTGCGGCGGGCGACGCGAGGCGACAACGTCAGTAGCGGCGGCGACGGCGGTGGCGGCGGATCCGGTGGCGGCGGCACAGATCGGGCTAGGGTTTGGGGTTCGGTGGGGTAGGCTGGCGGCTGGGGGCTGCGGCTCTTAAAGGGCCGGCCGGGTCAGTGTCCCAGGCGGACACGACCCGGTAAGGCGGTTCGTTTTTTTATAAATAATCCAACATGCAGAAAAAAAGATTAAAAGAAATACTAAACGACTCCAAAAATTCCGAAATAAATTTTCCCCATCCTCTAAAAATATAGCGGACAAAGAGAACATTTATTTGGGCCTCTAATGCAATTTTGAAAAATGCATTTTTTTCCTAATTCAAATAAAATAGCAATAAAACTCCGAATAAAATACTTATTTCATTTTAATATTTAACCTCCAATATTTCTTTATTTTTGGAGAAGTCATTTTATCCCCTCTCTTTTATTTTAATATAACAAATATTCAAAGAGGAAAATAATTAAAACCACATGATCCTCTTTTCAAAATTCGAGAAAACTCAAATATGAAAATAACGAAATCCCCAACTCTCTTTGTGGGTCCTTGAGTTGTGTAGAATTTCTACGATCAACCAAAATGCGATAAAATATGATATGCAATGATGATCTAACGTATAACATTCCAAATTGAAAATTTGGGATGTTACAATCCTACCCTCTTAAGATGAATCTCGCCCTCGGGATTCGGGTTGGCTAGAAAATAAGTGCGGGTTGTCCTTCCGTAGGTCTTCCTCTTGTTCTCAGGTGGCTTCATCCTCGGTATGGTGGCTCCACTGAACTTCGCAGAACTTGATAACCTTGATGCGTGTGACTCGGCTGGCAAACTCGAGAATCTTCACTACTTTCTCCTCGTAGGTAAATCGCTATCCAACTGAATCGCTTCAACCGGCCTGTATCTCTCAGTGGAATATCGGCCATCTCTGTGTGGCACTTCTTCAACTGGGAAACATGGAACACGTCGTGAACACCTAACAATCCTTCTAGTAATTCCAACTTGTAAGCAACTTCTCTCATACACTCCCAAACTATGTATGGTCCCACAAAACGTGGTGCTAACTTTCCCTTAACTCAAAAGCTCTTAACTCCTCGAAGTGGGGACACATGAAGATACACTCTGTCTTCGACTTCGTAAATTGTCTCCTTGCGCTTAGAATCCGCATAGCTCTTATGCCTGGACTGGGCTATCTTGAGTCTATCGCGAATCAGCTTAACCTTCTCTTCAGACTCTTTAATCAAATCTGGTCCAAACAACTGACGGTCTCCAACTTCATCCCACAACAACGATGTCCTACACCTCCTTCCGTACAAAGCTTCGAAAGGGGCCATCTTCAAACGGGCTTGATAGATGTTGTTGTAAGAGAACTCTGCATATGGCAAATTGTCATCCCAACTAGATCCATAATCTAGTGCACAAGCTCTCAACATGTCCTCCAGAATTCTGATTGACTCTCTCGGTCTGTCCATCTGTCTATGGATGAAAGGTTGTACTGAATTCTAGCCTGGTACCCAAAGTCTCATGCAACTGATTCCAGAACTTTGAGGTAAACTGGGTTCCTCTATGTGATACAATGGTCCTCAGAACTCCATGCAGACAGACAATCCTGGTCAGGTATATCTTTGCTAACTTAGCACTAGTGTAAGTGGTCTTCACTGGAACGAAATGAGCTACCTTCGTCAAAAGATCGACTACAACCCATATCGAGTCATAGCCTGAACTAGTCCTGGGCAAACCCGTGATAAAATCCATGCCTAGCTTATCCCACTTCCATTCGGGTGTCGGCAATGGCTGTAGCAATCCTGCTGGCTTATGATGCTCTGCCTTCACCCTCTGACATACATCACAAACTGCTACATACTCCGCAATATGCTTCTTCATTCCGGTCCACCAGAAACTGTCCTTCAAATCCAGATACATCTTGGTGTTTCCTGGGTGAATCGAATACGGCGAATCATGGGCCTCCTGCAGAATCAACTTCATGATCTCCGGGTCATTAGGCACATATACGCGGTCCTCAAATCATAAGGTAGCGTGCTCATCCTAACGAAATCCTTTAGCTTTTCCTTTGCTCATCCTTTCCTTTATCTCGGCAATATCCTTGTCCGCCTTTTGGGCTTCTCTGATCTTATCCATCAAAGTAGACTGAATTTCCAATGCTGCTACATAGCCTCTTAGAACTATTTCCAGACATAGCTCACGAAGATCCTCTGCTAACACCTTGGATAATTCTTTGGTCATGAGTGTATTGACCTGACTCTTGCGGCTCAACGCATTGGCTACTACGTTAACCTTTTCGGGATGATAGTGCAACCTCATATCATAAACCTTGATTAGCTCCAACCATCTCCTTTGCCTGAGATTCAACTCCTTCTGCGTGAAGACATACTTCAAACTCTTGTGATCCGTGTACACCTCATAATGGTTTCCGATGAGAAAATGTCTCCATGTCTTCAACCATGCACTACGGCTACTAACTCCAAATCATGTGTAGCATAATTTAACTCATGGGGTTTAAGCTGTCGTGAGGCATATGAAACAACTCTTCCCTCCTGCATAAGCACTGCTCCAAGTCCTCGACGAGAAGCGTCGCAATACACTTGATAATCCTTGCGTTGATCTGGAAGAATAAACACTGGGGCTATAACCAAACGTTTCTTCAACTCCTGAAAACTAGCCTCACATTCCTTAGTCCATTTAAACTTGGTGTCCTTCTTCAACAACTCTGTCATGGGCTTTGCAATCTTAGAGAAATTCTCAATGAACGTCCTGTAGTATCCTGCAAGTACAAGAAAACTCCGGATCTCTCCAACTGACGTGGGTGCTTCCCAATTTGTCACAGTAACAACCTTGGTGTGGTCTACTGCTATTCCTTCTCCGGATATAACATGTCTAAGGAATCCAACTTCCTTCAACCAAAACTCACACTTGCTGAACTTGGCATATAACTGATGTTCTCTGAGCTTCCCAAGTACCAAACGCAAATGCTCCTTATGCTCCTCTTCATTCTTCGAGTAGACCAATATGTCATCAATGAACACCACGACGAACTTATACAAAAACTCCATAAACACCTTGTTCATCATGTTCATGAAATAGGCAGGTGCTTTAGTCAGACCGAATGACATAACGGTATACTCATATAGCCCGTACCTTGTGGTAAAAGCTGTCTTGGGTATATCCTGCTCTCGAATCTTTAGCTGGTGGTATCCTGATCGCAAATTGATCTTAGAAAATACTTTAGCTCCTTGCAACTGGTCAAACAAATCATTGATCATCGGAAGTGGGTACTTGTTCTTGATCGTCACTTCGTTCAACCCTCGATAATCAACAACCATCCTCAATGATCCATCATTCTTCTCCACTAGAAGCACTGGTGATCCCCAAGGTGACGAACTTGGGCGAATATAGCCTTTATCCAGTAACTCCTTAATCTGCTTCTTAATTTCCTCCAAATCCTTTGCGGGCATCTTGTACGGTCTCTTAGATATTGGCCCTGTGCCTGGTAGAAGCTCAATCAAAAACTCAATGTCTCTATCCGGTGGCATGCCTGGCAACTCCTCTGGAAATACATCAAGGAAATCCTTCACCACTAGTACTTCCTCCTGTACAACTCCTGATAAGGAATTCACTTGAGTCCTCTTCGGCACATGCCGGGATACATACTTAATCCTCCTTCCTTCTGGGGTGGTGAGCATAATTGACTTACTGGCGCAATCGATGTTCCCTCCATACATCGATAGCCAATCCATACCCAAAATCACATCCAAACATTGCGACTCCAGAATTATCAGGTCTGAGGGGAAAACATGTCTACCTATGGTCAATGGCATCTGAAAACATCCTTGGCTTGCCATATGTTCTGCTCCTGGCGAACTTACTAACATCGGTGTTCTAAGAACTTTGGTGGGCAACTTATACTTATCCACAAATTTCCTTGATATGTATGAATGCGATGCACCAGTATCAAAAAGAACGATTGCAGTAAATGACTTAACCAAAAACTTACCTATTACTACATCTGGTTGCGCTTCAACCTCCTCCATGTTAACATGGTTCACTTGTCCCCTGTTGAAAGGGTTGGGCTTCTTCCCAGAGCTTCCATTGCAATTTCCATTCTTAGCTTCAGAACACTCCGTGGCGTAATGTCCATTCTTCCCGCACTTGAAACAAGTAATGTGACTTAGATCCTTCTTGGCGGGCATTGCTGGGTTGGAACAGTTCTGTCCGTTGCTTCCTCCATTACCATTTCCATTCTTGGGGCCACTATGGTTATGAAAACTCCCTCCATTGGAATTATGACCTCCATGGTTATGGTGAATGTGTCCTCCCGAGTTCGGGGTAAAACGGGGCCTCTGCTGAGCTCCTGAATTGTACTTCCCTTGTCCATACTTCCTCTTGCGGTTGTCTATCTGCTATTGCTTCCCTTCAATCATGAGAGCTGTGTCTACCAACTCCTGGTAGTTGTTGAAGGTTGCCACCATCAACTGCATGCTCAGCTCATCATTCAGTCCTTCCAGAAACTTCTCCTGCTTAGAGGCATCTGTAGCAACGTCATCTAGGGCATCACGTGCTAACTTACTAAAATCATCCACATACTGGCCCACTGTTCATCCTCCTTGGCGCAAGTTGCGAAACTCGCGCTTCTTCATGGCCATAGCTCCTGCTGAAACATGGGCAGTGCGAAAAGCCTGCTGAAACTGGTCCCATGTGACAGTGTCGATGGGGTAAGTGGCTGTAAAATTCTCCCACCATGATGTTGCGGGACCATCAAGCTGATGTGCGGCAAAATGCACTCTCTCCACATCTGTGCATCCTGCAGTGGCCAACTCCCTTCCAATCTTGCGGAGCCAATCATCTGCAACAATCGGCTCGGTGCTACTGGAGAACACTGGCAGATTCAGCCTGAAGAAGCAGGCTAATTGATCAACAGGTGGTGGTGGTGGGTTGTTGTTCCCCTGGTTTTGATTCTGGACTAGTAGTTGCATTAGGGTATTCTGCTGCTGGATCAACTGAGTGAGCTCCGGCGGGAAAGCAAATCCATTGTCACGTCTCGGAGGCATCTGATGTGTTTAGAAAAGATGAGAAAATAGAATAGAATGAGATCTAGAGGGAAAACACTACCCATATGCACATGAGACAAACACAAACATATCACTTCAATCAATTCAAACAAGGGCATACAATTGGTCTAACTATCGTTACAAAAGTGCTCAGACTATACTATATACATGGGGGAATACTACTACTGATATGGTGGTCGACTAGAAGTTTTAATCGGTGGAAGACTCCATGATATCTGCTCCAGCTTCATCGACATAGTAATCATCGCTATCGTCGGGGTCTGAGTCGGTGTTGTCGATGATGATGTAGTTCTCCGGGCAAGTGGAATCGTCGTCTTCTCCTCCTGGCGCGGGGTCTCCCATGAATACTCCTAGCTTCCTTGTCAAATCGTCATTCTTCTCCACGAGTATCGTCATTTCCTCCTCATATCCATCGCGTGTAGACTTGAGTTCTTCCTCCAGCTCTGTGATCCTGGTCATTGCCTTCTTCAGATCTACCATGCCTACGCACATCTGGTTCTCCTGGAGACAAATGTGTTGGTTTAACTCTAGGATGAAAGCTGCAATGGACCTATCCCTCCTGGTGTTGATCATCTCCCATTGCTCATCTCGGCGCCCACAAATCTGGTAGATAGTATCCTTGAGATCCTTGTGGTAAACTTCTCCAATGCGTCTCATGGTGATGTGGGCTGCCATGCTCTTTCCTAGACTCTAGGTTGGTGCATCAAAGGAAAACTCTATGGGCCCAGTGACTGGCATGAACTTTCTTCCTGGAACTTGAACTCGAATCATCCAACACTCCTCTTCTGGTAAAGTAGCGATGTAGGTCCCGGTGAAGCTTGGTATTCCCATGTTCGGGTATCTAGTAACTTCCTTTAGGTGTCGTCCAAAAGGTGTATCTTCATCCGATTGTGTGAACTTGTTCCTTGCATCCGCCATCCTATAGAGTAGAAAAGGGAGAGGAGTTAGAAATGAGAAGAGAGTAGTGATATAGGGTTTTAGCTTAGTGGTCGTGTCCTACAGTCCGTGTGTGCTCTGATACCATCTTGTAGTGACCAGACCTCAAATAGTCTAATCTCTGTGCATCAGTGTCATCCCTGGATCGATAATGCTGACACACACAGTACTCGAGGATTTATAACAGAGTAGCAATCACACACTTATTACAATAATATGGCTTAAGGCCATCTAAAATCGATAACAGCGGAAGGCTTGGAAGATAAAGTGAGTCCATCAACTCCAACGACATAGCTGAGTGAAAGACAATGACCTATGGCACCTTACTCGTCGTCTGAAAGTCTGCAACATGAAACATTGCAGCCCAAAACGGGTCAGCACATGGAATATGCTTGCAATGTAACACATAGAGTAATGAACAGAATGAATGCTATCACTACATGCATATTTGGCTGGTGGAAATCTCTATGGTTACAGTTTTGCATAAAGCCAATTCTTCCATACAACAAAGGAATAAATTTTATTTAACTATCATGGTGCTTGTTAAACATTGAGAATGTTCCTCCAACTCAATCCCAATTAAACATCATCATTAACCCAATCAAATTATATTTAGAGTGATGAGATCAACATGATAATCCCAGAACCAGATACTCAAAACGTCCATAACCGGGGACACGGCTAACCATGATTAGTTTGTACACTCCGCAGAGGTTTGCGCACTTTTCCCCACAAGACTCGAATACATCCATGGTCGGAGAATCGAGACACAGTCTTTCTGAAACAATAACTCTTTACTCTGGGTGGACAATTACATGTACTTTCCCCTACATCTGCTAGCCCACCACTGAAAGAGGTCATGCAACATACTCAACTATGCTAGAGCCCATAATAGCTTGTGGCTGCACACGGAATTTTCTAGCATGAATAATCTTATGATCCCTTTGAGCCTGGGTGGCGGACCGTAGGATGATCACACAGGTACTCCGGGATATCCTTGGACAACACTGGATTCTCCAGGTGCCCTGACAACCGTTGGGTACTCCAGGGTGCCTCAAGCAATCCACCCAGATGTGTATTTAAGTAGCCACCTTAAGTTAACCATTAATTAGTAATACTCACATCTGTCATGGATTCACTCACCCAACCACATCTACAAGCATAGCATAGCAATATAAGCATCACGTAAAAGTAACTCCCAAGGGTTTGATAATAAACATGGCAATAGGTTCTACCTCATCATCTACTTCCCAAAACCCACATGTTAAAACAGATCCTAACCATGCAATGTTTGAGGGTTGATCTAATGCAATAAAAACTGGGTAGTAAGGAGGTATGATCAAAGTGTTACTTTCCTTTCTGATGATCCGCGAAACCTAGAGACTCCTAGTAGCATGCTTCGCACTCCGGGTACTCTATCGCAAACAAATTGATACATACATAAGCACTCAACTAAACGCACGGGTAAAACTCAAATAAGAGATCTAACCAGAAAGTTCAACTTAAGAACTCCGGTTTGCAAAAGGAATCAAATCAAACGAAGCAACAAAACTCAAACTGCGAAAGAAACAAGATCCGTTTACTAATCTGGACTAAATTCAAATTTTACAGTACGAAAATATTGTTCAAGTTGGTTAAACAGAAAGAGGGCTTCGAGACGAAGATCTAGGCGCTTGAATCGCCTGATTCCGATAAACGAGCGAAAAGATAAACTAGAACGAAGATCAGGGCAGAAATCGCGATCGAAAATAATCCCGGAAAAACCCTGGAAAAATAAAACTGACGAACAGGCTAACAAACGAACGTTCGCTGTCAGCGGCTAACGGGTGAACACCGTTCATTAAAATGAATGTACGGACGAACGTCCTCTCTTTAACTAAACCAAGAAAACCGAACCGATCTAATAAAATAAAACAAATCTAGGTTTTCGAAATAAAACCGAATGGTTTTAAATAAAACCGGCGGCTACCTCGGCAAACATGTTAGCGGCGGCGGCGGGCAACTCCTTCGGGGCGGCTCCGGCGACGGATGGCTCCGGCAGCGGCGGGGTGGTGCGGCCGCGGCGCGGGACGCGGCGGGCAACTCCGTCGGGGCGGCTCCGGCGACGGATGGCTCCGGCACCAGCGGGGTGGTGCGGCGGCGGTGGATCCGGCGGCGGTGGCATGGATCGGGCTAGGGTTTGGGGTTCGGTGGGGTGGGCTGGCGGCTCGGGGCTGCGACTCTTAAAGGTCCGGCCGGGTCAGTGTCCCAGGCGGACACGGCCCGGTAAGGCGGTTTGTTTTTTTATAAATAATCCGACGCGCAGAAAAAAGATTAAAAGAAATACTAAACGGACTCCAAAAATCCCGAAATAAAATTTCCCCATCCTCTAAAAATATAGCGGACAAAAGAACATTTATTTGGGCCTCTAATGTAATTTTCAAAAACGCATTTTTTCCTAATTCAAATAAAATAGCGATAAACTCCGAATAAAATACTTATTTGATTTTAATATTTAACCTCCAATATTTCTTTATTTTTGGAGAAGTCATTTTATCCCCTCTCTTTTATTTTCATATAAGAAATATTCTGAGAGAAAAATAATTAAAACCAAATGATCCTCTTTTCAAAATTTGAGAAAACTCAAATATGAAAATAACGAAATCCCCAACTCTCTCTGTGGGTCCTTGAGTTGCATAGAATTTCTAGGATCAACCAAAATGCAATAAAATATGATATGCAATGATGATCTAATGTATAACATTCCAAATTGAAAATTTGGGATGTTACAAAAACTTCATACCCATAAGTATTGCGTGAGTGTTAGCAATTGTGAAAGACTAAATGATAGTTGAGTATGTGGACTTGCTGAAAAGCTCTTATATTGACTCTTTCCGATGTTACGATAAATTGCGGTCGCTTCAATGACTGAGATTATAGTTTGCTAGTTTCTTAATGAAGTTTCTGATTCATACTTTACATTGTGAATAGATTTTTACTTTAGCATAAGAAATCATATGACAATATATATATATATATGTTGCTATTCTAAGAATGATCATGATGCCCACATGTCCGTATTTTGTTTTATCGACACCTCTATCTCTAAGCATGTGGACATATATTTTCCGATATCGGCTTCTGCTTGAGGAAAAGCAAGGTCTAAGCTTGGGGGAGTTGATACGTCCATTTTGCATCATGCTTTTATATCAATATTTATTGCATTATGGGCGGTTATTACACATTATGTCACAATAGTTATGCCTTTTCTCTCTTATTTTACAAGGTTTACATGAAGAGGGAGAATGCCGGCAGCTGGAACTCTGGGCTGGAAAAGGAGCAAATATTAGAGACCTATTCTGCACAACTCCAAAAGTCCTGAAACTCCACGACAGTCAGTTTTGGAATATGTTAAAAATATTGGGTGAAGAAAGCACCAGAGGTGGGCCACCCACCATCCATGAGGGTGGAGGGCGTGCCCCAGCCTCGTGGGCCACCTGGCAGCCCCTCGATGCCCATCTTCTGATATACGGTGTATTTTGCCCTGGAAAACACAAGAAGGAAGCTTTCGGGACGAAGCGCCGCCGTCTCGAGGCGGAACCTTGGCAGAAATAATCCAGGGCTCCGGCGGAGCTGTTCTGCCGGGGAAACATCCCTCCGGGATGGGGAAATCGTCATCATCATCAATCCTCTCATCGGGAGGGGGTCAATCTCCATCAACATCTTCACCAGCACCATCTCCTCTCAAACCCTAGTTCATCTCTTGTATCCGATCTTTGTCTCAAAACCTCAGATTGGTACATGCGGGTTGCTAGTAGTGTTGATTACTCCTTGTAGTTGATGCTAGTTGGTTTATTCCGTGGAAGATTATATGTTCAGATTCTTTATGCATATTCATACCCCTCTGATTATGAACATGAATATGATCTGTGAGTAGTTACGTTAGTTCCTGAGGACATGGGGGAAGTCTTGTTATAAGTAGTCATGTGAATTAGGTATTCGTTCGATATTTTGATGAGATGTATGTTGTCTTTTCTCTAGTGGTGTTATGTGAACATCGACTACATGACACTTCACCATTGTTTGGGCCTAGGGGAAGGAATTGGTAAGTAATAAGTAGATGATGGGTTGCTAGAGTGACAGAAGCTTAAACCCTAGTTTATGTGTTGCTTCGTAAGGAGCTGATTTGGATCCATATGTTTCATGCTATGGTTAGGTTTACCTTAATTCTTCTTTCGTAGTTGTGGATGCTTGCGAAGGGGGTTAATCATAAGTGGGATGCTTGTCCAATAAGGGCAATACCCAAGCACCGGTCCGCCCACATATCAAATTATCAAAGTAACGAACGCGAATCATATGAGCATGATGAAAACTAGCTTGACAATAATTCCTATGTGTCCTCGGGAGCGCTTTCCTTTATATAAGAGTTTGTCCAGGCTTGTCCTTTGCTACAAAAAGGATTGGGCCACCTTGCTGCACCTTGTTTAATTTTGTTACTTGTTACCCGTTATGAATTACCTTATCACAAAACTATCTGTTACCGATAATTTCAGTGCTTGCATAGAATACCTTACTGAAAATTGCTTGTCATTTCCTTCTGCTCCTCGTTGGGTTTGACACTCTTACTTATCGAAAGGACTATGATAGATCCTCTATACTTGTGGGTCATCAGTGATCAACTTGCGGGTTCTGTGACCTTGTGAACTTATGCATAGGGGTTGGCACACGTTTTCGTCTTGACTCTCCGGTAGAAACTTTGGGGCACTCTTTGAAGTTCTTTGTGTTGGTTTGAATAGATGAATCTGAGATTGTGTGATGCATATCATATAATAAAACTCGCGGATACTTGTGGTGACATTGGAGTATCTAGGTGACATTAGGGTTTCTGTTGATGTGTGTCTTAAGGTGTTATTTTAGTGCGAACTCTGGGGTTGTTTGTGACACTTATAGGGATAGCCCAATAGATCGATCAGAAAGAATAACTTTGAGGTGGTTTCGTACCCTACAATAATCTCTTCATTTATTCTCCGCTATTAGTGACTTTGGAGTGACTCTTTATTGCATGTCCAGGGATTGTTATATGATCTAATTATGTTATCACTGTTGAGAGAACTTGCACTAGTGAAAGTATGAACCATAGGACTTGTTTCCAAGCATTGCAATACCGTTTTTGCTCATGTTTGTTACTAGTCACCTTGATGTTTTTATATTTTCATATTACAAAAACCTATATCTACCCTCCATATTACGCTTGTGTCACCATCTCTTCGCCGAACTAGTGCACCTATACAATTTACCATTGTATTGGGTGTGTTGGGGACACAAGAGACTCTTTGTTGTTTAGTTGCAAGGTTGCTTGAGAGAGACCATCTTCATCCTACACCTCCCATGGATTGATAAACCTTAGGTCATCCACTTGAGGGAAATTTGCTACTATCCTACAAAGCTCTGCACTTGGATACCGCATATAGGTACAATCTGTAGCAATCTGAAAAATTAGGACAGACTGTTCTGAAGTTTTGGAGTTACGGAAGTATTCGAAGTTTTGGAGTTATGGAAGTATTCGAAGTTTACAGATTGCTACAGACTGTTCTATTTTTCAGATTGCTACAGACCGTTCTATACCGCATATAGGTAGGTATAGTGGACTCATATGGAAAAACTGGGTTTAAGGATTTTGGATGCACAAGTAGTAATCCCACTTAGTACAAGCGAAGGCTAGCAAAAGATTGAGAAGCATCCAACCAAGAAACGAAAAATCTGATAAGCAAGCATTAAGCATAACTAACACCGAATAATGCACCACAAGTAGGATGTAATTTCATTGTATAACTATTGACTTTCGTGCTTGCATAGGGAATCACAAACCTTAACATCAATATTCTTACTAAAGCATAATTACTCATCAACATGACTCACATATCACTATCATTGTATCGCAAAACTATTACAAAGAATCGAGTTTATTTTGCCTAATGATCTTCATGAAAGTTTTTATTATATCCCTCTTGAATATCTATCACTTTGGGACTAATTTATATGTTGCTTTTGATAGCTCAAATAAGTCTAAGGGAAGAACATGAGCATAACAAAATTCTTCTCTCAAAATAATTTAAGCGAAGCATGAGATAATTTCTTCAAAATTTTCCTAACTCTCAAATAAATCTAAGTGAAGCATGAGAGCATTTCTTCCAAAATATTAAAGCACACCATGCTCAAAAAGATATAAGTGAAGCACATAGAGCAATTCTAACAAATCATTGCATAATTTTGGCTCTCTCAAATAGGTGTGTTCAGCAAGGATACTTTGCTCAAAACAAAAGGAAAAACAAGCAAAGACTCATATACTACAAGATGCTCCAAGCAAAACTCATGATATGTGACGAATCAAAATATAGCTCCAAGTAGAATACCGAAGGTCGTTAGAAGAAAGAGGGGATGCCACTCGGTACATCCCCAAGCCTAGTTGCTTGTTCCTCTTGGGATAATAACTTGGGGTGCCATGGGGCATCCCCAAGCTTAGGTTCTTCTTACTCCTTATTCCTTCATACATCGTGATCTCACCCAAAAATTGAAAACTTCAATCACACACAACTCAACAAAACCTTCGTGAGATCCCTTAGTATGACAAAACAAATCACTACTCTATGTATTGTTGTAAACCCATTCATATTTTAGTTTTGCATTATATCTATTGTACTCCAACTTTACCATGGCTTATACCCTCCAATACAAACCATAGATTCATCAAAATAAGCACACAACGCAAAGAAAACAGAATCTGTCAAAAATAGAACAGTCTGTAGCAATCTGAAAACTTCGAATACTTCCATAACTCCAAAACTTCAGAAAAATTAGGACAATGTGGAAAATTTGTATATCAATATTGTGTACAAAAATCAAGATTTTATCACACTTCTGTGATTAATTACAATTTATTTACTGGGCGCAAAAGTTTCTATTTTTCAACAAGATCAAATCAACTATCACCCAACATGATCCCAAAGGCTTTGCTTGGCACAAACACTAACTAAAATATAAAAACACAATCATAACAGTAGCATAATTGTGCAAAACACTAAAGAACGAAAAAAAGGCAAAAATAAATTTTATTCGTTGGGTTGCCTCCCAACAAGCGCTACCGTTTTACGCCCCTAGCTAGGCATTGATAATTTTAATGATGCTCACATGAAAGATGACAATTGAAACACGAAGAGAGCATCATGTGGCATGTCAAAAACAAGCTTAAGTCTAACATACTTAATATGCATAGGCATTTTGTAAGAAAACAAATTATCAAGACAAGCAAAAACTAGCATATGCAAAGAAGAAGAAAGAAACAATAGCAAACTCAATGTAACAAGAGGTAATTTAGTGACATGAATATTTCTACAACCATATTTTCCTCTCTCATAATAATTACATGTAGGATCATAATCAAATTCAACAATAGAGATATCACATAACATATTCTCTACATGATCCACATGCATGGAAAGTTGACACTCTTCCAATATAGTGGGATTATCATCAACTAAAGTCATGACCTCTCCGAACCCACTTTTATTATAAAATTCAGATTGAACACTCTCCAAATATGTGGGATTATTTTTTGCTAAAGTTGACACTCTTCCAAACTCATTTTTAATATTATCACAAGCATATTCATCATGATGTTTAAATAAATTTTCAAGATCATAAGAATCATTATCACCTCAATCATGATCATTGCAATAAGTAGTGGACATAGCAAAACAAGCATCCCCAAGCTTGGGATTTTGCATATCACTAACAAAATTTACATTAATAGAATGTATAATAACATCATTTCAATCATGCTTTTCATGCAAGAAGCTATCATGAATATCTTTATAAATTTCTTTGTTTAACACTTCATCACAATTTTCAGATTCATAAATCTCAAGCAAAACTTCATAAAGATAATCTAGTGAACTCAATTCACTAGCAATTGGTTCATCATAATTGGATCTTTTGAAAAGATGTCAAGTGGATGAGGATCCATATCGATACATTTTTAGCAAGCGAAGGTGCAAGCAAATAGAAGGCACATGGCAACACAAGCAAACAAAAGATCAAACGAGAAAAAGGCAAACGAAAAGAAGGCAAATAAATGGGAATTTTTTGTGATGTGGGGGACATACGAGAGGAAAATGGCAAATAATGTAAATTGCAAGGAGATGAGGTTTGTGATTAGGATCCTGATAGACGTTGATGATGTCTCCCTGGCAACGGTGCTAGGAATTCCTTTTGATGCAGCTTGAACTACGTCGGTATTTCCCCAAAGAGGAAGGGATGATGCAGCACAACTACGGTAGGTATTTCCTTTAGTGATGAGACCAAGATTATCGAACCAATAGGAGAACCATTGAACACTATGTAAATGGTACCTGCACAGAAAGAACAAATACTTACAACCCGACGTGTAAGAGGGGTTGTCAATCCCTCCTGGGTAAAAAGATAGACAAATTTGTAGTGGGTTGGATAAATAGATCTCGGGAAAGGCGAAATAAAATAAATAACAAAAAAATGCAGCAAGGTATTTTTGGGTTTTTGGATTAATAGATATGGAAAAGCGAATTAAAATAGATCTCAAAGGCAAATATGATAAGGAATAGACCAGGGGGCGTAGATTTCACTAGTGGCTTCTCTAGAGAAAAATAGCATACGATGGGTAAACAAATTACTGTTGGGAAATTGATAGAACTTCAAATAATACGATGATATCCAGCCAATGATCATTATATAGGCATCACGTCTAAGATTAGTAGATTGACTTGTACCTGCATCTAGTACTATTACTCCATAGATCGACCGCTATCCAGCATGCATCTAGTGTATTAAGTTCATGAAGAAACGGAGTAATGCAATAAGAATGATGACATGAGGTAGACAAGGTCTATTCATGTAGGAATAGACCCCATCTTGTTATCCTTAATAGAAATGATACATACGTGTCATGTCCCCTTTTATCACTAGGATTGAGCATCGTAAGATCGAACCCATCACAAAGCACCTCTTCCCATGGCAAGAAAAATTGATCTAGTTGGCCTAACTAAACCAAAGATTCGAAGAACAAATACAAGGCTATAAGCAATCATGCATATAAGAGATCAAAACTCAAACAACTTTCATGGATAAAATAGATCTGATCATAAACTCAAAGTTCATTGGATCCCAACAAACACACCGCAAAAAGAGTTACATCAAATAGATCTCCAAGAAACCATTGTATTGAGAATCCCAAGAGAGAGAGAGAGGAAGCCATCTAGCTACTAACTACGGACCCGAAGGTCTACAATGAACTACTCATGCATCATCGGAGAGGCACCAATGAGGATGATGAACCCTCCGTGATGGTTTCTAGATTGGATCTGTGGTTTCTGGAACTTGCGGCGGCTGGAATTGTGTTTAGTCGACTCCCATAGGGTTTTTGGATTTTCAGGGTATTTATAGAGCAAAGAGGCGGTGTGGGAGGCCACCGAGGTGGGCACAACCCAACAGGGCACACCTAGGCCACCAGGCGCACCCAGGTGGGTTGTGCCCCTCTCGGGGCACCCGTCTGGTACTTCTTTGGCCCATCTTGTGTCTTCTGGTCCATAGAAAATCTCCAAAAAGTTTTGCTGTGTTTGGACTCCGTTTGGTATTGATTTTCTGCAAAGTGAAAAACAATCAAAAAACAACAACTGGCACTGGGCACTATGTCAATAGGTTAGTCCCCAAAAATGATATAAAGTTGCAAGAAAATGATTTAAAAACATCCAATAATGATAATGTAACAACATGGAACAATAAAAAATTATATATATATTGGATACGTATCACGCTGCCGTATCATGAAGGTTGCATGCTTGTAACCAAGTAGAGATGTCGTGCTTTGGTGTTCAGTTCGAGGGACTATTCGTGGGTTGTACGAGAGATCATTCATCGATGGTTCAAGGGACTCCAAGTACGATCTACATCGACAAGTTCTTCTTCTCGCTGCAACTCGGGGATGGTAATGATCGTGATCCCAACCCGTTATGCATCTTCATATTGATCTTGGGTGTGCATAGGCACGATTTATTTTGTTTTCTACTACGTTTCCCAATGGTTACATCGTGAGCAGGTATATGAGTAGGTGTAGGTTGAGATCTAGATCACATCTGATTGTGAGGGTTGATGTTCTTGCTATGCTTCACTCGAGTGTTTCTTCAATTCAATTTATCGATGACATGGTGTCACTTTTTACAAGGTTCTGGTAATCGATCGGCTCTAGTTGTCGACGATCTGTTACTTGGGCTTCACGATCCGACAATGCTTCATAGTCTAGAGCTAATCGTCGCCGGAGAATTAGAGGGATGATATTAGAACCACATTGGGTTTCTAACTATGAGGATTAGAGGAACTAGGTCTAGTTCTAAGTAGTCAACTAGGAACAACTTGAACTAGAACTAGATTAACTAGAGGAGGCTCCAAAACTTCTGTATTGAGAAGGGACAACACCTGATATATATATAGGTTAGAGGGGAGGAGAGGCTGCCAAGAGGAGGGGAGGACTCCCCTCCCCTTGCGCTGGCCCAGGGAGGAAAGAGGAGTCCTCCCCCACTTGGATTTGGACATCCCTACACGGAAAGGGGGGCGCCTCCCCACTTGGGCCCTTGCAGCCCAAGTTGCCTTCCACCTCTAGGTCTTTTAAGGCCCGTTGATATTTAATTTAATATAAAATCCTTCTAATAATTACTAGACCCTTTTATATATAATTTAACATCACCAGAAATATGTTCCACCTATATATTAATTATCAGGAATACCCGGTATTATCGGATAAACTCCAAAACCTTCTAGTGACTCCAAATGCTTCTGGTTCCTCTCAGAACTATTCTGAATATTAATGAAACAGTTCCATAAATAAATCCTCAATACTCTCATCTTACTAAAACCCAATAGATCGTGATTACCTTAAGCTTGTGACCCCGTAGGTTCAGTAAATCATTTACGTGAACGAAAACCCTTCGTTCAATGACCAATAGCGGAACCATGAACGTCCATATCGATCCCTATGATTACACAAATCACATTCAAGTGAACCATTTGTTATCATGTGATGTTCCCTTTGCTTCATGATACTTTACAATACCCGGGTGCATCGTTATCCTCCCGAGTCATGCACATGCGCACTACCATTGATCCCGGTGCCGGTATTTGTTACAATACCCGGGGTGCATCGGTATCCTCCTGAGTCGGGCATATCCGCGGATAGTGACCGATCACGTCTCAGATATTTGATTCTAAAATCGGATATCTCAAATTAGAAATCTGAAATCCATGTTATTACACGCAACGTGAAACCTAATCTAAGCGGAGCTCGCTCGGTTCTGCAGTGCCCATGTCCTGCGGTCAGCTCCGCTCCACAAAATGTTGGCTCGGTCGCCGACAAGGTAGAGTAGAGCATGGGACATGAGCCGGCTCATGGGACTCAAGGCGCTACCGTCTCCCATGCCCTACTCTTCCTCCTCAGAGCCCGGAACCCGGACGGTGCCGGTGGACGTCAGACTGATGAAGGATCCGTCCTGGGACGAGCCGGCGACATCCACGACGACGCAGTTGCGGCGCCCAGACTGGTGCACCATACGGGGCGCCAAAGCATGCGACTCCACCTCGCCGACGTCCACGTCTGCGAGGGCCGCCGCCGCCTCCCGCGTCCGCTGCCTCGCACAGTGGGCATGCCGCGCCATGTTTGCGTCGGACGAGGCACATGGTGTGTCCATGGCCTCGGTGCGCCAACAGAGTTGTTGCGCGTCCGCCACCGTGTTTGGACGCGAGACGGACCGCACCGCCTCCGGTGAGGCAGCAACCACACCTTGTGCCGGATCCATGAGCCATTTGGGAGGATGCAATGGTTTTCCGACGGAAGGAGTCCAAGTGCTGCCTTGCACGGGTCTCCTCCTTGGAGCGGCGAAGCGCAAGCTGGACGGCCATCTCCTTCTCGGGGCCGCGTGGGATGAGGTCGGGGTCGATAGATCTGGAGGTGAAGGACTCGGATTCGATGCCTACCATGCCAAAGAAGGCCGGACGGGAGCTTAGGTGGCGGAGGGGGGTAGAGTGAAGTGGTTAGGGCTTGGCCGGGCAGATTGGAAGGAATATATGTGTGGTCGGATGGGCCAGTTTGAGCCGGGTCCGACGTGCCGGACGCGCCCGGGCGCCCTCATACCCGCCCCATATTTGGGCTGGCTATGGAGGGTGCCGGTCAGTCCGGGCGTTTGAGACCCGTTTGAGACGCCCGTATGGGTCGATTTTTGTGACCGGCCAGCGATCGGGCCGTCGCCCGGGTGTTTGAGGCGGGTTCAGGACGTCCGGCTATATATGCTCTTATCGCCGTGGAGGCGAGATGACTACTATAAATACCAAATGCCCTTTTAAAAGCTGCTTTTAGATATGTATAAGTTTTTTAACGGGGTACTATCGAAACTCCCCTCATCCCCTCATCATCTGATAATCATCAAGGAAAATAGTGAACAGTACAGATAAGGCCTGCAGTGTAATACGATATGACATAACCATAATTCTCGAATTAGTCCCGGCTTGTTTCCGACGAAATGTGTTTTTAGCTAACTTCATGAAAAAGTTTGAGGAAGAATACAGAACTTTCTTCCTTGTGATTTTTCGTTCTTAGCAAGAGGATACACGTACTTAAGAGGCCGAATGATACCGATGCCAATGCTGTTTGAAGGCGTCTTTGAAGAGTTTGCCCACACATTATCGGGTTGTGGGCATGTTGACGGAAGAGTATGAGTTGACCGACGTCGTCATGGTTTGGACTTTTGCACGATTGTAGCTTGATCAATCTTGTGTCGTGTGGTTTTTCGGTCTTGTTTTCCATATAAACCCTGTTTTGGTTTTCTCTATCATATAATGAAATCGGCAGTGCACCTGCTTTGCATGTAAAAAAAAACTTAGGGGGCTAACCTCAGTTGCATGCGACGAGTCTAGTCGGATAAGCATGGGAATTAATTATAATCATCGCAAGAAAATTAATCAACCACATTTGGTTGGTTTTCCTTAGAGCTTTGCTTGTCTGGCTTTGTGATCTCCACGTCTTTCTCAATATCCACGGGCTGGTTATAAGATACAATTGGCATGATGTGGCTAAGAGCAAACTGTGTTATCCTGTCGTTAATTAAGTGTATCCAAATTTAACCTTATAGTACTTCCTTAGATGTATGTACACTTCAGCGGAGGAAACAAGACATCGTCCTCAGCACCTGTTCTGACAACGACGTCTCCGTGTTCACGAGTTATCTTCTTTGCAGTTTTTTTGCGGGCATCTTCTTTGCATTTTCAACTATACGTATCCTAATTATACATTTTGTTGGTTAGTATATAGTATATTTAAGCACTAAAGCGTTGAAGCTTGTTAACTTAGGCGGAGATTCGTGTGTGTACACATACATATGTACAACTCAGTCATGGTATATATAATTATATACTCTGCAACCGGTTGCAAAATACCCGTTGTCTCCATCTTCTGCACAGTTTGAACTTTCGCGTGCTTTATCTGAATGTGACTTGTAATATACTATTGGTAAGTTGTGGACAAAGCGATCATTATCCATGTAGAACACTTCTTAAAATCATCACAGATTAACAGCAGTTTCCAAAACGACATTTTCTCATTAAAAAATTATGAATCGTATTTTGACTTAATTTTCAAAAGCTTTGTCAGATTGAAGAATACGATATGGCATTGCAAGTCTTCTGTAAATGCGCTCATGTTTCATTTAGAAACGTTGCTCAAACACCATACACTTTAAGAGTAATTTTAAAAATGATGGATTTTTTTTACAGAACCAATGAGATATTTGTTTCCTCTTGTCCAACGGTTTATCGGAATGACACAAATGATATGACATTAGAAAGCTGCTGCAAATGTGCTCCTTTTTCATATACAAAGTTGTTGCCAATGCCAAAAGGTTTAAAAGTAATATGAGAATGGCAGAAATTTGAACGAAATTGTGTTTTTGGGTTAATTTTTAAAGGGTTGCCGGAATGTAGCAAATGATATGTTGTTAGATTTTTGCTACATAACTATTTCCAAAATTCTTTATGATTTGAATTTTAATTTTGAAAATGGTGGAATTCATTTTGAAGGCAAAAAAAAAACTTTTTCTGAATGGGGCAAATGATAAACATTGGAAAGCTACAAATACATGGAACATTTTCATGTAGAAAGTCTCAAATTCCTATCTATTTACAAGAACATAAAAAAAATGATACAATCATATGTGTTACCTTAGTCGCGAAAATAGAGTGTTCGAAATGCACTCTCTATAGAATTTGAACTTTGAGGCTTTTCTGTCCGAATCCACTCTTTTATTCCGTGCAGCTTCTGGCTCTAACTCCTCAATTATTCATTGCAATTAGGAAAATGTACAATGTTGGAAAGCTGTTGAAAAGGAGCACCTTTTTCGTGTTGAACATTTTTTTCAAATTCGCCATGGTTAAAGAGCAATTTTGAATATGGTAGAAAAAATATCGTCCTACGGTCAAGATCCCAGAATCACTATGAAGATGCATACAAAGTTAATTCATATTGTTACCAAGTTCGAGTTGCATCAGAAGAGTTGGTGTAGATCATTCTTGAATCCCTTGAAACGTCCCATGAATGATCCCTCGAACAAAAGATCGAAAGCACGATCTCTCTATGGATTGCAAGCATACGGGCTTGACGATCCGGCAGCACTTCGCCTTCCAGAGCTTTGCATCGCCGAAGAATTAGAGGGGGGAGAAGAGTACCTCACGGGGCTTCTCTCTATTATTTGGATCTAGAGAAACTAGAGAGAACTAGTGAGGCGGTGCCCAGAATAAAAGAGACTTGTGTGTCTCTAGGGGGCGTCCGCCTCATGTATATATAGGTGAGCGTGGAAGGGGGCCCCCTCCCTTGGCGCGCCGGCCTACGAGTGGGAGTCCTCCTCCAACTC
>NC_041389.1:387336457-387337486 GCF_002162155.2 Triticum dicoccoides | reverse complement strand
CCCGGTAATTTTTGGAGCCCTTTCATATTTATTTTAGGTCCTCTACTGTATTTTTCATCTACCCCGCATTATCTGCTTCTCTACAAAACCCTTCCCGTACCCTAAAATCTTTGGGGTTTCTTTGAAAAAGCTAATTCTTCTAAGAAAAACAGCTCATACACCTTAACAAAGATACAAAGATATATCGGACCTAACAAAGCCACCAACGCCTGCACGTTAATTAATGTTTGGTTAAGCAAGGCTCTCTTTTCTTCTCGCAGAAAAAGGCTCTCCTGCGAGGGATCGGCCCCTTGTTTTTTTTTTCCTGAAGCTATTGAGAACACTAACATATACAACATCTAAGAAGGCACTCTACAGATATTCACATATCCAGCTGGTTGTGGCAACCTGTTGCATCCATACATCATTAGCAAAACTAGAACAGTGTATGTATAAAATACATAAAGCTTTTGCATGCATGCTAGCTTTAAGACAAAATAAAAACATATCGATGTCCATTACCAATGAGATTAACCTATAACTGATTAAACAAACAGACGCACCGAATGAAAAGTTGTTCGGCGTATTTGTCCTGCCCAATGAAGATCAGAACTACCCCATTTTCCATGCACGCATATGTGCAAAGCCGAGCCAACTGGCCAAACAAAGCTGTCCATATTTTTCTACACGGGGAAAAGAAGATGAGGATCACATCGACGCACGCATGCATGCACATTTCTTTAGGGTTTGTTTGTCCGTAACTTTCACGACGAGCAGCGCGAATCGGAGAAAGATACGAGCTGACGCTGACTGCTCGGGAGACAACGTGGCGGCATGCATATGGGCGTCGCCATGCAGAAGTGTGACGCCACGGCGCCAGCAGCTCCTGCCTCGCTCAACGCTGGTGGCAACAACACGGCGGACAGTAATTTCCCGCCGGCCCACGTCGCGATTGGATCGGATCCTCTGCCTTTTGGGAAGGATAAAATGGCCGGTTTGAATTTAGATAACCTACGGTCTCCATCTCCCTCTCCAAGTGTCACTATCGCG
>NC_041389.1:387316556-387336233 GCF_002162155.2 Triticum dicoccoides | reverse complement strand
AGTTGGAGAAACTTATTCGGTGAAGTACGAATGTTTTTTTACGGTGCTGTGCTGGACTTACATTTATATGAATCATTTTTATTATAAATAAGAGTGAGAGACAACACAGTGGTAAAACAGATAACATCCGACACATTCAAGAAGGAACAGAGAATAACAAAAGGAGAACCAAAAGCAAGCTGCAACAAGCAGCCAACACCAAGAACTCAGCACCCGTCACCACTATGTGGACCGAGAAGAGCGGGGGCAGATTTTGTTGGATCGGTCGAAGTGAGAATTGCCACAGAGAAAACATGGAGAAGAAGTCACCAGCTGCCTTGTGATCACTCCGCACAAGGAACTAGGAGAGTTGCAGCCACTGCCAAAGGGCTTCCCTCTGCCTAGTCACATCGCGACAAAGAGGGCCGCAAACCATGCCTAAGGGCAATGTTCCACGAGACAACCTTAAACCTCCTCTGGGCGGCACCACGACCACCATAAAAAAAATATAGAGAACCAAAACGCTATGCGAAGCACCAAATCCTCAGGCATCTTCGAAGGGCACCAAACTTAGAGACTTCACTGCCCATGACCACCCAAGAGATAGGTAGAATGATAACACTAGGATGGCCAAAGCAATGACCGTTGCCATAGAACACTTCCATCGCCACCACAAGATATCCCAACAAACCAACCGCACTCCAAACGAGACACGATGCAACCAACAACGGATTCATGGCTCTAAGACTATGCCCTCAACGTGAAACGACATCGAAGACGCTGTTGTTGTCCGATCTAGAGATGGATCTAAGGCTTTCGCCTAGGGCACACCACTGTACAAGCTATAGAAGATTCATAATGGCTCCTTCAAGAAGGGAAGGGGCGCCTGGAGTTGTTGTCGTCATCATTGCAGACAAAGTCATCTCAGGTTTTTGCCTGAAGCACCGTATCCTGGACCAATCTGCCACATGTTGTCTGGTACGTCTCCAACGTATCTATAATTTTTTATTGTTCCATGCCATTATAATATCAATCTTGGATGTTTATTATGCAATTATATATCATTTTTTGGGACTAACCTATTAACCTAGTGCCTAGTGCCAGTTGCAATTTTTTTGCTTGTTTTTGGCTTTTTAGGAAATCAATATCAAACAGAGTCCAAACAGAGAAAAAACTTTGGATTATTTTTTTCTGAAGCAGAAGAGACCCTAGAAGATTCGGGAGAAGACCTGATGAGCCACAAGAGAACGATAAGCAAAGGAAGCGCGCCCCAAGGGGGCACCCCCCAGGCTTGTGGGCCCCTCGTGGTACCTCTTGACCTAATTCCGCCTCTACAAATTCTCAAATTTTCCCCTGATAATAGAGAGCCACCCAAATAACTTTTTTCTCCACCGCAAGTTTCTGTTCTTGAGAGATCCCATCTGGAGGTCTTCTCCGGTACTCTACCGGAGGGGGAATCAACTACGGAGGGGCTCTACATCAACCTTGTTGCCCTTTTGATGATGTGTGAGTAGTTTACCACAGACCTACGGGTCCATAGCTAGTAGCTAGATGGCTTCTTCCCTCTCTTTGATCTTCAATACAATGTTCTCCTTGATGTTCTTAGAGATCTATTCGATGTAATCACTTTTAGCAGTGTGTTTGTTGGGATCCGATGAATTTTGAGTTTATGATCAGATTATCCATGAATATTATTTAAGTCTTCTCTGAACTCTTTTATGTATAATTATTATAGCTTTGTATTTCTCTTCGATCTATCGATTTGGTTAGGCCAACTAGATTGATTTTTCTTGCAATGGGAGAGGTGCTTTGTGATGGGTTCAATCTTGCGGTGATCTATATCCCAGTGATAGGAAGGGGCAAGACATGTGCTTGTATTGTTGCCATTAAGGATAAAATAATGGGGTTTATTCATGAGTGAGTTTACTTTGTCTACATCATGTCATCTTGCTTAAGGCGTTACTCTGTTCTTTATGAACTTAATACTCTAGATGCATGCTAGATAGCGGTTGATGTGTGGAGTAATAGTAGTAGATGCATGTAGGAGTTGATCTACTTGTCTCGGATGTGATGCCTATATACATGATCATTGCCTTGGATATGGTCATGATTATTCGTTTTTCTATAAATTGTCCAACGGTAATTTGTTTACCCACCGTATTTTCAAGAGAGAAGCCTCTAGTGAAAACTATGACCCTTGGGTCTATTTTCATCACATGTTAAAATCCAAAAATACATTGCTGTAATTTTATTTGCTTCATTTTACTTTGTGTTTTATTTATCTATCTATCACTACGAGATTTGATCCTTGCAATTAACCGCCGAGGGATTGACAACCCCTTGTTCACTTGGGTGCAGTATTTGTTATTTTGTGTGTAGGTACTGCTAACGAGGTGATGCATGGTTTTCCTACTGGATTGATAACATTGGTTCTTAACTGAGGGAAATACTTATCGCTACTATATTGCATCATCTTCTCCTCTACGAAGAAATCCCAACGTGGCTCACAAGCAGCATTGTCTGCCGGATCTGGGAAAGCATATGAGCGCGAGACTGTTGGGGAACGTAGTAATTTCAAAAACTTTCCTACGCACACGCAAGATCATGGTGATGCATAGCAACGAGAGGGCAGAGCGTGTCCACGTACACTCGTAGACCGAAAGCGGAAGCGTTAGCACAACGCGGTTGATGTAGTCGTACGTCTTCATGGCCCGACCGATCAAGCACCGAAACTACGGCACCTCCGAGTTCTTGCACACGTTCAGCTCGATGACGTCCCTCGAACTTCGATCCAGTCGAGTGTCGTGGGAGAGTTCCGTCAGCACGACGGCGTGATGACGATCTTGATGTTCTACCGACGCAGGGCTTCGCCTAAGCACCGCTTCGATATTAACGAGGAGGACTATGGTGGAGGGGGGCACCGCACACGGCTAAGAGATTAAGAGATCAATTGTTGTGTCTATGGGGTGCGCCCCCGGCCTCGTATATAAAGGAGCAAGGGGGGAGGCGGCCGGCCAAGGAGGAGGGCGCGCCAAGGGGGGAGTCCTACTCCCACCGGGAGTAGGACTCCTCCTTTCCTTGTTGGAGTAGGAGAGAAGGAAAGAGGGGGAAAGGAAGAAGGAAAAGGGGGCTGCGCCCCTTGTCCAATTAGGACCAGGGGGGCGCAGGCCTCCTTCCTTTTGGCCTCTCTCCTCTATTCCCGTATGGCCCAATAAGGCACATATACTCCCCGGCAAATTCCCGTAACTCTCTGTTACTCCGAAAAATACCCGAATCACTCGGAACCTTTCCGAAGTCCGAATATAGTCGTCCAATATATCGATCTTTACGTCTCGACCATTTTGAGACTCCTCGTCATGTCCCCGATCTCATCCGGGACTCCGAACTCCTTCGGTACATCAAAACACATAAACTCATAATATAACCGTCATCTAACTTTAAGCGTGCGGACCCTACGGGTTCGAGAACTATGTAGACATGACTGAGACACGTCTCCGATCAATAACCAATAGCGGAACCTGGATGTTCATATTGGCTCCCACATATTCTACGAAGATCTTTATCGGTCAAACCGCATAACAACATATGTTTGTTCCATTTGTCATCGGTATGTTACTTGGCCGAGATTCGATCGTCGGTATCTCAATACCTAGTTCAATCTCGTTACCGGCAAGTCTCTTTACTCGTTCCGTAATACATCATCTCGCAACTAACTCATTAGTCACATTTCTTGCGAGGCTTATAGTGATGTGCATTACCGAGAGGGCCCAAAGATACCTCTCCGACAATCGGAGTGACAAATCCTAATCTCGAAATACACCAACCCAACAAGTACCTTTGGAGACACCTGTAGAGCACTTCGATGATCACCCAGTTACGTTGTGACGTTTGGTAGCACACAAAGTGTTCCTCCGGTAAACGGGAGTTGCATAATCTCATAGTCACAGGAACATGTATAAGTCATGAAGAAAGCAGTAGCAACATACTAAACGATCAATTGCTAAGCTAACGGAATGAGTCAAGTCAATCACATCATTCTCCTAATGATGTGATCCCGTTAATCAATGACAACTCTTTTGTCCATGGCTAGGAAACTTAACCATCTTTGATTCACGAGCTAGTCAAGTAGAGGCATAGTAGTGACACTATGTTTGTCTATGTATTCACACATATATTATGTTTCCGGTTAATACAATTCTAGCATGAATAATAAACATTTATCATGATATAAGGAAATAAATAATAACTTTATTATTGCTTCTAGGGCATATTTCCTTCAGTCTCCCACTTGCACTAGAGTCAATAATCTAGTTCACATCACCATGTGATTTAACACCAATATTCACATCTGTATGTGATTAATACCCATAGTTCACATTGTCATGTGAGCAACACCCAAAGGGTTTACTGGAGTCAATAATCTAGTTCACATCTCTATGTGATTAACACCCAAAGAGTACTAAGGTATGATCATGTTTTGCTCGTGAGAGAAGTTTAGTCAACGGGTCTGTCACATTCAGAGCCGTATGTATTTTGCAAATATTCTATGTCTACAATGCTCTGCGCGGAGCTACTCTAGCTAATTGCTCCCACTTTTAACATGTATCCAAATTGAGACTTAGAGTCATCTGGATTGGTGTAAAAGCTTGCATCAATGTAACTCTTTACGACGAACTCTTTTATCACCTCCATAATCGAGAAACATCTCCTTAATCCTCACTAAGGATATTCTTAACCGTTGTCCAGTGATCTACTCTTAGATCAAAATTGTATTCCTTTGCCAAACTCAGAGCAAGGTATACAATAGGTCTGGTACACAGTATAGCATATTTTATGGACCTATGACTGAAGCATAGGGAATGACTTTTCATTCTCTTTCCATTTTCTGCCATGGTCGGGTTTTGAGTCTTACTCAACTTTATACCTTTGCATCACAAGCAAGAACTCTTTCTTTGATTGTTCCATTTTGAACTGCTTCAAAATCTTGTCAAGGTATGTACTAATTAAAAATCTTATCAAGCGTCTTAATCTATATCAATAGATCTTGATGCTCAATATGTAAGTAGCTTTACTGAGGTCTTTCTTTGAAAAAATCCTTTCAAACACTCCTTTATGCTTTCCAGAAAATTCTACATCATTTCTGATCAAAAATATGTCATTCACATATACTTATCAGAAAGGCTGTAGTGCTCCCACTCACTTTCTTGTAAATACAGGCCTTTCCAAAGGTCTGCATAAAACCATATTCTTTGATCAACTCATCAAAGCATATATTCCAACTCCGAGATGCTTGCACCAGTCCATTGATGGATTGCTGGAGCTTGCACACTTTGTTAGCACCTTTAGGATTGACAAAACCTTCTGGTTGCATCATATACAACTGTTCTTTAATAAATCCATTAAGGAATGCAGTTTTGACATTGATTTGCCAGATTTCATAAAATGTGGCAATTGCTAACATGATTCAGACAGACTTAAGCATCGTTACGAGTGAGAAAATCTCATCGTATTCAACATCTTGAACTTGTCGAAAACCTTTCGCAACAAGTCGAGCTTTGTAGATAGTAACACTATGTAACATCCCAAATTTTAAAGTTGGAATGTTATACATAGATCATCAATTGCATATCTTATTTTATTGCATTTTGGGTTTGATCCTAGAAATTCTAAGCAACTCAAGGACCCACACAAAGAGTTGGGGATTTCGTAAATTTCATATTTGAGTTTTCTCAAATTTTTGAAATAGGATCATTTGATTTTATTTATTTTATCTTCAATTATTTCAATTACAAAAATATGAGAGAGGGAATAAAATGACTTTCCCAAATTATAGAAATATTCAGGATTTAATAAAAAAATCAAATAAGATTTTATTTTGGATTTTATTGCTATTTTATTTGAATTAGGAAAAATGTACGTTTTCCAAAATTGCATTTAGGCCCCAAATAAATGTTCATCTTGTCCGACTTGATTTAGAAATTGGGGAAAATTTATTTCGGGATTTTTGGAGTCCATTTAGTATTTCTTTCGTTTGTTTTTCTATGCAAAAATTATTCAAAAAAAGTCCGAACCGACCTTGGGCCGTAACCGGCCAGGACTCCGCCTGGCCGGGGGTCTTTAAGTAGCGCCGCCCCGGGCCTCCCCAGCCCAAGCCGCCGCCCCAGCCCCCCCGCCGCCACCCGCGCCCAAACCCTAACCCTAATCCACCGCCGCCTGCCGCCGTCGCCGGACCCGCCATCGGAGCCGCCGCCGGACCCGCCGCCGAGGTTAACCCCGCCGCCGTTGTTTTTTTGAGAAAAACCGTTCGGTTTTCCGTCGGTTTTTTATTAGATCATTTTTTTTCGGTTTAGGTTAATTAGCGAGCGTTCGCTCGTTCGTTCGTTTTAACGAACACGTTCATCGTTTAGATCGAGATAACGAACGTTCGTTCGTTAATCTGTTCGTCGTTTTTCTTTTTCTCGGATTCATTCCGCGATTTTTCTGATCGCGATTTCTGATCCGATTTTTGTTTTAGTTTAACTTTTCGCTCGTTTATCGGAATCAGGCGATTCAAGCGCCTAGAGTTTCGTCTCAAAACCCTATTTCCATTTAATCTACTCGAACAAGTTTTTGCTTTTGTAAAATTTGACTTAGGTCCAGATTAGTAAATGAAGTTTGTTTCTTTCGTAGTTTGATCTTCATTGCTTTGTTCGATTTGACTCTTTTTGCCAACCAGAGTTCTTAAGTTGAACTTTCTGGTTAGATCTCTTATTCGAGTTTTACCTGTGCATTAGATGAGTACTTATTATATGCTTGTTTGTTTGTTTGCTTGCGATAGAGTACCCGAATTGCGCCGCTTGCTACTTCGAATCCCTAGGTTTCACGGATCATCAGCAAGGCAAGTAACACTTTGATCATATCTCTTTACTACCCGGTTTTATGCATTAGATCAATCCTTAAACAATTTGCATGATTAGGATCTGATTAAATTGTGGGTTGTGGGAAGTAAATGAGGTAGTACCTATTACCTGTTTTATTATCAAACCCTTTGGGAGTTACTTCTACGTTTGCTTATTATGCCATGCTATGCTAGTAGATATGGATTGGGTGAGTGAATATCCATGTCAGGTGTGAGATTGATAATTAATGGTTTATTTAAGGTGGCAACTTTAATACACATCTGGGTGGATTGAGGTACCTGGGTATTCCAGGATTGCCTGTTTGTTTTTGGACCGCCACCCAGGCTCAAAGGGATCATAAGATTATTCATGCTAGAAACTTCTGTGTGCAGCCACATGCTATTATGGGCTCTAGCATAGCTGAGTAAGTCGTGCGAACTCTTACAGTGGTAGACTAGCAGATGTAGGGGATGTACGTGGTACGGTCTACCCAATCGTAAGGTGCTAGCGCTTCTGAAAGACTATGTCTCGGTCATCCGTTTCTCAAACACCATGAAGTGCGAGAAAACAAACGGTGGCGATCGAGTCTTGTGGGGAAAAGTGTGCAACCTCTGCAGAGTGTACAAACTAATCATGATTAGCCGTGTCCCTGGTTATGGATGTTTTGAGTATCTAGTACTTGGATTATCATGTGAATCTCATCATGTTACTTTAATTAATGTTGTTGGGTTTTAATTATGATGCTTAATTGGGATTGAGAATGCTGTCAACCATTCTCAATGTTTAACACCTACCATGATAGTTAAATCAAATTTATTTCTTTGCAGTAGGGAAAAACTGGCTTTATGCAAAAAACTGTAGCCATAGAGCTTTCCACCAGCCATATATGCATGTAGTATAGCTTTATCATTTCATTACTCTCTATGTGTTACATTGCCAGCATATTCCATGTGCTGACCCGTTTTCAGGCTGCAACGTTCATGTTGCAGACTTTTCAAACAACGAGTAAGATGCTTTAGGATCATGGTCCTATACTCAGTGATGCCGTTGGAGTTGATGGACTCACTTATCTTCCAAGCCTTCCGCTGTTATCGTTATTAGATGGCCTTAAGCCATATTTATTATATTAAGCTCTCTTTTGAGACATTCGATGTAATAAGTGTGTGATTGCTACTCTGTTATAAATCCTTCAAGTACTGTGCGTGTCAGCATTACTGATCCAGGGATGACACTGATGCACAGAGATCAGACTGTTTGAGGTCTGGTCGCTACAAGATGGTATCAGAGCACACGCTGACTGTAGGACACGACCACTAAGACAAAGCCCTATATCACTACTCTCTATTCTTAGTTCTGACTCCTCATCTTTTCTACTCTCTTTTAGGATGGCGGATGCAAGGAACAAGTTCATGCAACCGGATGAAGATACACCCTTTGGACGACACCTAAAGGAAGTCACCAAGTACCTGAACATCGGAGTACCAAGCTTCACCGGGACCTACAACGCCACTTTACTGGAAGAGGAGCGTTGGATGATTCAAGTTCAAGTTCCCGGAAGGACATTCATGCCCGTCACTGAACCCATAGAGTTTTCCTTTGATGCACCAACCCGGAGTCTAGGAAAGAGCATGGAAGCCCACATCACCATGGGACGTATAGGAGAAGTTTACCACAAGGAGCTTAAGGATACTATCTACCAGATTTGTGGGCGCCGAGATGAGAAATGGGAGATGATCAGCACCAGGAAGGATAGATCAATTGCAGCTTTCATCCAGGAGTTAAACCAGCACATTCGACGCCAGGAGAACCAGATGTGCGCAGGCATGATGGATCTTAAGAAGGCCATGACCAAGATCATGGAACTGGAGGAAGAACTCAAGTCTACACGCGATGGATATGAGGAGGAAATAGCAACACTAGTGGAGAAGAGCGATGATCTGAAGAAGAAGCTAAAAGTATTCATGGGATTCCCCGTGACAGAAGGAGAAGATGAAGATTTCACTTGTCCAGAGAATTACATCATCATTGACGACACCGACTTGGACCCAGATGATAGTGATGATGACTATGTTGACGAAGCTGGAGCAGATATCATGGAGTCTTCATCGGAGCAATTTTTCTAGTCGACCACCATAACAGTAGTAGTATTTCCCCCATGTATCTAGTATAGTCCGAGCACTTTTTGTAACAATTGATAGACCGTCATATGCCCTTGTTTAAATTGATTGAAGTGATTTTGATTGCAATTTGTCTCATGTGCATATGGGTAGTGTTTTTCCCTCTAGACCTCATTCTATTCTATATTCTCATCCTTTCTAAAACCTCAGATGCCTTCGAGACGTGACAACGGATTTGCTTTCCCACCAGAGCTCACTCAGTTGATCCAGCAGCAGAATGCCCTGATGTAGTTGTTAGTTCAGAATCAAAATCAGGGAAACAACAACAACAACAACAACAACCCACCACCACCACCACCTGTTGATCACTTAACCCGTTTCCTTAGGCTGAATCCACCGGTGTTTTCCAGTAGCACCGAGCAGATTGTTGCAGATGATTGGCTTTGCAAGACAGCCAGGGAGTTGACCACTGCAGAATGCACAGATGCGGAGAAGGTGCGATTTTCCGCACACCAGCTTGATGGACCCGCAGCATCATGGTGGGAGAATTTCATAGCCACCTATCCAGTAGACACTGTCACATGGGATCAGTTCCAGTAGGCTTTCCGTACTGCCCATGTTTCAGCAGGAGCAATGGCCATGAAGAAGCGTGATTTTCGCAACTTACAGCAGGGAGGACGTACTGTTGGCCAGTATGTGGATGACTTTAGTAAGTTAGCTCTTTATGCCCTAGATGACATTGCTACAGATGCAGCTAAGCAGGAGAAGTTTCTGGAAGGACTGAATGATGAGCTGAGCATGCAGTTGCTGGTAGCAAGTTTCAACAACTACCAAGAGTTGGTAGATCGTGCTCTTATGATTGAAGGGAAGCAGCAACAGATTGAGAACCGCAAGAGGAAGTATGGACAAGGGAAGCACAATTCTGGAGCTCAGCAGAAGCCACGTTTACCCCGAAGTCGGGAGGATAATTTCAGCATACCCATGGAGGAGGTAGTTCGCACAATCACAATGGTCCCAAGAATGGTAATGGGAATGGAGGAAGCAACGGCCAGAACCGTACCAACCCATCAACCCCAGCCAAGAAAGATTTGAGCCAAGTCACTTGCTTTAAGTGTTAGAAGACCGGACATTACACCAATGAATGTCCCGAAGACCAGAACGGAAATGGCAATGGAAGCTCGGGGAAGAAGCCGGGCCCTTTCAACAGGGGACAGGTGAACCACGTTAACGTGGAGGAGGTTGAAGCTCAGCCAGATGCAGTAATAGGTAAGTTTATGATTAAGCCATTTACTGCACTCGTTCTTTTTGATACTGGTGCATCGCATTCATATATATCAAGGGGATTTTTGGATAAGTACAAACTACCAACCCAAGCCCTTAGGTCACCCATGTTAGTAACCTCACCTGGAGCAGAGTATATGGCTAGCCTATGGTGTGATTAGCAGCCATTAAGGATTGGTAGCTACTTGTTTCCCTCATACCTAATAGTATTGGAATCGCAAGGATTGGATGTGATATTAGGCATGGATTGGTTATCGAAGTATGGAGGGAACATTGAATGCGCCAGTAAGACAATTTTGCTTACAACGACAGAAGGAAGAAGGATCAAGTATGTATCCCGGCATGAGCTGAGTAGGACACAAGTAAACTCATTGATAGGAATTGTGCAGGAGGAAGTACCAGTGGTGAAGGATTTTCTTGACGTGTTTCCACAGGAGTTGCCAGGCATGCCACTGGATAGAGACATTGAGTTTTTGATTGAGCTTTTTCCAGGCACAGGGACAATATCGAAGAGACCATACAGAATGCCCGCAAAGGATCTAGAAGAGATTAAAAAGTAGATTAAGGAGTTACTGGATAAAGGATATATTCGCCCAAGTTCTTCGCCTTGGGGATCTCCAGTACTTCTAGTGGAGAAGAAGGACGGATCATTAAGGATGGTTGTCGATTATCGAGGATTAAATGAAGTAACAATCAAGAACAAGTACCCACTACCGATGATCAATGATCTGTTTGACCGATTGCAAGGAGCTAAGGTATTTTCCAAGACCGATTTGCGATCAGGATACCATCAGTTGAAGATTCGAGAGCAGGATATACCTAAGACGGCTTTTACCACCAGGTATGGGCTGTACGAGTACACCGTTATGTCATTTGGTCTGACTAACGCACCTGCCTATTTTATGAACATGATGAACAAGGTGTTTATGGAGTTTTTGGATAAGTTCGTCGTGGTGTTCATTGATGATATTTTGGTCTACTCGAAGAACGAAGAAGAGCATAAGGAGCATTTGCGTTTAGTACTCGAGAAACTCAGAGAACACCAGTTATATGCCAAGTTCAGCAAATGTGAGTTTTGGTTAAAGGAAGTTGGATTCCTCGGACATGTTATATCCAGAGAAGGTATAGCAGTAGACCCCACCAAAGTTGTCACCGTGACAAACTGGGAAGCACTAACAACGGTTGGAGAGATCCGGAGTTTTCTTGGACTTGCAGGATATTATTGGAGATTTATTGAGAATTTTTCGAAGATTGCAAAGCCTATGATGGAATTGCTGAAGAAGGATACCAAGTTCGATTGGACTGAGGAATGTGAGGCCAGTTTCCAGGAGTTGAAGGAACGTTTGGTTACCTCGCCAGTGTTGATTCTGCCAGATCAGAATAAGGATTACGAAGAGTATTGCGACGCTTCACGTCGAGGACTTGGAGCAGTACTTATGTAGGAGGGGAGAGTTGTTTCATATGCTTCACGACAGTTGAAACCTCATGAGTTGAATTATGCCACACATGATTTGGAGTTAGCAACCGTAGTGCATGCATTGAAGACGTGGAGACATTTTCTCATCGGAAATCATTGTGAAGTGTACACGGATCACAAGAGTTTGAAGTACATTTTCACGCAGAAGGAGTTAAATCTCAGGCAGAGGAGATGGTTGGAGCTCATGAAGGATTATGACATGAGATTGCGTTATCACCCGGGAAAGGCTAACGTAGTAGCCGACGCGTTGAGCCGTAAGAGTCATGTCCACACACTCATGACCAGAGAGTTACCGAAGGAGCTAGCCGAGGACCTTGGTGAGCTATGCTTAGAGATAGTTCCGAGAGGCTATGTAGCAGCATTGGAAATTCAGTCTACCTTGATGGATAAGATCAGAGAAGCTCAAAAGACTGACAAGGAAATTGCTGATATAAAGGAGAGGATGAACAAAGGAAAAGCTAAGGTATTTTGTGAAGATGAGCACGATACCCTATGGTTTGAAGATCGTGTTTATGTGCCTAATGACCCAGAGATCAGGAAGTTGATTCTACACGAGGCTCATGATTCACCATATTCGATTCACCCAGGAAATACCAAGATGTATTTGGATTTGAAGGATACTTTCTGGTGGACCGGAATGAAGAAGGATATTGCGGAATATGTAGCAGTTTGTGATGTATGTTAGAGAGTAAAGGCAGAGCATCAGAAGCCAGCAGGACTGTTGCAACCATTGCCGATACCCGAATGGAAGTGGGATAAGCTAGGCATGGATTTCATTACGGGATTGCCTAGGACTCGTTCAGGCTATGACTCAATTTGGGTTATAGTTGATCGTTTGACGAAGGTAGCACATTTCATCCCAGTGAAGACCACTTACACCAGTGCTAAGTCAGCCAAGATATATATGACCAGGATAGTATGTCTGCAAGGAGTTCCGAGGAGCATTGTATCAGATAGAGGAACCCAGTTTACCTCAAAGTTCTGGAATCAGTTGCACGAAACTTTGGGTACCAGATTAGAGTTCAGCACAACTTTTCATCCACAGACAGATGGACAGACGGAGAGAGTTAATCAGATTCTGGAAGATATGCTAAGAGCTTGTGCCCTAGATTATGGATCAAGTTGGGACGACAATTTGCCCTATGCAGAGTTTTCTTACAACAACAGTTATCAATCTAGTTTGAAGATGGCCCCTTTCGAAGCCCTATACGGAAGGAGGTGCAGGACCCCGTTGTCATGGGATGAAGTTGGAGACCGCCAGTTGTTTGGACCGGATTTGATTAAGGAGTCTGAACGGAAGGAGAAGTTGATTCGCGATAGACTGAAAGTAGCCCAGTCCAGGCAGAAGAGCTATGCGGATTCAAAACGCAAGGAGATAGTTTACGAAGTCAGAGACAGAGTTTATCTTCGAGTATCTCCACTTCGAGGGATTAAGTGTTTTGGTGTTAACGGTAAATTAGCGCCATGTTTCGTGGGACCATACAAAGTTTTGGAGCATATGGGAGAAGTTGCCTACAAGTTGGAATTACCCGAAGGATTGTCAACAGTTCACGACGTGTTCCACGTTTCTCAGTTGAAGAAGTGCCACGCCGAGATGGCTGATATACCGCTGAGAGATATAGTGCCACTAGAGGCGATTCAGTTGGACAATGATTTGACCTATGCGGAGAAACCAGTCAAGATTCTTGAAAATGCCAACCGAGTCACCCGCAGCAAGGTTATCAAATTTGCAAAGTTCAGTGGAGCCACCACACCGAAGATGAAGCCACCTGGGAGCGAGAGGAAGATCCGCTGAAGGACCACGCTCACCTATTTTCTAGCCAACCTGAATCTCGAGGGCGAGATTCATCTTAAGGCGGGTAGGTTTGTAACATCCCAAATTTTCAATTTGGAAAGTTATACATAGATCATCAATTGCATATCTTATTTTATTGCATTTAGGGTTTGATCCTAGAAATTCTAAGCAACTCAAGGACCCACGGAGAGAGTTGGGGATTTCGTAAATTTCATATTTGAGTTTTCTCAAATTTTTGAAATAGGATCATTTGACTTTATTTATTTTATCTTCAATTATTTCAATTACAAAAAATATGAGAGAGGGAATAAAATGACTTTCCCAATTTATAGCAATATTGAGGATTTAATAAAAAAATCAAATAAGATTTTATTTTGGATTTTATTGCTATTTTATTTGAATTTAGGAAAAATGTGCGTTTTTCAAAATTGCATTTAGGCCCCAAATAAATGTTCATCTTGTCCGGCTTGATTTTAGAAGTCGGAGAAATTTTATTTCGGGATTTTTGGATTCTGTTTAGTATTTCTTTCGTTTGCTTTTCCGTGCGAAACTTATTTAAAAAAAGTCTGAACCGACCTTGGGCCGTAACCGGCCAGGACTCCGCCTGGCCGGGGGTCTTTAAAAAGCACCGGCCCGGGCCGCCCCAGCCCAAGCCGCCGCCCCAGCCCAGCCGTCGCCACCCGCGCCCAAACCCTAACCCTAATCCGTCGCCGCCACCGCCGCCGCCTGCCGCCGCCGCCACCCCGCGCTGCCATCGTCAGAGCCGCCGCCGGAGCCGCCGCAGAGGTTGACCCCGCCGCCGCCGTTTTTTTTGAGAAAAACCGGTCGGTTTTCCGTCGGTTTTTTTATTAGATCGTTTTTTTCGGTTTAGGTTAATTAGCGAGCGTTCTCTCGTTCGTTCGTTTTAACGAACACGTTCATCGTTTAGATCCAGATAACGAACGTTCGTTCGTTAATCTGTTCGTCGTTTTTCTTTTTCTCGGATTCATTCCGCGATTTTTCCGATCCGATTTTTGTTTTAGTTTAACTTTTCGCTTGTTTATCGGAATTAGACGATTCAAGCGCCTAGAGTTTCGTCTCGAAACCCTCTTTCCGTTTAATATACCCCAAAAAGTTTTTGCTTCTATAAAATTTGACTTAGGTCCAGATTAGTAAACGAAGTTTGTTTCTTTCGCAGTTTGATCTTCATTGCTTTGTTCGATTTGATTCTTTTTGCCAACCGGAGTTCTTAAGCTGAACTTTCTGGTTAGATCTCTTATTCGAGTTTTAGATGTGCATTATATGAGTACTTATTGTATGCTTTTTTGTTTGTTTGCTTGCGATAGAGTACCCGGATTGCGCCGCTTGCCACTTCGAATCCCTAGGTTTCATGGATCATCAGCAAGGCAAGTAACACTTTGATCATATCTCTTTACTACCCAGTTTTATGCATTAGATCAGTCCTCAAACAATTTGCATGATTAGGATCTGATTAAATTGTTGGTTTTGGGAAGTAGATGAGGTAGTACCTATTACCTGTTTTATTATCAAACCCTTGGGAGTTACTTCTACGTTTGCTTATTATGCCATGCTATGCTAGTAGACATGGATTGGGTGAGTGAATATCCATCACATGTGTAAGATTGATAATTAATGGTTTATTTAAGGTGGCAACTTTAATACACATCTGGGTGGATTGAGGTACCTGGGTATTCCAGGATTGCCTGTTTGTTTTTGGACCGCCCCCAGGCTCAAAGGGATCATAAGATTATTCATGCTAGAAACTTCCGTGTGCAGCCACATGCTATTATGGGCTCTAGCATAGCTGAGTAAGTCGTGCGAACTCTTACAGTGGTAGAATAGCAGATGTAGGGGATGTAGGTGGTACGGTCTACCCAATCGTAAGGTGCTAGCGCTTCTGAAAGACTATGTCTCGGTCATCCGTTTCTCAAACACCATGAAGTGCGAGAAAACAAACGGAGGCGATCGAGTCTTGTGGGGAAAAGTGCGCAACCTCTGAAGAGTGTACAAACTAATCATGATTAGCCGTGTCCCCGGTTATGGACGTTTTGAGTATCTAGTACTTGAATTATCATGTGAATCTCATCATGTTACTTTAATTAATGTTGTTGGGTTTTAATGATGATGCTTAATTGGGAATGAGAATGCTGTCAACCATTCTCAATGTTTAACAACTACCATGATAGTTAAATCAAATTTATTTCTTTGCAGTAGGGAAAAACTGGCTTTATGCAAGAAACTGTAACCATAGAGCTTTCCACCAGCCATATATGCATGTAGTATAGCTTTATCATTTCATTACTCTCTATGTGTTACATTGCCAGCATATTCCCTGTGCTGACCCGTTTTCGGGCTACAACGTTCATGTTGCAGACTTTTCAGACGACAAGTAAGATGCTTTAGGATCGTGGTCCTATACTCAGTGATGCCGTTGGATTTGATGGACTCACTTATCTTCCAAGCCTTCCGCTATTATCGTTATTAGATGCCTTAAGCCATATTTATTGTATTAAGCTCTCTTTTGAGACATTCGATGTAATAAGTATGTGATTGCCACTCTGTTATAAGTCCTTCAAGTACTGTGCGTGCGCTAGTAGAAAACAGGGCTTTCGTCCAGGCCAGTTTAGCCCATTAGTCCCGGTTCAATCCAGAACCGGGACCAATGGAGCTATTTGCCCCGGTTCGTGAGCCCAGGGGGCCGGCCGGGCCACGTGGGCCATTGGTCCCGGTTCGTCTGGACCTTTTGGTCCCGGTTGGAGGGACGAACCGGGACCAATGGTCCTGGCTCCTGGCCCACCACTATTGGTCCCGGTTGGTGGCATGAACTGGGACCAAAAGGGTTACCTTTAGTCCCGGTTCATGCCACCAACCGGGACCAATAGTGGTGCCTATATATAGCCCCTCGCGCAAGAGCAGAGCACACTGCTCTGTTTTTTCTGGCCGAGGGGGAGAGGGCTTGGTGGTGCTCTAGCTCACCTCCTATGCACACAAGGTGTTCGATGGAATGCCCGAGCCACACTACTTAAGGTTTCTCCTCTCCAAGCTCGACCGCCAAGCTCCATTTTCCTCAATATTTATCTAGGTTTAGCGGTCCGTCACGCCCCGTCCCCGTCTTCACCGCCGTCGATCACCCGCGCCGATCTCATCACCGACACCACCGTGGTGAGCCTCTTGTTCTTATCTTCTTTCTGAAAGGAAAAATATTATTACTTGTTTGTTTAGATAGATACTTGTATTATTTTCTTACTTTTATTATTGCATCTTATATAGTGCGCCGATGGTTTTGGTATCCGCCCCCGTCGGCCCTCGTCCTGTCTATGATTCGGATGTGGTATATATTATCTTTTCATAACTATTGGTTCATTTATTGTTAATGAAAATTATGCCGACCAATGTGACATAGATTTTATTTATCTAGGAGGTTGTTGAACCGGAAATTCCAACCGACCCTATTGTCGAGATGTTAAATTTAGTTGAAGAAGAAAACAATTTATTGAAGGAAAAAATAAAAAAACTTAAGGAGGAGAAGATGATATTGGAGTTGCATGTTGCGGATGTCGTCGATGATCACAAGATCAAGATGGATGCAATGCGCTTGAAGATGAGAAAGATTAGAAAATATGCCATTCATACCGAGGCTTGGTATCATTATGCCGTTGGATCAGTTGTTACCTTGGTTGCGATTATGATCGCATTTGTTTTCGCATTGAAATGTTTTACATAGTTTCAATGTATGGTTTAATTAATTTAGATGCTCTGCAGAGCTTTATGTTGTTAGATGAGAACTATGTATCTACTTTGGTTTTTATGTGATGATGAACTTCTATTAATTTGGTCACTTAATTATCTATTCATGATGTTCTGTAATGATTTTTGACACACTTAATTATATATAATGCACGCAGATGAACCGGCAATGGATGTACGGTGACAGACACACCTCCGAGTACATTAAGGGCGTGCATGATTTTCTCGAAGTGGCTGAGGCAAACAAGCAGAATGGTTTTATGTGTTGTCCATGCCCTATATGTGGGAATACGAAGTCTTACTCTGACCGGAAAATCCTTCACACCCACCTGCTTTACAAGGGTTTCATGCCACACTATAATGTTTGGACGAGGCACGGAGAAATAGGGGTTATGATGGAAGACGTCGAGGAAGAAGAGTACGATGACAACTATGTGCCCCCTGAATACGGTGATGCTACTGAACATCAAGATGCACCAGACGATGTGCACGATGGTGCTGCAACGGGCGAAGCTGCTGAAGATCAAGAGGAACCAGACGATGTGCCCGATGATGATGATCTCCGCCGGGTCATTGTCGATGCAAGGACACAATGCGAAAGTCAAAAGGAGAAGCTGAAGTTCGATCGCATGTTAGAGGATCACAAAAAGGGGTTGTACCCCAATTGCGAAGATGGCAACACATTTTACACGATTGACCAAGATGAAAAGAGCACCAACCAAAACAGCGGTGTCCGCTTCGATGCAGCAACCGACAATGGAAATGACACATATTATGGTTACATAGAAGACATATGGGAACTTGACTACGGAGTAGATTTTAAGGTCCCTTTGTTTAAGTGCAAGTGGGTCAATCTGTCAGGAGGCGGGGTACAGGTAGACCCACAGTACGGAATGACCACAGTGGATCTGAAAAATCTTGGGTACACTGACGAACCGTTCGTCCTAGCCAATGATGTGGCACAGGTTATCTATGTGAAGGACATGTCTACCAGACCGAGGAAAAGAAAAGATAAGGAAGCGAATACATCATACAATGAGCCAAAGCGCCACATAGTTCTTTCAGGAAAAAGGGACATCCTGGGAGTGGAGGGCAAGACAGACATGTCTGAAGAGTATGAAAAGTTTCATGAAATTCCCCCCTTCAAAGTCAAGGCTGACCCAAGCATCCTGATAAACGATGAAGATTATCCATGGTTACGGCGCAATAAGCAAACGACACAAGCAAAGAAAAAGTGAAGACTTTCTCCCGCAACTATTATGATGATAACATGCCAACTTTGTAACAGACGAGTATGATACCATTGTCCGTTTTGTACATGCACATGCTATGCCAACTTTTTCAGAGTTCATTTGGAAACTATGAATTTTAAAACCTCGCCAACCGAAGGGCGCTCACACTGGTTTATAAATAAAGCAACAAAGAAAACAAAAAAAGAGTTTCCAAATTTGAAAACTAATGGCACTAACAGAAAGTTTATAATTTTTCTAAAACTAAAAGCAAAAAGAATTAAAAAATAAAGCAAAAAACAACAAAAAATAAATAATGCAGAAAATAAAACAAAAAACTGAAAAAATTAAAAATAGCAACAATAAGTATTTTGTTGTAAGTAGAAACAAAATAAAATAAATAAAGCAACAAAGGAAACAAAAAAAGAGTTTTCAGATTTGAAAACTAATGGCACTAACAGAAAGTTTATAATTTTTCTAAAACTAAAAGCAAAAAGAATTAAAAAATAAAGCAAAAGACCAAAAGAAAAATAAACCAAAACCAAAATAAACTAAATAATGCAACAAATAAAACAAAAAAACAAAAAAAATGCCACCTACTGGGCCCCCACGGCCTGAATACGACTAGAAACCCTATGAGCCAGGATTCAGGCCCGTGGAAGGCCCAATAGGCCCACAGGCACAGATGGCAGAGTTAGGCCCGAAAGCCTACTTTAGAGAGGAGCTCGAGAGGGGAGCCGCACCGCACCTTATAAACTGGTGCGGCTCCCTCTCAACTAGCGAGGTGGGACTAAACATTTGGCGCGGGGCAGCACAAGGCGTTTGGTCCCGGTTGGAGGCACCAACCGGGACTAAAGGGGGCCTTTGGTCCCGGTTGGTGCCACGAACCGTGACCAATGCCCCCCTTTAGTCCCGGTTGGTGCTACCAACCGGGACCAAAGGCCGCCGCTTCCCGCCCTTTGGGCTGCTGAAAATTGGCCTTTGGTCCCGGTTGGTGGCACCAACCGGGACTAAAGGGGTGCATTAGTCCCGGTTGGTGCCACCAACCGGGACTAATGCTCAGTGTATATAAACAACACTTGTGAAAATTTTCAGTTTCATCGCGCATTTGCCCCCCGACGATGCCGCCAGGCTGCCCCGCCGCCGTCGCCGTCGCCCATGCCCCCGAGCCCAC